>NC_052016.1:29373552-29676582 GCF_015832195.1 Motacilla alba alba | reverse complement strand
AATTTGTGGTATCAGTCACGGATGCCAATAACGCAGCATTCTAACATTTGTTCTCTGTGGAGCTTGTGTTCAGCACTGCAGAACCATGAAATGGTGAAAACACAGGCCTCTTTATCTTATTACTTTAATATTAAAATTAAGCTGCACAGAAAATGAAGTTTTGTAGTGTTATCTAGTGTCATATTCTCAGTAGATTTCGCAGTTACTCAGACAATTAGCAAGGTTCTACTGTGATACAAAATCTGTTGCAAGAAAATTTAGTAGGAATGTGTTTTCTTCATTCTGAGATTTTTTGTTAAGCCTCAGAGGCTCAATTGTATGTATTCGTGCACTTTAAAAAGCATATTCAACCTTTTGTCTTTTTCATCCTTTTGACTTCCATTTTTTCTTTCCAGACTTAATTACCTGTTTAGACAATGCAAGTCATTTTTCCGAACCAGAATTCAAGTAAGACTGATTTTTACCTGTTTTCCTCCCAGTCTCTTTAATGAAGTAATTTTAGTGTTTCTACTTTGCTTTGTTACATATTCTGATGCAGTTTGAAAATTGGCCATCCAGAGAACTTGAGACACGAACTAATTAGGGTTAAAGCTGAAGAATTTTGACATTTGCACTCCTCCTTCCTCCTCCTGTCTCTCCCATTTGTGTTATTTACATGCAGTATACAGTAGAACCTCGTTAATTTGCACTAACACATAGGAGCTAATATCACATTTTCATAGAAAGAATATTGCTTATTTATAAATATATTTTAGAAGGTACACAACTTAATTACTGAAATTTGTATTACAGTTACCTAAGGAGCACTAAATGATGACATGTGTTAGAAATTGCACACCCATTTCACAGTTTGGTGCTCATTAATGAGGTTCCATGGAGACACAGAATGCTGTACATTCTGAAGGGGAAAATGTGTCATTTCCCTGTTGTCTCCTTCCCCATTTCCATCTACAGCAAGGCCAATGTTTAAAGCTGCAGGCTACTGTGAAGTGTCTAAGCTTAATTTTTGGAGAACCTAAGCTGTTGCAACCTGAAACATCTTCAAGTGCAACCTTTGCATTTCTCCTTCATTTTCCCAGGTTCCAAAATAGGGATCTAGTTGTAGGTTCTGGCCTTAGTTAATGTGTGACAGTCTCTGAATCCCCCTGTGTTCATGGAACCTACAGCATTGCTTCAGCTGTTGCTGAGCTGTGGTGAAAATGTTGATGGGTTTGCTCCACTTTATTTTTAGCTCTTGAAGATGAAATAATTTTCATATGTGTAATATGAAATGGTCCTAGAACATGAACACAGGCTTGCTCCAGAGGTGCTGGTGTCTTGCCTCTTGCTTTTTATGAGCTAGTGGTAATTTGGCCAGTTTTTATGATCTAAGCATTGCCAAAAGCTGTTACAAAATAGTATTACTTTTCAGATGCTTTATTTAAGGGTGCAAAACACATAGATATGAAGGTCTCTAGTTCATAAAATAAAATTCATTGGTATTTTTAGTTATATGACTTTGAATTTACAGGAACCATAGAGTATTCATAATATAAAATGCTGGCTTTATTGGTTCATCATATTGAGACTGGAACTGTGCTTTCAGCTGGGACTTACTTTAAAACATTTTCAAATGTCTGTCCTCCTGTTGTATACTTGTGAGTATTTTTGGTCTGATTTGATAGATCTTCAATTAGGAGATATCATTATATAGTGATACATGAATAGCAGGGTCTTGTAAATCAAAACCATAACTTTTTTATAACAGTAAGAGAGTTGTAGGTGCATGCGTATCCTGACTTGATATTTTGTTCTCTTTCAGTAAGTATTGTCCAGCTGGATGTGTGATTCCTTTTGCTGATATTTCAGGCAGTATTCCTCATGGATACAGAGATGTAAGTGAAAATACCATGGGTTCAAGTGAATTTTTGTAAAACACGTGGTGGGTAATGCAAGTCAGTTGTAGTTGTTTGCATTAGTTGTGCTTCCTGTATGCTGGGATTTATACCTCCTAAAAGTGAATAACATGGTACTTATTTTTTAGCTCTGGTGCTAAATAACAGGTGCTTCAGATGTTGCCACCTCCAAGAAGTGGAGTAGTGTAGCGGAGTCTCAAATACTTTCTTAAGTCCTGCAGAGAAGGGTGGATCAATCAAAAGATTGGGTTTTTTCTACTTCCTGTTTTCTTTTAGTTGGTTTCCTCAGGCTGGGAAATTGAAATTTATAAAGAAAGAACCAGTATTTTAATGATGTCCTTTTTGACAATGTAATGCCTCTTTCAGCAGTGTCTTAGTGGTGATCTTAATTTTTGTTATATTTTAAAGATGAAATACTGTTCATGTTCAGCAGCTATAAAATAATTTGCAAAACAAATTTCATACTGTAAGAGTAGTTCTATAAATTGTTAATGAGCATCTTTAATAATGTATTGTTTACTAAAAACATTGCAAAACCCTATACAGTGTTTTTCTAATGTAAGCCTTTGCAGGTCAATTAATGAACTTGCCATAGGATGGGAGGATTTGCTTTGTTTATTTTACATGCTTATAATTTTGCTAGCAGTCTACTAAAAATTACATTAAATCCTTGGGTTTTATTTTAAAATACTCTTTTAATAAGCCGTTAGATGTAGCACAGAGGTAAGAGTAAGACAATGTAAAAATGTTAGTAACCAAAGATTTTAGTATTAAATACAAACTTAAAATGTGCCTATTTCTTTTGTTCCCCAAATATTTGTGACTCCCAGGCTACTTGCTTAACAATTACCCCCATGTAAAAATGTCACCACAGTGTAACTGTGTTAAATGTTCTTGTCCCCAGTGAGTGCTCATTAAGTAGCTGCAAGGTAATTTTTGTAGCTGGTAACAAGATTAAATTGATTCTCTGCCTCACAAATTTGCAGCATCTGTAGGAGTTCTGCTTGTTGGGAGTTTTTTTCCAAAATTTGGAATAATTGTTTTCTATGGAGGAAAACAAAACCTTTTCCTAAGGAAACTTAAGGAAATAAATGCCCTGTGACTTTATTTTTGTATACTTTATCAGCCAAAAAAGGCTGTGAATTTCCCAGAAGGCAGGGTGTGTAAAAAAAATTAAATTGTCCAGCACTTTTAAGACCAAGTTTCAGGTTGAGGTTTCTTACACATCTCTTTCAAATGTATGGGAACTGTTTGCTGCTTTAAAAAATACCCAAAATCTTGATTATTTTCTGTGTGACCCTAATGTTCAAAGTCCTTGAGGGCTCAGAGCTCTCACTGCTGACATCTGGTGAGCAGGGAGGAGAGAGCTGCCTCTTCTACTAAATTCCATGCTCTTACTTTAATGGAGAGGGGAGCTATGTTAATCCCAGACCTGTTGGATGTGAGCTTATTCTGGGCAGGCTGATGGACTTGGTGTGATGAGTGTTAATCACTGTGGCACCTACAGCCTGCAAGCCAGGGAAGTGTCGCTCTGACATTTGTTAGTAGATTCTGTCATCCAAGGAGAAAAGGCAAGAACACGATACACTGTGTCATGGTTTGATGCTGGCACAATGCCAGTACCCCCATAAAAATATATTCGCCCCAGTGGCTGCTGTGAGATGTGACCAGAAATAGAGCAAAGCAGGCTCCAGCTTAGGAATAAAGAAAAAAACTTTATTAACTTACAATATGTAAAAAAGAACACACACAGAACTCAGAATGAAAACTTTCCCAAAACATTCTTCCTGCTTCCCCCGATTTCCACCACAGCACAATGAGATAGAACCTTAGATTCTCAATCCAGTTACCACCCCTCAGATAATCAACTCTCAGTTCATCACCACCCCTCAGCCAGGCCACATGGCTTCCCCTTCCCCCATCAAGCTACAAGCTGCGTGGGAGGTGAGACCTCTTCACCACCCGAACCAAGAAGAGAAAGTTCCCCTGGGAGTGCTCTGCTTTAACCCTTGTGTTCTCAGAGGCAGTCCAAGTCTTCAGTGGCCACACCAGGTGCCAGTATTTAAATCTGGCCACTGATTGGTTTAGCCACAGCCTCCCAAAAACCTCACTTCCCTATCAACCCACGACACCCTGCAGAAAAATATTTTATTACTGCTCTCCACTGACTTGTATAACATACGTAATTGACTTGTTTATGCATGTATTACTGTGGCTTTACATGGATCAGCACTGGATGGTTAAACCATGTTTAACTGCAAGTTACGATAAAAAAACCCTTGGTTAAAAGCTACAAAATCTGCAGTGCCTCACCCCTTAATTGTGAGAAAATAAACAAACATTCTTCCAATGTGCTTTCTATTAAAAAGTTTTCTATTTATTTACATGTTTTGTTGTCTAATATAATTTATTATAGGCTGAGCCTGGCTGGCTGGCTTTTTCAGACTGATTCACCTTGGTGTTGATTTGAGGTCATTTAATTACAACAGTTACATTCTAAATGCAGCTGGGTGAGGACACAGTGAAATGTAGGGGCTTCATCTTTTGTTTTTATAAATTCAATAATAAATAAAGATTAATGGTTTCTAAATAACCAAGATTACAGTTAAGAATAGTATTTTAGTGTAATAATAACAAAGACTGTAACTGGACAGTGTAGCATTTACAATATATGGTGTGGTATTCAATTTATTCACTTAGTAGTATGAAATTTTTCTTTCTCTTCCTTCTTCAAGTCATCATCACTTTGTATGGCCAGTGTTCACGCAGGTGTCGTGTCAAATACTCTTGGTGGTCAAATTAATGTTGTAATCAGCAAGGGCATTCCATACTATGAAGGCTCCCTGGCTAACAATGTCACCTCAAAAGTGTAAGTGTATTTCTTATAGTTTCCTTATCTTTAGCACCTTAGGTCTTGGTAGTGTCTCATCGTGGGATAAATTTCAGCTCATGGAGCTATGTGTTCCCCGGACAGGTTCTCTTCTCTAAGTTTCTCACACTTTTGCTGTAGTGTAATTGTTTTACCAAATTGTTTTACCAAATATCTTTAATCTCTAGACCAGAAATTTTCATTTTCAAAATTCTGCAAGGAGTTTTTACCTTCCTGGCTATAAACTCCTACTGGTCTGTGGAAAAACAGTAATTTAATTGGAGCTTTTCAGTTTCAGGAAAAGAGTGTAGCTTGTTGTTGTATCTCAAGTCCCACAAATGAAAGCAATCACAGGAGATTGATTTGTGTTACTATGATTAACATAATTTGAAAAGAAAGCATTTTAATGAAGTCTTGCATTTTGCTGGGTAGATGATTGTTTGAAAGTATTTAAGCCAATATCTCTGGATTTGATTTCATTTGAGAAGGTGTTTGTACTGAAAGTGCTGCAACTTGGGGCAGGATGTGTTAATCATTAAGTGCTTGTTCAGGCACATGTGCATAGGTTTCGGTGGCAAGCAGTCAGACAAGAAAATAAATTGAAGACAGTTTGTTTCAATTTTTCTCACTGAGTACTGAAAAACATCATCTTTTGTTCTCTGCAGGGGACCCTTGTCTACAAGTCTGTTCACCTTTAAGACAAGTGGTAAGTGTTATCACATGTATTACGTGTTATCACATGTATTACATGTTACTACTTTCATACAAACTTTGTGAATAGAAGGAGGTGTGCAGGTTTGATTCTTAATTTTTGTTCTCATTTGTGAGACCTTTTTTTTACTGCATTCTTCAATAATGTATATTTTTAAATTGTTTTACTATCTCAACTTGATGATTAATCATTTATAGGTACAGCAGTGTTTTGAGTAAGCCTTGCTTATCTGCAGAAAGATTCTTTCAGGTTAATTAAATAAATTAGCTGTAGTTTTCTAAGTGGAAGCTAGTTTTTCTGTAAGTCACTTTAAATCCTGTCTTTGAGTGAGTGGATGTTGAAAATAATGTGAAGACAGTGGCCTTTCCTTAGTCTCTTTAACTGTTTTTATAACAATGTAAAAACCATAAAGTCATCACGTCTGTTTTTCATAAAGATAAAGTTAAAAAAAAAAGGGAGGGAGAATCATGCACATACTTCTCAAAATAAGTAAATGCTTTTCCTAATACATAAATCAAAGGCACAGTGAATGGGAATATAAAGATAGGAATCTGATGGGCAGGAATGTTTGGTGATGGAAATGTGTAAATAAGCAAAAATTATAAAATATAGCACATAATATTAAAATTATTTTTCTCTCAGGCATCTGCAAGAGCTGAGAGAAGGAATTACAGGTCTAGTGTCCTTATGCATAAAAATTATTAAACACAGTCATCCAGGCAGGGTTTGCTGGTTTTTTTTGTCTTTCACAATGTGATCTGATAGTATGTATGAAAGTAATTAAATGGCCTGGAAATTCGAAGAGATAGGAAAAAATGCTGATCTAGACTTTGTGAACTTCAGTGACACGTGAGAAATTATTGAATAAGCTAGAGAGAAGATGCAGCTCTAGATTAAAATGTCTGTAGTTGGGTTGCCTAGGAATTAGGTGAGGGGAAAAAAACCCTGAAGTATGCTCAAATGAAGTTTATCAGATTGTGGTGAAGGTCCTAGTGTGTTCCTGCTGTTGCAGTTGGTTTTATGACTTGGTATGAAGTAGAGGAGTGTGTTATTAATGCTAGAGGTGTGGTCTGTGCAGAGGAAGATGAGACTACTCATACAGGAAAAACTGCCTGACTTTGAGACTCGATAGAAATTAACTGAAGCATCACAGAGCGCACAGAGTGGAGTGTAGCAGGTATTTAGAGACTCAGGCATTTCTACTGCCAAGTGGCAGCATGCTAGATGGAAAATGACAGGTGAGGGAAAGAATTCCTTTAGTGAAGTGATCCTGTGCTGTGGCAGGTGATGTACGTTCAGCAGAGACAGTAAACTACTAATGCCATCTCACAGGCCATGGGCAAGACTTTCTCTGGGATTCAGTCACACGTGGGCTCTGCCACCTATGCCTTCCTTGAGGGATGAGTGTCCCCCCCCCGGTGGAGTGGGGGAGTTCACAGGAGAAGGGAAACTAGGCTGGGTTGTTCAGCCTGCCTGACTGAAGGCAAAGATTGCTCTCTGCTGATACTTCTGGGGACTGTGCACGTGAGAGGGGAAAACCATTGGTAGTACAGAACAAGAAATTCAGCCCTGAATTTAGGAGATGTTTTTCAGCTACCAGCAGAAGGCAACATAGGAAGAAACATTTAATAAGAATGGTAACCAGAAAAATTTAACTAATTTCAAGGATGTGTTTGAGCTCAAGGCCAGGATTATGACATGACTTCCTACTTGCTTTGGTTTTGTTCAAATTAACACTGTGATGCTGGAGTTGGTTTAAAAACCCAAGAAGTTATACAGGCAAAAGAAAGCAACGAATGAACCAGTAGCCTGTTTCCCATTCCTGCAGCAACCAGAGATACTCTTAGACCATGAAGGTTCCCCAGTGCTTCTCATTGAGTGCTCTGTGTGAGTGGGGACTGAGAGAATATCCACATTACTCTTGGAAAAGGCACAAATCGTGGCATTCTCGTGACTAGTTTGGTTCTAGCATCCCTGTTAGAAAGCAAAAGAGAGTGTGTTTTGTTGATATTGTTGTTAAGGAATAAATTTAGATGGCAATTTAATATTTGCATGTGAAGTCTTAAAATCCAAGCCACATAACTTCAGTTCTCATTTGAAATCCTTGCCTTTTCTGTTGTTCAGGTTGCTATGGGACACTGGGGATGGAGTCTGGGGTGATTCCTGATTCCCACATCACATCATCATCAATTCTCGAGTGGCCTAACCAAACAGGACAAGTAAACATTTGGAAACCTGAAAATGCCCGACTAAAAAGGATTGGACCTCCTTGGGCTGCTTTTATCAGTGATGAACATCAGTGGTTGCAGATTGACTTGAATAAAGAAAAGAAAATAACAGGTAAGTGAGCGTGATGTGACTTCTCAGCAGCGTTCAAAATTTTTGGTTAATGATAGCCTTTTTTCCAGTGCTGGGCCTTAGATAAAGCTCAGGTGGCACTTAATTACAATTACACTTAATTTGCTTCCATGTCCTAGCTAATACACTGAGGAGCCTGGAGCTGAAGAGGTGTAGTTTCATAGTAAAAGACATTTCTTCCATCAGAATTTGTTGAAGTCCTGTGGTTTTTATTGGATCCTTGATTCCTGCCTTTTCCTGCTCATTGTCTCCTTGGAGATGCAGATCAAAATCCAGTCAGCTCAGCCCACTGGTACCTCTGGTGCTGGTGCAGAGACTTGTGTTCCTAGGTTTTTCCTAGTGCCTGTCATGGCCACAGTGAATCCAATATCAGCACTGAGGTGTTGGCATTTTGGGTTTAATCTCCAGGGTAGCTGTGCAGCAGTTGTACCTTCAGTGCCAGTGTTTGTGTTTTCTGGTTTAATCCTTCAGAGGTGATTTGCTGTTGTTAATGGGCATGTTTGTCACTGATTTAAATCAAAATAAATTGGATTTAGGTTGAGTGCTTCATAGAGTCCAGTGCTTTAAGGCTATTGTGAAACATGTTCCACTGATGAGTTTGCGTTTATCTCTTTCCAAAATGCCTGAGTTGGTCTCTGTAACCTCAGCTGCACACTCTGCTATCAGCAGCGTGGCTTGCTGTCATTAAGCAACTTGGATTTACCAGTGGCCTTTGTTATTACCTCCCTGGAGATTCTTTGGATTTTGCATTGCTCCTCTAATTCTTGTGCTAACAAGCCTTTCCAAAACAGCTTTGCTGTGTGAGTTGTGCTGCAGCGCTCCAGTGTCAGCTGTAGGAAGCTGCAGTTCTTTTAATGGTGCCTTTAGGTTGCCAGTACAAGGGCAGGGAAAAGCCGTGTCAGCAGCTGGAGACAGGAGTGAGCTGTGGTCAAATGAAGGGGCTGTTTCCATCAAGAAATGGGGTGTGGGGGGAAAGGCTTAGCGAGGTTATACAATGAAAATTAAAATACAGAGTAAGTAAAATGAGTTTACTAAGTTTCAGTCACTGTGGAAATTTCACACCCTGGCCCTTTGGAAAACTTCTTGAAGTTAACTGGACCAGTTAAAGACTCTCTACTGTACAGCTCTGGATTCAAAAACTGATCTGATAATTTTTACAAAGTCGTACCAGTTTTTTGTCCTAACTGCACACCTCAATTTTCACAGGTATTATAACTACTGGATCAACTTTAGCAGAGCACTACTATTATGTCTCAGCCTACAGAATTTTATACAGTGATGATGCACAGAAGTGGACAGCATACAGAGAACCTGGAATGGGTAAAGATAAGGTAAAAATACGACATACTTTCTGGGTGTGCTCTAAGGAGATTTCACAATTGTACATATAAGTTATTTCAAGTCATATGGTGAGGAATCTATAAATAACTTTCATTTTCAGTGTTATTTTGAATCATAAACAACAGATAAGCAGAAGAAAATATGACAATATGCAAATATGTAAGGATTTGAACAGTTCTAAAATTCAGCTGTTATTTTTATTACTATTTGGGTGGGAATATTCTATACAAGAAACTTCTGTTGCCACTGGTAGGTTTTCTGGTACTGCATCTCCTCAAGAATAATTCAATTTCTTTTAAAATAGGTTATATGTTTTGAAAATTAACCTTAACTTTCTTATCCTCTTATGGTTACAGAATAAATGTAATGGGTTGTATGTTTTTTCATGTTTTCAAATGTTTCTGTCAATTTCAATTTTTAAGCAAATATTGTTAAGTTTCTTATATAAGAGAACAGCCCTTGCAGAGGGAGGGGTACGTTCAGATTTCAAATGTTTTGCCACACAGCAAAAGTCCCTAATGTTAGCCTCAAAATAATTTTACTTTCCCCATGTTTACAGCTCTGCAGTATTTAATAGACAGCAAAAATGAGAAAATTCATGTCTTCCCAGTGCTTCAGATCAGATTTTCTTAATGAAATTACAAGATTCTTAGTAATGTGACTGGAACTAGATTTTCCTTCTTTTTCTTAAAATCCTTGGATGGAATTTATCTTAATTCTCTAGGCTGGTAGTATTACGTACATGTAACTGTAACTACTAGTCTGGTAGTTTTTTTAGAAACAGGTTTTAAGGATGGTCACTTTGGCTGTCCTTGGTTTTTTTTTCTCTCTGTTAAGAATGTTTCAAGGTAGGATGTATCATCCTGTTTGAAGTAATAGGCTGAAGTTTGTTAAATTAAGAGATTTTTGAGCACTGACCATAATTGCAGTAGGAAACTCTTGGAAGAGAGGAGGAGAATTTACTGTCAGGTCTGAGCCTACATGTGAACTAAAGTCACTGTTGGTGTGAAGTATTCAAAGAGAAAATGGAAAAAACCAGCATATTTTGCTAGTTTTGAGTGCCCTCTTTTGGCCATAAAATAAGACCTCAGTTAGGAAGGTGCTTAGATTTAGGCTTCAGTGTTAGTTTGACAATTTTCTTTAAAAAACTTTACAGTTATTGCCTTGAATTTGAGTGCACTGTTCCTCTTGTATGCTCATGAAATGAAACAAATTGTGGAGCCTGAAATTGCAGGCAACACATCTTTCTTTGAGCTCTGTGTGTCATTAAGGGACAGGACATGAAGAATCATATGTGCCCAGGAACTGGCAGCTGTAGTTAAATTACACAAAAAAAATGGTTCAGCTTTTCTGTTTCAGAATAGTAGATTTTCTCTCTGTCTGCCATCACCTCACTTGATACAGATTTGCTTTTGGATGCATCTGTTTGCAGGCTTCTCCCTTTTAGCATGCCAGACCAGCTGGGAGGTGCTAGTCCCTGTGTTTTAGAAACATGTTTGGAATTCCTAACGTTTTTCAGGAGACTACAAGCTTTTCCAAGCCTTTCCTGCAGTCTTTTTTGCAAATACCTTTTAGAGATTTGCCAGTACTCAAGAAAAACTTTTCTTAATTTTTCATGGATTAAAAAAAAAGAGTAAATGCTTGAATTGGGGAAAAAGGACAAATGAGAGTTGCAGTGTTGGAAAAACTTTGTTTAACAGCAGAGAGGGAAATGGAAAGAGTTTGATAATAAAAAGACTATGAAAGTGATTTCTTATTAACAAGTTAGTGCTGTATTGAGCTCAGAAGCAAATTTTTTTTTAATGCAAAATTTAAGGTAACAAAAAATACAGAGCTGCAGGTAAAGTTAAGTTACTTCTGTAACATTGGCTGTCAAAAGCTTGACTGATAAAAGCCTGGAGTAAAGATTTTTACTGTTAATCTTTCTTGAAGGTAAGAGTTGGTGTTGGTTCTTTTTGCCCTTGCTGTTACATGCTCAGCCTCAGAAACCTGACATGAGATTCAGCTTTCAGAGTTGGGCATCTGTGTCCCTGCTCTGTAACATCTGCATATGTTGCTTGGGCAGCCAGATGTGCCTTCTTTTGGTGCTGGGCTCTGGCAGGCGCAGCACGAGCAAGGATACAGTACAGCAGTTCAGGCTAGGTGCATCCCCTCAGGAAGTCACCTCTCTTATTTTGCTTCTCACTTGCATCCTTACCAAAACAAAAAATCTGTTAGTGGGATCTGTAGCTACAAGCCTGTCATTAAAAAAAAAAAACAAAAACAAAAAAACCCAAAAAAACCCCCAAAAAACCCAAAACTACAACATCAAAACCAAAACAAACTAGTAAGGGGAAAGTGGCTGTAAATTGGAACCCAGTCTGCTGTGGGCACATGAGCTTCAACTACTTGGTGTTATTAATTTATTTCCTAAATAACATCATAGGCTTGCCCCTGCATTTGCTGTGTCTTCATTTGTTGCTACTGAATATATTTAAGAACAAGAAGCTTAAATTCAGAGCAGGCACTTGTTTTGAATGGATAGTTTCTAGGATAATTATTTCAGGCCTCAAGAATATTCCACACATTTTTTTCAAAAACTCAGCAGTGCAATACAGAAATCTCTTCTCTCGTGTATCAAGATTGAAACAGCAGTGATTTGTATTGATCAGAGATGTGCTAAAAGCTCTTGACTGCTCCATATTATGCAGACACATCAGCTGCTGTGCAATACAGTGCTTGTCTTTAAGAATGGCAGGGTGCTTTATTCCTTACCAAGTGGTGTGAATGAGAAGAAAACTCCTTGTAATACTGACTTTTTTCAGGCAAGTGCTATAATTGTGTTTTGCATTGTGTCCACTATGATTTTCAATGTCTGTATCAGTGCTTCAAAAGAAAGAACTCGTTTGCTGTCATCCCAGTGGTGACCTGTGTTGCAGCAGCACCACAGAGCTGCATGTGAAGGGCCAAAGCCCCACTGCTGTGCACAAACATGGAGAGGCAGCTCACTTCCTACCAAAAGACATGGTGTGAAACCAGTCTTCCTGAAGGAGGGGGAGGGTTGGAGTACTGGGCCAAGCTGCTGTATTGTTTTAAGCAGCTCGGGAGTGACAAACCCATGGTTGGCTGTAAATCTGTCAGTGTGCTTACATTGCATCTCACAGGGACTCTGCTCACTGCTTTTAAACTTCAGCCAGACAGTGTGTTGTCACATTTTGATGAGTTCTTTGTGTGCAAGGATGGCAGTGAAGGACCAGCTTGAGTTCATCCTTCATGCAAAGTCTGCACCCTTCTCTTGCAGAACCTCATGGCTTAGTATTAGACTGAGGAGAGCTTTCACATTCTGAACCCCAATTCTTCTATTTTGTTGTGGCTCAGCACTTGCAGGCAACAGCCACGAGAGGACAGTGTGGTTACACACTTTAAGGTGCCTCCCCGTGCTTTCTAGTGAATACCATCCTCAGACAGGTTGTGCTGAACTGCTGGGCTGTGTGAAGGCACCACTTAATTCCAGCTTGCACAGTGTCAGAACTCCATGTATATTTGAAGAGTGTGTGTAAAATACCAAGAAGGAGTTAGAATGACTCAGTGCCATAAACATGTGTGTAACAGCAGGCTGTGCCTGGGGAGCATCAGTATGATATTCCATGGTACCTTTACTCTGACCTGTGTAGCTGTGTGCATACATGTGCACACACGTTTCTTTCTTTTATTTAGTTGTAAATGTAATGGGGCAAAGGGAGTGGACAAGTGCAGGCAGCAGTGCTGTTATGGGGTGAATTGATTCCTTCACTCTTTATTCTTCCTAAATAAAACATCAAAATTGGTAGTACTTACTCAATTGCTACTGTATTTGTAGAACATAATGTTCTCTCTTTTTTCCCCTTCTTTTCTAGATATTTCAAGGGAATACTGAATTGTACCAGGAAGTCCGCAATAATTTCATTCCACCTATTATTGCACGTTTTTTTAGGATTAACCCCTTAAAATGGCACCAGAAAATTGCAATGAAAGTAGAATTGCTAGGATGTCAGTTTAGTATAGGTAAGACAACAAAAAACTTTCAACTGTGCAAGACAAGAAGCGAATCTATTAAGGTTGTATGTGAAATTATGAAGATTAAAAGTTATATCATAGGTATATTTTCAGTAAGTCTAAAGAACTTCTTGGCTGCGTAATCCTTCGTTAACTGGTATTTCTGAGTTTATCCAAAAGTTATTACACTTAACTAGGAAAATACTGAATTTAGGTGTACACAAGGTAATTTACAAAATAAGTGTGTCAAAAGATGCCAATCACTTGCTTTCCATATCATGTCATTGATTCCTGGGGGGGGGGGGGGGGGGGTGTGAGGGGTGGTTTCCTCATTATATAACATGAACAAAAGCTTTATAGCAAACTGTTAAGCTGTCTTCTCCTGAAAAGGAGATATGGAAAACCAGCACTTCAAAGAACTTACCTTATAAATTCCTTTCTTCTGAAGGTCGTGCTCCTAAAATCACCTTGCCAGCACCACCTCAGAACAAGAATGATGAGAAGAATGCTGACTTCGTGGATGACTTCATTCATTCAGTGAAGACTTCACTGCAGACAGATAAAACAACTTTCACACCTGAAATAAAAAACACTACAGTGACTCCAAGTGTAACCAAAGGTATTCATCGTTAAACAGTAGAAATATTTGGAACTCTTTATAGTGCTTTGGCATACATTAAATGGGCTTTCTGCATTGAAATTTTCTCAAAACGTAACAAATTACAGCAGATTATCAATATTTTATTTCTAATATTTACCAGTTATTAAATACACAAATTATAAAAGATGTGAGTTGCATGCTGCATGAAGAAACAAAACCAATCTACCAAGTAATATATATAATATAAATGTATATACAATATATATTTTATAGATATATAATAGTTCCATCTTCCAGAGCTTGTTCAAGCGGTGTTCAGCTTTTAATCACTGAACAAACTTTGTCAGAAGGAGAAGTTATAACTTGGACTTCCCTTCTGAATTAATCAGGTGTAACTGCTTTATTTAATAATTTCTTAGAACATAACACCTTTGATATAGCAGATCTTCTCTGGAGCAGTTTTTTTGACATGAAATTTGAAAAATGTCACCTGGCATAATCATTTTGTTTATCAAAGAAAATGGTCAGAAAAGGGAGCAAAGTCACTGCAGATGTGGGCACTGCTGAAGTGTCCTTTGGATGGCAGGGGACAGGATCACACACAGACCCAGCACTGACTGATTGGGATTAACTGTTAAGGTACAGTGGAATTTACTTCTTAAAGGAGGTTTGAACTTATATGGTGACATTAAGGGATTTTCTGCATAAATAATAGGATACATTATTGTAACAGAAAAATCATCTATTAAAACAAACTGATTGATTTTGATTAAAAACCTTGCAAAACCACCAGCTGTGCATGCATGTAGAAGAGCCAGATGTTACTTGAAGTTTGCACTGTGGGAGCATCCAGCAGAGTAGCTTAGCTGGGGGATCTGGTGTGATAGACACTAAATGTGAAAACTGTGTGCTCTACTCAAGTAATTTTCAAATCAAAAACTGATTTATGAGAAGCTCTTTCTGTCTGACATCACTTAATTTAATGGCTTTCAGATGTGGCATTGGCAGCAGTTCTGGTTCCAGTGCTGGTGATGGTCTTCACTACTCTGATTCTTATCTTAGTTTGTGCGTGGCATTGGAGAAATCGGTAAATGAATAGATGGATAAAAGTCCTTTAAATGAATGTTAGCCTGGTGTGTGGGAATGAAATGCTGCATGAATTGCTGTGGGAAGTCTGTGGTCTGCACTTGTGGAAAGAATTGCATTCTTTCTGAGAAAAAAAAATCACTTGACTAGTGAGGACAAAACAGCTTTTTGTTTTCTAATGAAAACAGCTGTTTTCATTGGAAATGCTTTGACTGAAAACTGGTTTCTCTGGTAGCAGCAGACTGGTGGTGATGGGAAGCCAGGATGCTGGTGCTGGTACATAAAATTTGAGGACCAGTTACAGCCAAGGTGATAGTTACTGAGCATTACTTAATGCATCTTTTGATAAGCAGACTAGTTAAAATAACCCTCTTTTCCTTTTTTTTTTTCTCAGCAAGAAAAAAACTGAGGATGCATATGATCTACCTTACTGGGATCATGCAGGTAACAAAATGGTTTTATGAAACCATTTGTTCAGTGTTATTTTGTTCAATGTTTATTTCAGATTGCAGTTATAGTTTCCACTAGCAGAAACTTCTCTAATGCTGACTGAGGGAGGCATAGCACACTGAATTTCTTTTGTGGACCAACTTAATTGTACTGCTTCTTTATCTGATTGCTTTTCTTCAGAAATAGTGAGTGTTGTGTCTCCTGTTAGATCTGACCACTTCAGGGTTTTTTGTGAACAAAGTGGAAAACCTTTTAATTATACAACATGAGGAGAAAAATTAATTTATAAGGAATGTCTCTATACATTTGATAGCCATTTACTTGGTACTTTTTTGTCCTGGAAAAAAAAATCTTTCATCTTAGTGTATAACTTGGGTCAAAAATTCTTATTTTCATTGCTCTAGTAAGCATGTGGGATTTAGGTATATCCTTCATCCAACTGTCTTGTGCCTCATAAACTTAAGATCAGACAATTGCAGCAGGCAGCTCTTTGCAATGGTCCTAAAACCACCTGTGCCCCAGGTGCAAAGGGCAGCTGCAGCAGTTGGGTTGGTACTGCTGTGTGACTGTGCTTTGCTTCTCTGGCCTCTGTTGAAAACTTGCGCACCTGTGTGTCTGCTCACTGACAGTCTTAAGTATGTCTTACCCTTTAGACAAGGAACCTTTTAATCACTTTAATTTGCTACATATCTGTTTCTGATAGCTCACAGCTCTGATGTCTTAGGTTATTACTCAAAATAGTGATAATTGAGTTATTTGCCTGTTTCAATAAAATACAAGCTGTGCTGAAAAGTATTTTAGTAGCTTACAACACAGTATATGTGCAATCTTGGGTAGTTTTTTTGCTTTTTTTTTGATCCATGTGAAGGATGGTGGAAAGGGATGAAGCAGTTTTTCCCAGTCAAATCAGCAGAACGTGAAGAAACTCCTACACGCTACAGCAGCAGTGAAATCAGTCACCTAAGACCAAGAGAAGTCCCAACAATGTTGCAAACAGAGTCTGCAGGTACTTTGTGGGCTGTGTTTATATATATATATATGTGTGTGTGTGTATGTATGTATGTATGTATATGAATGACATGCCAAAACTGTCAGGAATCTGGCTACATTTAGTTACTTCCTGGTTTTGGAGGGGAACAGAGGAGAAATGATTCGTTCTGTGGCTAAGCATATGTCTTAAAATATAGGCTTTTTCCTGTCTCTTCTCTCATTTCATGTGCTATAGATAGACACTTGCCCAAGTTAATGCAGTAACTGAAAGGTTCCTTACCTGTTTTTAAACCTCATAAAGGGTGAAGGAATTTTTTTGGTTATATTTTCATGCACTGGAAATAATTTCATCACTATATTTTTTTATGCACAAATTGGAAATATGGCACTTGATTCTCTACCTTCACTGTATGGGTTAAATCAAACTTAGGATCTGGAAAAGGAAGGTTTATGGATAGTGCCACATGCCCTTTCCCTGGTGAGCCAGACATGAGAGGAGGATGACTGACTGTGCCTTTGGTTCTGTGCTTACCTGCTAATGGCAGAATTAGGCAGATGTGCAGGAATTACAGCTTCACTGCAGGCAGAATTATCTTTCTTGTTTGGCTGCTTGTCTGTTTTTACCCAGCTAGTCAGGCTTTTCACCTCCAGTTTTTGTAACTCCGATTATCTGTTGAGCTAAAATATCTCAGACTACATGCAGGCTTCCCCCCTCAAAAGACAAACACTCCACCCCAAGGACCACTTTTTATCCAGATCCAGGCAGAACAATTTTATTTAAATCTAATGTAAATAGAAGAACATTTCAGTCAGCTTCATTTGCAGGCAAATTTGCAGCATGGGAAGTTGCAGCTCACTTGGGAAGCAGTATAAACCTGAGAAGTGGGGATGTTTTGGTTTTGGCTATCTCAATGGCTTTACCTATTGGGTGGAAAGGAATCCTTTTCCAAAGCGATTGGCACTGGTGGACAGAGATGGACCACTGGTTTGATATAGGATTGTGATCTCTGGCAGACTATTGACAGGCTGTATTTAATGTGATGCCACTGTAAAACAACTCAGTAAGTGTATTTATGTTTTGTTTTGTTGGGGTTTGCAACACAGAATATGCTCAGCCTCTGGTAGGGGGAGTTGTGGGCACGCTTCACCAGAGATCAACCTTCAAACCAGAGGAAGGAAAAGAAGCCAGTTACGCTGACTTGGACCCTTACAATTCCCCCATCCAAGAAGTTTACCACGCCTATGCCGAGCCACTGCCCGTTACTGGACCTGAGTATGCGACTCCAATAATCATGGACATGTCCAGCCATCCCAGCACACCTCTTGGCGCTCCTTCCATTTCCACCTTCAAAGCTGCAGGGAATCCAGCTCCTCCACTGGTTGGAACATGCAGTAAACTGTTATCCAGGACAGACAGTGCATCCTCAGCACAGGCACTGTACGATATACCAAAGGGGCAGCCAGGGCCGGGCAGTGCCGATCAAGTCGTGTACCAGGTGCCACAGAGCGTGGCCCATCCCACTGTGAGTAAGGATGAACTAAGTTAGCTCATGAGTAAGGTAGAATGATGGCTTATTTCTAAAAGCCAGTTCCATAAAGCTCACAGTTTCACTTTTTCAATACCATTGTTTAGGTATTGTTAGTCTTAAATAATACAACATTGAACCAAAATATGTGGTATGGGAGGTCTGGGAAAACACTAATTCTGCTTTTCCTTAAGCTGTATGTACAATTAACATCTTCTCTCTTGCAAAGCCGTGGACATTTTATTACTACTGTGCAATTGTCTGTCGGACATGAGAGAAGAACTCTTCATCCTTAGCTCCACTAATTCATAGATGTGAGTGATAAATTAGGAGAAACAGTTTAAGCACAAAAGCCAGTTATTTCTTCGTAATGGCACTATTTTTAGGGGGAAAAAACCCACCTCAATACCCAAAGCTCTTAATTTCTGTGCAAGCACTACAGCTTCTAAAATTCCTCATTTTCATTGTAAAATGCCTGCACAACATTGGACTTAACAAGCTGCTATCAGGACTGATGGCAAAAATCCCTTTAGCTTCATGGCATAAAATAGTTTTGATTCTGAATTACATTATTTCAGCTTCTGTTAATAGAATTGGCAATTTTTAGCCAGCTGTGTGTTCCTCCAAAGGTTCCTGCCTTTTTGGTTAGGTTAGCCTTCCAAAACTAGAAGCTGCTGTCTTGTATAATCTCTTTTCTGCCTCTTCGCCTTAAGCCACTCAGTCATATTTCTTCTAGGGATCCAGGAGACACAGACTGACAAAGCAAACTACCTGGGAACTGCTTTTATATTATTCCCTATGCTTGTGAGGGCCACTTGAATATCATCTGCCTCCAAGTCAGTCTTTCCTGATGCTCAGTGCAAGAAGCATTCAGGTCTTGGAGGTGACTTGAATAGAGAAAGGCCCTGCCCTGCCCTCCCCCAAGAGTGTCTATTATTCTGTGTTCAGGTGTGAGCTTATACAAAAAAAGATATGTACATACTTCTGTGAGTGCTTAAGGAAGCACACAAATATTCTAATGATGCACAGTTTGTGTTAGACATGCATTTAGCACATATGGTATGTTTTAGCACAACTGCCAAATTTAGCCTTAGGGCTTTTTTATGATTGTTCTAATAAGAAGCATGAAAGATTCCAAAACCTTTGCAAATGAATGAGTACTCTTCCAAAGAATGTCCATTTCAAACTTATTTATTGGAATTTGTATCCTTTGAATGTTCCAGTGTTCTGTACTGTGAAAACATTGCAGTCAGTCATTTACTGGGGTAATGTAGACTCATTTTAGCTAGGTAGTCACAAAATGAAAACAGTCTGAATGGCATATTTTCCATTTTTTATCTTGTTAGAAAAAAAACCACAGCTTTTTTACCTAAGTAGGAGAAAACCCCACTATAAAAATGCTGTATTTTTATTCTAACAACACTATTGGAAGGATGCTTAATCAACTCGTGCATGTGGACCCCCTCCCTACACAGTAGCCCAGTTTTATGGACTTCAGGGGTTACTGTTTGTTTGTGATGCAATGCAAAGCCTTGTTTACTGCCCAGGTCCTTAAATGCTGTGGACAACGTCTGAATGGAAGCTGCAGTGCTATTCAAGGGGCTGCCACCATGCCTTAACACCAATACAGTATCCTCACTTACCCCTGAAAATATGTTTGTAGAGGGGCTGTATATAAACTCCAGAGTCAGAAATCACTTGTGGCCCATTCAGCATCTAAAATGCGAAATTGTGTAGAATCATAGAATGGCTGGGGTTCGAAGGGACCTTAAAGATCATCTACTTCCAATCCCCTGCCATGGGCAGGGACACCTTCCACTAGATCAGAGCTCCACTGAACCTGGCCTTAAACACTTCCAGGAGTAGGGGTATGCATAATTTCTTTGAGCAACCTGTTCCAGTGTCTCACCATCCTCACAGTAAAGAATTTCTTCCTTTTATCTAACCTAAACTTCCCCTCTTTCAAGTCTCCACTCATTTCCCCCTGTTGTGCCACTGCAGTTCCTAACAAGGAGTCCCTCTCCAGCTTCCCTATGGGTCCCTTCAGGTACTGGAAGGTTGTAATGAGGTTTCCACACAATCTCTTCTTCTCCAGGCTGAATAGCCCCAACCTTCCCAGCCTGTCTCCACAGGGGAGGTGCTCCTGTTCTCTTAACAACCTCGTGGTGGCCTCCTCTGGCCTCCAGCAGTTCCATGTCCTTCTTATATTTGTCCTTCTTATACTGGGGGCAGCAGAGCTGGATGCAGCACTCCAGGTAGGGTCTCACCTGAGCA
Organism: Motacilla alba alba; assembly: GCF_015832195.1. Taxonomy (NCBI): domain Eukaryota; kingdom Metazoa; phylum Chordata; class Aves; order Passeriformes; family Motacillidae; genus Motacilla; species Motacilla alba. The sequence goes on along the minus strand of NC_052016.1, from coordinate 29,656,466 downwards.
GAGGAGACTCCCTCACCCTTCTGGCCATGGTCCTTTTGATGCAGCCCAAGATCCCATTGGCTTTCTGGGGGGGTGAGAGCACATTGCTGTTGTTTTTCAACAACCATCACCCCCTATCCTCCTCTGCAGGGCTCCTCTCAGTCACTTCTCTGCCCAATCTGTCTGTGAGCCTGGGATTGCCCTGACCCAGGTATAGGACAATACCTTGTTCAACTCCAGGAGGTGCCACCTCTCAGGGCTGTCAGGTCCCTCAGGATGGCGTCCCTTCCCTCCAGCATGTTGACAGCACCTCAGAGCTTGGTGCTGTGGGCAAACTCGCTGAGGTTGTGCTCAATCCCACTGTCCCTCTCTCCAACAAAGGTGCTGAACATTCTCTGTGCTACCTTAAACCCAGTTGTACAATTTCTGATCATTCATTCTCATTACCTGAGAATGACACTTTTTAATTACTTGTTTTAGAGCTCGGTGTCTTAAGCCTAAATGTAAATGTAAGGATGGTAAATAAGACCCATTTGTGAACAGCAAATTCCTGCCTCTGCTTGTACTTTTTTGTTGCTGCAACTTTTTCTGACTGATAAAACCAGTCTGCAATCTTTGTAGTTTTGCTTAAACAGGTGAGTAACTGTTCCTAGCTATCGGCAGCAACTATGACTGAAATTATCTGAGCGTGGCTTTGCAGGGCAGCCAGGATGAGGGAAGAGACGAGAATCTTGACTCCATGTTTCAGAAAGCTGATTTATTATATTATGATATATATTATATTAAAAATTCTAAACTAAAACTACACTAAAAGAATAGAGAGAAAGGAATCATCAGAAGGAGAGACAGGAATAGAATGGAATGAATAACAAAGTCTTGTGACTGACCAGGACAGTCTGGACAGCTGGACTGTGATTGGCCATTAATTAGAAACAACCACATGAGACCAATCACAGATCCACCTGTTGCATTCCAAAGCAGCAGATCGTTACTGTTTACATTTTGTTGTCATCTTCTCAGGAGAAGAAAATCCTGGCAAAAGGATTTTCATAAATTATGTTGGTGACATTTGAGCTGATTTTATTTCAAGCAGTGGGAAGTTTTGAATTTCCACTGAGATGTGACAATATAGCTACAGCCAAGTTAAGAATCCTTTCCATTCTTGAACTGTACCAGTTCAGGCTTAGAAAAATTAATCTATCATTAAAAGAAATGGATGTGTCCAAGTCAGTATAAATAATACACCTGGATTTGATTTTTTTTTCTGCAGACCAGAAATGGAAGAACTGTGGATAGCTGAAGGCTAAGGTGGTATAAGAATTATGCAGTTTCTCTACAGTGGGTTATTTTTCACGCGAACAATGTAACTTTGTTATCTGAGGAGCATAAGCTGTTAAAGAAATGGATGTTTTTAAAATTTAAGCCCCTTTTTGGAAGGAATTTGGTCCCAGGCTTGGCTCCTGCTTCAGACTTTGGACATGTTATCTGCTAGGGCTAAGATACATTTGAACATGTAACAGTTGGGTTTAAATTGCATTTAATTATACTAAGACTAGAATTTCCCTGTGTACAATAAAGGAAAGGTACATTTAATGCGTCTCTCTTATATGTAAAGATGTGTATATAAAATGTATTTCAATCTTGTTTGGCTTGAGTATTCTCCCAGAATGTATGTTCTTACCTCAGCATGTATTGTAGTTGCTCAGTATTTGTATATGTTGCTAGGACTTAGACTATATAAATAGTGAGGGGGTTTTATATGTTAAAAAGTATTTTAAATAAATTGTACATACGTATTACCCAGTATGTTTGCAGTTAACACCTACCTTGTATCTATTTCATCTGCAGTCTGGAAATGCCAGGGTTATTTGTGAGTTACATGGAGTCATGCCCAGTCTTCAGTGGTTTCCTGGCAGCAGCTGGGCTGGTCCCTGTCCCTAGTCAGCCCAACCCCTCTGCGCTGCTGGAGAGGCTGCTGGTTCATTCTTCAACCAGACCATGGCTATTGCCAGTTACTGAGTAAAGCTGATGCTGCTTGTGCTTTTCCCTCTTCTTCATATGAATTCCAGCACTGCAGTGCCTTACACAAAGAACTCAGTCGTAATTGCTCTTTGATGAGTAAATGTAGTGTGGGTTCACAATGTCTCATCTTGTCTTCTGCACCACCTGTGGCCAGTGAATGCACAGAAACCACCCAAGATAAAGAAAACAATGACAGCAAGTAGTAGCCCCCCAGTGAGTGGAGATTCTAAAGGAGGGATGCCCATACAGACTATTTCAGCAGACAGTTGTAGGTAGGTACATGTGGCTTGCCCCGATGTCAACGCACTGGCTGCTGTTTCAGACTTCTCCTGTGGAGTGGTCTGTCAGTCAGAGCCTGCTGTCCTTCTTTTCCAGCTGAGATGTCCAAATTTCTGGGGCCTTAGAGACCTTGAGCAGAGTGTGATGGTTCCACCTGTGTTCAGCTGTCTTGATGGCTGTTTCTGTGGTGAGTAGCACTTGGAAAGTTCCACGCCACTTTGCCATCAGTGGTACGTCTTTCCGCTCCTTAAGCAGGACTAAATCCCCTGGTTGGATGTTATGATCAGCCGAAGTCCAAAGGCAGGGGCTGTGTGAGCTGAGCTTCCTGTTGAAGGGATTTCACAAGAGATGGTAGATGGGTAGATAACTGATTCTCTCTTCTGCATCTGGCCTTCATTCTTGCCAAAGCCAATGGCAAAAGCCCTACCCATGGCATCTTGGTGGCTATTACCAGCTTCAAAAGGTGTTTCTTTATTTCTCTCTTCATTTTTCTTCTACCTGACACAAGCTCTGGTAGTGCCAGGGGATATGGAGGATCCATGGTTTGCCTAAAGTAGCCATAACCCCTTGAAGGATCTTTCCTGTAAAATGAGTTCCCCTGAGTCTGTTGCTTCTACAATCCTGTATCTTGGAATAATTTGTTCCAAAAAATACCTTAATAGGTAATACTGTAGCTGCTGAAGCAGTTGGGAATGCTTCTGGCCACCTTGTTAGCTAATATACTATTACCAGAAGATATTTAAGCCTTCCCACTTGGGACATCTCAGTAAAATCCACTTGGCATTTTTAGAAAAGACATATAGCCCAAGGCCTCCCTCCCCTGGCAGCTTTCTTTGTAACTCTGTTATTGGCTTCAGCACAAATCAAGCAAACTTCAACAGCTGCTTTTGCCAGACTAAAAAGACCCACAGCAAAATACATCTTGAGGAAGGCTTCTGCCAATCCTCAAGAACTCCAATGACTCCTTTCATGGAGTTGTTCTAATACTTGTATGGCCAAAGCATCTGATCTCCATTGTTTGCCATCCCTTATAAACCAATTACTCCCTTTTTCTCTCTGCCCAACTATTTTTAATGATCTCCAGCTTCTCTGGTGGAAAAGACAGTTTCTCTGGCAGTGATTGAGTCACTGGGAGCAAAGGGAGGGGTCTTGGAGAGTTCTGGCAAAAGTATTCCTTTCTGAGTTTCTTCATCCACCAGTCAATGGCCTATTGCCTCCTCCGAGTACCCTGCCTGATGTCCCCTAATGTACATCATTGCCCCCCTTTTTGGTAAATTCACCACCTCCAAGAGAGGAGTAATTAAGCTGTCATGCGCTAATGTTTTTTCCCCTGCAGGTTAATAAACCTTTTTCCTCCCACAGATTTCTCAACTTGTGTACCACTCCACATGCATGCTTAGAATCAGCACAAATGTTAGTTCAAAGGCTCTTACAAGCACATACAGCTCTGCAGTCTGAGCTGACCATGTGGGCAGCAACATCCTCCCTTCCAATTCCTGTCCCTTAATATTAGCGTCTCCTGTAACTCGCTTCCCTTCTACTACCCATGAAGGCTCATTAGTGAACACATTTCCCCCCTTAAGCCAGGGGGTGTCTCCTAAATTTTCTCTAACCCAGGTCTGCAGATCTATCACTTGAATGTAGTCATGGGTTTCTTCCCAGCCCCCCTCTCCAGGACTCTTCAAAGTCCTTGTTTAACAGGAGGCTGGGTTAAACCCTTCCCCACTTCTAAATCCTAAATCTTTTTGTTCCATTAAATAAGTTTTAGACTGCAATAACCAAGGCCTGGGCATCCACTTAGAGGCTTTTTTGCTTCACAAAACTTAAATTTGATGTGAGACTTTCGTAAGTCTCACAAAACATTCTCCTGTCATCAGTTTTTGGGCTTCAGTTACTACTAAAGCCATAGCTGCACAATTCTGCAGACAATGAGGCCAGCCTCCTGGCCTCTGGGTTTAACATCATAGAAAAGTAGGCAACAGGCTGCTGTGTAATCCAGTGTTCCCATAGTAAAATTATTTTAATATGGTCCTGTTTAACATCCACATAGAATTCAAATTATTTTTCCCTGTCCAGAAGGGCTAGGGCACGAGCTTCAGTTCATCTGCTTTTTTCTTTTTTTTTCCCCTAACACTTTAAAATTCTGCGTTCCTTCTGGTGTCCATTCATGCAGTTTCCTAAGTGGCAGGACAGGAGTATTATTAAGGGGATATGCATGGCTCCAAAAGACCTGCCTTTACCAGGGACTCAGTAATAGGCTGCAACCCCTTCTTTCCCTGCCTTGGAAAGAGGGTATTGCTTTTTAGACACCATTTATCCTGGTTGCTTCAAAGTAGTTTGGAGAGGCCCCATAGCTAATTTTCCAGATTTCATTGGACTGCCCTCACTTGGGGGTTTACTGCAGCATAGGTTCTCTTAGACATTTGACACAAAGGTGCAATAGGGTTAGTTTCTGTATCACTTTTTACAATGTTATTTTGCATTCCCAATGTAGCCAGCAAATCCCTTCCCAGTAACTTATAATTGCACGTAGGAACAAATAGAAATTCATGCATTTCAAACCTAACCCCCACATGTACTAATCATGGTTGAAAGAAACACATTCCCACCTCTTTTCCACTTAACCCTTGAAGAATTAAAGAACTTCTTGACAATTTTTCCCTTGAAGGGATAAAATTCAAAGTGGATTGAGAGACCCCTGTGTCTATCACAAAAACACCTCCTCCTGTTACAGACCCACCCTAAATGTCATCCAGGGCTCCAGTGTGGTGAATCCCTGGTATAATGGGAACCCCTGACACCCCTAGCAATCCATCTCCATTCATCGCTGGACTTGATCCTCCTGAGGATCCAGTTGTTTCTGGGGGCAATCCTGCTTTCAGTGTCCTTGCAGATAGTACACTGATACCTTCCAAGATGCTCTTTGGGTGGCCTCTCCTCTGCTGAGCAGGGAATGCCTCTGCCCTCTCCTTGTGGCCAAACTTGTCCCTTCTGTCCCAGGGAACCCCTTGGGCCCTGCAGTTTATCCCTCTGCAGCATAAGAACACTGCCATCACCTTTGCCTTCACCTTTTCCTAATCCCTTCTTACAAACACTTGCTGTATCTTTCTAACCAGTTCATCCAGGAGTTTTATTCTGCTCTTTCTTTAGCCCCCAGCCCCGCTACTACCTGTGGGGTGCTCATTCTCACACAGCTCAAAATCATTTGTTTCTCCAGTGACCCAAATCAAATCCTTTAAAGAAAATCCTAATCCTACCATGTATAATTTGCATTTCCCAGATACTCTTTGCTCCTCCTCTTTATGCTCCCCCTCTTTGCCATACACCATATACTAGAGCCAGTCCCCGTCCTGCCACAGTGTCCGAACTGGCCCCTGCTGGCACACCCAGCGGGCACAGCTGGCAGCAGCACAGGCAGCTGGGGTGTCCGGCGGCCTCATGGGGGCCGGGACATCATGCAGCCTCATGGGGCTTGGGAGCCACTCCAATCCCTACCTGGGATGGGGCAGTGGGGTCAGGTACTGTCTGGTTCTGAGCCCTGGCTGCACCACAACCCCAGCCTGGGCCCACACCTCCCCACAAGCCCCAAGCCCATGCTCACAGTCCCGCACTTCCATGCCTGGTCCTGCCACTTCCCAACATACAGAAACACCTCTTCATCCTGACTTCTTTGTTTTCCCTGTCCTGGAAGCTGGGGATATAAAGAACCTACAGCTGAATCAGCTGGCAAATTTTGATGATAAATGCCTTCTGCTACTACTTGCCTTAACCATATTCCTCCACATTCCACTTCAACCAATCCTTTCCCAACATACCAACATCATCTGTCCCCTGTTGGCAGACCCCTTCTCAACTGCCCTTACTGCTCCTCAGGCATGGATTGTCCTTAATTTCCTCTGGGAGAAGGTGTAAACTACCTCAACATTCTCCTAAAAGGGATTCTTCAGAGATCTTTCTGGATCATCATCCCTTTTGCCAGGACCTATTGCTGGCTTTACCTATGCTACCCTCTATGGATGCCCTCTCAGGTTTACTCCCCAAAAATCCCATTGATTTGTGACATTTTCAGTGGTCGTTCCCTGTGGACTCTTCATGGGCCCTCTAGTCCACCACTCGTCTGTCTCAAGTGCACATTCTTGGGTACTCAACCAATTGCCCAGTGCCAGCTGACACCAAAGGGAACTCATCACCAAAGCTGTCTGAGGGGCGCCTTGAGCTCCCACTCACTGCCATGGGATGGCGGAAGGACCACAGATGAGTGCTCATTTTCTTGAGAAAATTAATCCCTGATGCCAGAGGTTTTTGTCCCAAAAAGGGACAGAAGAGTCCTGTAACTTTATTGGAATAAAGGGAGAGGCCATGAGCCATTTCCCATGGGGTTTTTCAAGTGGTTGGGGGATGCAGCCCCCTTTTTATCCTAAGTTTCCCACTGCATCACCCTCTTCTTTGCCCAATTGGTTGAGGTAATCAGACAGTACAGACTTCCCAAATCTCCTACTCTATGCCCCACTCTACTGTGCACTCTCCCTTTTGCTATATAAAAGAAATAAAAGCAAACTCTTCCTAATTCTATGAAGTCTCTGTTCTCTTGCTCTGGCTTCAGGAATTTAACATAGCTTTGGCTGAGCAACAGTCTGTGTTGATTAGTAACAACTTCTAGAACTAAGAAGTTCTTCTATTACTTCACTAGCCGTATGTGGAAAAAAAACTGACATAATGAATCCTCATCATAACAAACTTTGGAAGCTCAAGAAAAAGGAGAGAGAGAATAAGATCAAGGCCATTGAATGTGGAAAAGGAATATTTATTCCTGGGACGTGGGGAGTTAGACCTGAGCAATGGGAATAAACAAAGCAAAGGTGGAAGAAGAACAAAAGGAGATGGAATAGGAGAAGAGCACAAAGAACAAGAGGCACAGTCAATTTGGATTTTTTCCCTAATCTCACAGGGGAAAGGTTCTTTGCCAATGTTAAGGATGATGAACAGTCTTAAATTAGTTGTGCGGGTTTTTGGAGGTTTCTCTCTCTTCCTTGTGATATGTGGCAACATCTGTAGTGCGGATGACATCGACAGAATATGTGGCTTACTTGGGCCAATGCTACTGGGGTGCATTTCTTTTGTTTATCCTTTTGTATCTCCATGCCAGGAGATCCTTTCCGCACATGTTTAATTGGTATCCTATGAAGTAACTTTGCTGGTTTTGCAAAATGGGTAGGAGTTGGAGGAAAACCCTACACGGAAGCAAATAAATCAAGCACAAAGGATCGCTGGTGTAACATAGCCAGCGGTCGTACAAAAGTGGACATATGCTAAAGGTCGGGGATTAAGGCAAACTACGAGGGCTTCCAAGCAGGTATAATAACACAGCCACAGAATGAAAGCGGACAACAGCCCCAAGAATTAGATTTGTTAGGATCAGTACTTGGAAATTATTGCCTGTTTTTTAACCACTTTTTAAACCCACAATCAACTTCTATGAGCAATGTTCTAGTCCCATGACCCAAAAATAATAGCGTCATCCTTAATCCCAATTCTCCATGGTATCAGGAAGTGACCAAATATTTCCCCAATTGTATTTATCCTGGAAGTGCCAGTGCAAATGCAACTGTAAGAAAGCTTCCACCAGGTGTCTTTTTAATCTCTGGGGATAGGGCATGGCCCACAATTCCAAGTAATTTGTTTGGTGGTCCTTATTAGGAAAACTGACCTGTTTGCTGCTAGCATGAATAAAATGCTGAATCAGACTATTTGGAGGGTGAGACATAGCAAGAGAACTGAAAGAGCAATCACAAGCTTAAGACCTGATTGTGACAATCGTGTAGAATTTTGGGGCACTCCAGCATGAGTAATAGCATCATTCCTTATACTTCAGGTGTTGCTGCTGCTCAAGCTTTGGCTACGCTTAATAAGTTGGGATGATGGACGGTCAAACAACTAAAGGTAACTTCAGCATTTAAATCAGATGCTCACTGACAGAAGTAATATTAGACATGGCACACTGCAAAATAGAGCTGCTATAGATTTGTTGTTGTTAGCACATGGGCACCAGTGTGAGGGGTTTGAAGGAATGTGTCGTAATGGCTCTCTGGCCATTCTGCATCCATTCACAGGAAACTCAAACAACTACAAGATAACATGAAGAAATTGACTGCGAATGACTGGGGTTTGGATGAATGGTTTGAGGGATGGGGAAGAACTGGATGGTTGAAAGATATCATAAAGGGAGTGTCGGATCTGGGCGTTTTCTGTCCCCAGAGCGAGCGAGCAATGCCCTCTTTCCACTGTGCCTCTCGCCCCTGCAATGCAAATGCCAGTGTTCCCGCTCTCTGCCCCTCGGCACCACCCTCTTCGGGCTCAGGACCGGAGGCAGAGCTCCTGGGAACCGCCTCCCCGACGCCACTGGGGCGCGCGGCGGGAGGCAGACACCCCAAACCCCAGCGAGAAGCCCCCGACCAAACGCGAATTAGCCCGCGAAAAACGCTGAGTTTGAAAGCAGTCAGCTGGGCCGCACCCGCGATCAGCTGTTGAGACACAGCTGACACCTCCTCCCGGAGGAGCAGGCTGGTCAGTCCCGGCTGCTACCCCAGGGGCAGACGACTCAGGGCGGTCTGGCAAACTCAGAGATGCAGCCAGCTCCAGCACAGCCTATGACGCTGACGCGAGGGACAGAGCCCCGGAGGGCAGCGGGACAGCCGGCGGGGCCAGCAGGGCCGGCGGCAGCAGATGAGAAAATGCCACCACGGTCTCTCTCGGTTCCGGGCGGGGCGGTTCCGGCGTGGGCTCCGCCTCTGTGGGAGGGGTGGCGGGCTGGGCGCTGACACCAAATCGGATCGCAGAGCGGCTGCCGCGTCTCCTCCTGGTTCTGGGAGCAGCAGCGCAGGCTGCAGCGACACTGAAACGTCGCCTGGCGACACGCCGAAAGCCGCACGGGGCGATTCTGGGTGCGGCGCCGCAGACGCAGTCAGCAAAGCTGGTGGCGCCGGCCAGGGAGGCAGTGTGACCGTGGGTGGGGCCGCGGGGACTGGACGGGGCGGCGCCGCCGGCGCTGGCGTGGCGATCGTCTCTCCCACTGGAGGCGAGAGCGGGTCCGCGCCTTCTCAGAGTGGACGGGGGAGGGGGCGGCGCGGAGAATTCCGCAGCAGAGTTTGCGGGGCTGGCCGGGGTGGTGGAAGCTGCGGAGCCCTCCCGGGCGGTGGCGGGGCGGCCCACCTTTCCCCTGAGGGGAAGGGGGGGGGGGAGCGGCTCCATTTGAGCATGCTCCAAAGTAACAGGAAAAAACTTATCCTCAGCTGTGGGCGAAACATCACCCTCCCCCATGATGTGGGGGGTCTGGGAACGAGCAGTTTGTGTCCTTGGACAGATCCTTGTCCTGCTGGGACTGGCGGGGGGTCATACTGCCCCCTGCACCAGAGGAGGAGCTCCGCCAAGGGAGCCCTGCGCTTAAAAACAGGCAAAAGAGCTGCAAACGCCGGATAAATTCTCGGCAGCCCAAGCACCCGGTCGAATGTCTCCTCAAAACAGGAATCCATGCAGTCCCAGACATTTAAATCAAGGGAGTATATCAAATCTGTAAAAAATTCCATGGAATTTTGTCCATCTGAAAAACTCATACAGATGTCTCTTCACCACATGAACTCTCTCCTCGAGACCCCATAAAGTCCAGAGGGTAATAACTTTCTTCTCTGAAGAAGAAAATGTAACCTCTGTTTCCAAAGGCACATTTTCCCACCTTACAGCCAACATTTTGTGAAGGGTGGTATTTTCAGGAAAGGAAGAACTAACAGTACCTTGTGACAGTGTCCTTCTGGCTTCAGCGGGCTGCTCTGTGCTGCAAAGGTTTCTGGACATCCTGTCTGGGAAGCTTCAGAAGGTTCTCTGTGGTCAGCCTTGGCTGTGAACTCAGCCCGAATTCAGGGTCTTCGGTTCTTCAGCTTCAGGCTACACTCGAGGTCACCAAATTGTGCTGACCCTCAATGTCACTCACTTGGGGACACCAAATTGTGGTTGTGTTCAAGGGTCTTCAGGATGAGGGAAGAGATGAGATTCCATGTTTCAGAACTCTGGTTCATTATTTTATGATATATATTAAAAATGCTGTACTATACTAAAGAATAAAGAATTCATCAGAAGGCTAGAAAGGAATACAGTGGAATGATAATAAAAACCCTTGACTGCTCACAGCCTTGACACAGCTGGCTGTCATTGGTCATTAGGTAAAAACAATACAGATGAGACCAATCAAAGATGCACCTGTTGGTAAACCATCTCCAGACCACATTCCACAGCCATCAGATAGTTATTGTTTACATTTCTCTCTGAGGCTTCTCAGAAGAAAATCCTATTGAAAGGATTCTCATAAAATATCACAGTGACAATACAATCTTTACATTTTTAAGATCCCTGTTAGGAAACACTATGCCAGAGTTGTCATTACTCCCTTTTCTTTTGCCTCATTTGTAATTTTCATAGACTCATTTCAAATTTCTGCTAATGTCGATAAGAATACTAAGACTACTTAACAGGGTTGATGCTCTCAGCTGCTTTCCTCTTTCACACTGCTTCATACTGCATGTGACTTAATGGCCTCATTTTGTCATCTGCATTTTGCTGTGGTTTGCTAAAAATTGGCATACACTGCCAACTCACAACTTGTGTGTTGGGATTTCAAGGGCTTTGATGGGCTCCTTTCTGAGATTGCCATGCACTGGACTTTGACATTCACAAAGACTTCATCTTCCATAGGTCATATTTCAGTATTTAATACTCTTTCCTGGAATGTAGGCAATATACCAACAAGTACTAAATTCCCTGCAAGCCCTGTCTTCCCAAAGGACCATTTAAAAAGATTGCTTTTCTCCTCTGACTAATCTGCCAGTATTTAGATGGAGAATTTGGTACCTCAATCTCATCAAAGGCAATATCTCAGGCTTTCTTGAAATACTCGCTCCTTTGGATCCTAATTCCATTTGGAGTACATTTAAGATTTTTTTCACTGAAGCCATTCATCAATGCCTCTTCTCTTATAAAATGTGATGTGCGTGAAAACATGGATCCCCACGAAAGGTTATACACATATAAAGGTTAATTGTAAGAATGGTGGCTCCCTCCTGCAGTTCCATTTGTAACGAAGTTGATATTCCAAAGCTAAATATTCCAGGCCTGTGAACAGAAAAGAAAGTCTTTTGTCTTTTGCAGGAATTACCCCTAGGAGGATTTGTGTAAATTTTGATTTCTGTGGTGTTAGCCCTGTTGCAGAAAACAAAGTAGATTGTACTCTCTTCTTGTGCTCTCCTTCCCTCCTCTCTGCTTTGCATGCCCTAGTTAATCTACCAGTGTGACTCATTTGGTATCATCTCATAGTGCAAATTCTGCATAGTTTCATGTACTTACAAATGCCACTTGCCAAGGAGCATAACCATTCAAGGCGCAAAGAACTGTAGGGCCGGGCAACTTCAGGTGCTGAAACTGTAAGTGGTTAAAGTCATGCCATATTAAAGTGACAGAGCAAATCAGTTGACATAGGACTTTCAGCTGGACACCTCTGAGAACAGCAGCTTGTCAGCAACAACACAGCAATCTTTCTAGCTGTATTCCAGAAAGAGAAAAGGGACACCTTCAATGGTTAAGATGTTTGGCATGAGAAAACAACAAGAAATGTACCACAAAATACTTGAGCTGGATAAACTGCATTTTTCTAGTGAGAATTTTGCAGTTGTTCTTTCTTGTCTGTGCCTTTACTTTTCACAGAAAACAGTGGGGGTTTTAATTATTATTTTTCTTTTTTTTCTTTTTTTGTTTTGTTGGCCTCCCTCTTTCCACCTGCAATTAACAATTTTGCCTTTCTTTTCTGACTTCTCTTTCTTTACTTAGAGAAGGTTGCATGAGGTCATCCAATCTTAAACAAACATTCTCATACTGTGGAAATAAGTAAAAGGTACATCTAAAGGGATAAAAGAAACCCACAACAATAGAGGGGTTTTACACTCTTCTGTGGACAAAAGATATCACTGAACTATGTTATGCTGTATTGATATAACTTTTAATCCACTCATTACTATTATTACAAGTGTTTGGCCTTTAGTACATAGCCTTTGAAATCATCCAGCCCAATATTTTGGCTAATTTTGTTTTATTTCTAGCGAGGACCTTGTTTCTTAAAGGAATATTCCAGACCAGGAGCGTCCACGGCAGAGTTATGCTGTCATAATCAAAAGCATCATAAATTCTGGTACAGTTTGTGCTGGTAATACATCTAGAAAGGAAAGGTTTTAGATATTTTTTTACTTTTAAATGTAACCATTATTTGAAATATTTAGGAGTTGGGAGTTTCCCCCCCCCCCCCCCCCCCCCCCCAAATACTTCTCTCTGAAATGTTACTCAGGGTTTACACATAAAAGCCCACCCTGTAAAACACATGGCGGATACTCTGCAGTAACTGCAGCTTAGCAGCTAGTGATGATAACGTGGGTTAAGTGACATTCCTTCTGCAGTGATGGAAACTCTGAGACTGTCTATGCAGACATACTCAACAAAGGTTATGATGGCTTAGCTCCCGTCCTAAAGTTAATGTGCATTTTAAAATTTCCCAAGAAGGTGAATTCAAGCACCTTCATTGCTCTGAGCTGGAGTCCAAAGAGAATTTCAGTGTTCTTTTTGTCATTTACAGCTGTCATTGCTTAGCTCTTGAAGGTGAGACTCAAAAGTTGAGATGAAAGTTGTCTAGTTAAGAGTGGGTCAAAGACATGGTCCTCCTCTACAAGGAGATGAGAAGATTTTTGCAGTCTTAGTCATCTCTACTGCTTGTGATTTCTATACAAAACCGGCGGGAAATTTTCTGAAGGTAGTGCAGAAGCTGGTAATATGGACAGCTTAGAACTGAACATTTGCTGCAGTGCTACCATGGTGATAACAGAAAGGACTTAAAAAGGGCAAACAAAGCAGTTGGAAGGAAAAGAACATTAACCATTATTCCATTCTTCTAATATATCCTTCTTCAAATCATCCTTTTGATGAAGTTTCACAACTTGACTTGGTATCCCTGAAAAGGAATCTGAGACAAGAGTGTAGCGTTTTGCCCGGGGGGTTTTGAGCCGATCTGATAAGCTCTCAACACCCCAACACTACACCCCAGAATAGCTCAGCTTTCATCGGGAGGCATAAAAGGAGCAGGAGGCTGATGTGACAGCGTCAGGAACAAAAAAGGTTTAATAAAGGCAAAATAACAAACTCAAACCGATCCAGGTGCCACAAGCTTGTGCTCCTGGTAAGAGACACCTCACAAAAGTGATTTGGCTTCTTCGTTCTGTCCTTTTCTACTAAATGGCCCAGGCGGGACCTTTTGGCTTATGGCCAATTAGCTGTCCCCAAACTTGAGGTGAAGTCCCCAAGGTCCTATCAGTGACTTTTCTACCTGATCACTGGGAGAAACTTCTGGGCTCTTTCCTTTTTGGGGGACAGAGGAAGGTTCTGTCACTCTGTCCATAGGGGGCACATTCCTACAACAGAATAAGCTTTTTAATGGAGTAGCTGTGACAAACGCAGGCCAAGTTGCCTTTTTTTGCATCGAATACAAGCCATGCTTGAGCTACCCTTTGCTTAAGGTACTTAGCTCACACTAAGAATTTTACTCATGACTGAGTAAATTTTACTGTCGCTCAGAATTTTACTGTCATGATTGTCATTGAAACTTTTTAAGAAAAGCTCTGAATAGCAATGTTTGAGTAAAAATAGTATTTTATCTCCTGTATTTTTGTGAAGCAGGTAAGCCTTTTGCCATCAGCAGTGTTACTTAACTTTCATGTCATATCCCTCTTCATATCCATATTGTGCTTAAGGGTTATTAATCTACTTCAAAATTGTGGCACATGGAATAAGACTACTTTTTCTTTTTGAAAACTAATGTCATTTGACCTACTTACAGCAAATAATTCATTAATTGTAAGTTCCCAGCTAGCATCTTTTATGCATATTCTAACCTTCTAAACAAGTAACAAAAGCACTCTTCAATACTTTACTTTTTTTAAGCACACAAAATGTTTCTGTCCTTTGCAGTTGGCAACTCTAAAACTAACGACATGTCTGTAGTATTTTAATATGCGCCATATTTAGTCAAGTAATTCAAAACAAATAATAAGTAATCCCTTCAATTTGGAAATATCTTTAAATTGTTTCTGAATGTACAAAACACACCCTTACCTTATGCATTGCATGCAGATTTCATCGTCATGAAAGCAAACCAAATGTTTCTGTTCGGATAGTTTTCCACAATTGTTCTTGGCACAGTTTTGTACGTGACTGTTAAGACATTCGAAGGTACTTCTAAGGTACTGTAGTAAGCAGAAAAGGAGGAGAGGTTGTGCCTTATTTCTGGCTTCCTTTGGTTTTCTTTTTGGTTTTCTTCCGCTTGCTCTTTTTCATGTCACCCTTCTAAATGGATAGCGATTTGAATTTGCAGTTTACTAAGCTATGTTTTTTGTCTGGAATCCTTGTAAATTTTGAAAGGAACCCAACCTGTAAATATGCATCTTTTTATGATTTGCTAGCTACATATAAAATCTTCCTGCTGCTCTAAAATGCTTTTATTTGATATGCATTTTTATCACCATTCAAATTAAAAGAGAACAGTTCCTGTATTCACTTTTGTACTGGATTCAGTTCAATGTGTGCTAACGGTGCAAAAAAGTCCTGCTGGAAGAAAGGATCTGCATACAAATTGACCAAGACACATAGTTCAAGGGTCTTGTAAAGGTTCAAAGTTTCTCTAACTTTCTGGCAGTCTGTCTTCAAAGCAAAACTTGATGAGGTATTTTGCTAGTATTTATTTGACAGAAAGTGATAGCAAGGCAAGCAAAATGTAGCAGCAAAAGAAGATAGCAGCAAAATATATATTATCCCCCCCTGTTATTTATCATTGTCTAAACAATTTTTTTTTTTGCCATGTGTCCTAGGGTGACGTTATGATGCTTGTATCCCCATTTGTGTGTTCTGTTTATGCTGGATATTATGTTCTGTGCCTTCAAGACTGGCTCTGAAGAGCGAATGTTTTGGGTTTTGTTATCAGCCTGCTCCCCCACGGCTGGCGGGACACAGAGACAGGGAGTACATAGCGCGGCTTTTGTTTTTTGCTGGGCTTTTTGCTTTGCCCTTGCTCTGGCTTCTGCTTCCTCATGCTTCGCTCTTGCTTCTGCTCATTAGTTAGTTTAGCTAAGCAGTCCAAATCTTTTTCTCTGGACTGTTTTTTTTTTTTTCCTTTTTTTCCTTCCCTTTTTGGAACTACTCGAACCTGGGAGTCCCCTCGTCTGGGACCTGGAAACACTGAGAGCTTGCACCTCGTGGCTTGTAGCAGCCATCCCTAGCGCCGGAGGGACTGACAACAGAGCAACCACACCCCAGGAGAGACTTTCTGAATTTGTCATCCTTTTCAGAGTGGTGAAGGAGTGTTATTATCCAGTATTGTTCATTCTGTGTGCTGGGGGTGCTGTGCCTGTTAAATAAACAGGTTCTTTCCACTTCTCTCCAAGGAATCGTTCCCGAACCGGTTGGAGGAAGGGGCTGTGTGGGTTTGCTTTCTGGAGGGGCCTCCTTTTGCAGGTTTTCTCCCAAATTTGCCCTAAACTAGGACACCATGTTACATAAAATACCTCAGTAGAGCTAAAGACTAGAAAAATGCAATTTTGTTCTGGATTCATTGAAACCAAATCTATCAGTGGACAGAAGTGCCCAGCATGATGCTGGGAACTCCTAGCTGGTTTCAGTGAGCTGTGTGATGAACTGCATTTTCAGTGGGCTTTACTTGAGTGTCTGTAAGGTGGGGAGTTCATGTGGGGCCTTGAGCCCTGAGAGTGCCATGGGCACAGAGACCCATCGTGTAGCTCTCTGACCACAGCACACTGAGGCATGATGGATTACCCCCAGAGTTTGTGTGGTAGAAAGGTCTTCTGCCCCCGTGAAGAAGGACACTTCCATTTTCCTGCACAGAGCCATCCTGTATATTACAATGGTATCTTGAATTAATCAAGTGCTATTTGCACAATGGTCAGTGAACTTGGATTATTAAGCTTCTCGTGTTTGATCTGTTTCCTGTTTCAGTAAATAGCAAAACTTCCAAGGACTGCAACAAGAAGATCAAGCTGTTACCAAATTTCAAATGTTTGCATAATAAAATGGTGATTCTTGCAAGTATTCACAATGGTAATTTCAGGTACTGAAACACCAGCTCTGCTCAGGGCAATTCTGCAATTGACTTTGGCTGTTTTCCATGTTTCTTAGCAGGTGAACTGAGACACTTCTTGCTTTCAAGGCAAAGTGTTTGACAGTATCCTCTAAAAGGCTCAGGCTGCTCGATGAAAAGGTGAAAAAACTGGGATGAATGGGGGAAAATCTCACTTCTGGTTTATGTCATAGATTCAGACAGATGATCAACAATCATTAGTTTAATGAGGTACCAGCACAGTCTTTCACTCTCACAGATCCCCAAAAGCTTAAAACATCCAGCAGCTTCTTCCTTGCAACAAGTGCCACAGCCAAAAGCCAGGCCTGACCTTCAGCTTCCCTTTGCAGCCTACAAACTCTTCCAAACGTACTGGTGATTCTCACTTTCCTTCTCAGCTACATGGAGAAGCACATCCTCTCAGTGTCGCAGAGTCCTTAGTGAAACCAAACAGCAGTTCACCTTCAAACAGCTCAGTGTGCCAGGACAGAAAGCTTTCACTGACTTGTCCCCTTGCCTTTTCCTTGCAGCCTTTTTTTTTCAGACCACGCACTGAGGCATTGCACTTTGCTTCTCAGCTCAGTATATTGTCATATTGCTGGAGTCCTATGTGTCCATCTCCTTCTTGCACAACCTGCTTCTGTTGAAACATGCTGATGTTATGTGCTTTCCTGCTCAGCTATTCACACCACCTGAATCTAAACAGAGAAGTTTCTGGCTATGTCTCACACACACAGACGTGCCAGGATGAAAAGGTTGCTTGGACCTTGCCGCTTATGTTCAAAAACATCCGTTCACAATCAAGAGACAGCTTTCTTTGCTTTAGATCCTGCAAACTTCACAACACACACACACACACGAGAGCTATGCACTTTCTTTCTTTCTCAGCTGCACTCACCTATCCCCTACTTTGACCTCTCCACCACTTTTCTCTTAACCTTGCCGTGCACGGACATTTCCTCTTAAGACACCCATTGTGTTGCCTACCCCTCCCCTATATTGCCTTGCCTTTCCTATCCAACCTTGTATTTCCTCGTTATTCCTTTCCTTTCCTTTGCCTTTCTGACCCATGCATGTCCTTCCCTTGTCCTTCATACCAACCCAGTGCCTTGCTCACCTATCTTCCTTTTCCTTTCAATTTGTCCAGCTCCAATCTTTCATTTTCTTCTCCTTCTTGGACTCTTATTGCCTTGCCTCCCTCTCCTTTGTGTTGCCTTGCAAAGCCACCACTTGTCTTGCCTTGCCCTTGAACCCCTTCCTTGCCTTGCATTACCTTGCTCACCCGTCCCCCACCCTGAATTCAACACCTCTCATTTTGTGGAATTTCTTCAACTTGCATTGCCCTGCCTGCTTCTCCTAGGATTCTCCAGGCTTTCACTGGCTTTTTTTTCTCAAGGCCCCAGTGTTTCAGGAGCATGTGAGAGGAAGCCTGGAGGAGGTCATGTGCAAGCATACCCATCTGTCCTGGCAGCTTTGTTTTGACACCTATCCTTAGATGTCTTGAATTTTGGACACAAAATTCATGTTTCACCCTTGGGCTTCAGGACCAGAAGGACAGTTCTTTTGCATACAAAGGAACACAGGTAATGCAAGTGTCTTAGGTGCAGATTAGAGATGGCCTATGCAAGATCAAGGCTGGACAGAGCAGTCTGTCCTGGCCGCTTTTGTGTACCAGCAATCTTTGAATGTACCTGCCACTTGCCTTGCTTTGGCAACCCAACTCTTTCCTTCCCTTGCCCTGCTGATCCTCCATTGCTTTGCATTCCCTTGCATGCCCATGCCCCACATTTGACCTGCCTACAGTTTTCCTCCAGGTCTTTGCCTTGCCTAGCCCTTCCTGTTGCTATTACTTCCTATGCCCAGCCTTGCCTCTAACTTCTGGGACTTCTCTCACCTACCACTCTGTTTGCTTTCCCCTCGCGGCTCCAGCCTTGCCAACCTCTCCCTTGACTTGCCTACAATTGCCTACCCTTGCTTTGCATTGCCTTACCTGCATGGATAGCAAGGCAAAGTGCGGTAGGCAAGGCCAGGAAGTTATTAGTAGGGCTAGGCAAGGCAGACATAGGCAAGCAAGCAAAGCAAGGGTAGGCTAGGAAAACTAAGCATGGTACTGGAGGCAAGGCAAAGCCAAGTGACTTGGAGTGCCTTTCCTTGGGAAGATATTGTGGCAGTGTTGGTAGGGTAGCTGAGAAGCTACCATGGAGAGGTATAGTCCAACACGACATTTCTGTCCTGGCCCCTTCTGTGTAGGAGCCATTGTTGGACAGAGTCAGTACCAGAGGTGGTATGCAACTTTTGCTTGGTAAGATCCTGAACAAGAACAGCTTTCTCATGGGAAAGAAAGAACTTAACCCCAGTGTTGGAGGTGCAGATAAGAAGCTGTGTCGTGCAGCTTAAGGGCGGCAGCAACTTTCTATCCTGGCATGTTTGGTTTGGAAGCACTGACTCAATTTGTACAATTATGGAGTCGGTATCCATCTTTGGAAGGCGGTCTCCCTCCTGAAAGAATCCATTTGGCATGTGTTTTCCACTTCCTTGAGGCAGCCTTCTTGAAATTCTGCCAGCACACTTCTTTTGGACAAGGTAAGCAACTGCGCTGGGTCTTGGTGTGCAGCAGATCTAGTGCCCCGTACAGGTAATGCCCAATACCAGTGTTCAAACACCTTTGTATAGGATCAGTCCCTGGCTGTTTTGGATTTTGGAGGAAGGGAGGCCTTTTTTTTTGAGATGGGCTTCTAGTTCCTCTCTGTGGCAAAGAAAGCACGTTTGGCTGGGTGCTTTGGGTGGTCTCAGTGAATTTAAAGGCTTTTCCCAATAGGCAGTTCTCTTTGTTAGAGTTGACCTGTCAGTGGGACTGCAGAGGCCAAGCCTCTGCAGGACAAATTTTTGTCCCTTGTAGCTTTAGTGTGTGAGCAGTCCCTAGTGCCATTACATTTGGATCCTGACTCTGAGACTGAAGGCTTACAGTGGTGCCTAGAGCTGAGAAGGATGGGTGCAATTGAAATTGTAGGCAGCAAAGAGCTTTCTCCACCAACTGTCACTAGAGGACTCAAAATAACACGATGCAAACACACCACTCTTTTCAAGGTAAAAAGGAACTATTTAATTTCTGACTTCAACATTTATAGATTTCTAAAAGTGACAGTGGATTGGAGGGTGACAGTGCCACCTCTCCAACAACACTGGACAAACCAACAGCCCATCAAATCTCTCCTCCTCCATAAAAGAATGCAAAACAGTAAGTTATTTACATAAAGTGTGTGAGAAACTTTGTTACAAGAATGTAAACATCAGAAGGCTTAGAAAATCTTAAAAAATCAGGACGACAACTGACAGTTTTGCAAGCTCTGTTTTTGGCAGATGTTTTCAAGTTTGTTACCAGATTCTACGAGAGTGAAAAATTTGTTAGGGCAGAGGAGTTGGTGTTGGCCTTTGAGTGTGGTGCAAAGAAGAGTATCCACTTGGAAGGGGAAGATCAGTGAAATCTTTTTGTCCTCAAATCACAGCTGATTTGAGTGCAGGGATGTTTCTGATTTGGCTGTTTCCTGGGTTCAGTGCGTGTCCTTGTTTTGTGAATCGACAAGCCGTGGTGTGGTTATTTTGATGAACGCTGACAGTGACCAGGAAAAAGACAAGCGCTTTCCTAGCCCAGCCCCGTTTGTGTGTGAGCAGTGTGGGGGCAAGAGCTCTGCGGTGGATCCTGGCTCTTGGGCACTAACAGAATGTGATCCTGCATGTAGCAGAGAAGGAAAAGGAATAATTTAATTGTTCGCTGTGCAGTCTATAAGCTTCAAAATAAAAGGCAACTGCAGCACGGCCTCTTCCTTTTAGAATGTTTTCTGTGCCATCAGCTGCTCAACATGTAACTCGCACCCACTGAACTGCATCCAGCTCCCTGGAGATATGCACTTTCCCTCAAGATCTCTGTACCATCTTGCACTCTAACTCTTGAAGATCCCAAACCACTTCAAAATGTCCAGCAGCTGCTCTCAAAGAAAAAGTCCTCCAACAAAAAGGCAGTGCTGGCCATAATAGTCCCTTTGCAGTCTGTAAACTAAACAAAACCAAATTACTCAACAAAAACCCAAAGCTGTAATTTTGAAAAAAAAACCTTCTATTGAAAAGTAGTGGAAACACTGGAAAAAGTGTAAGTTAACTGCTTGTGCCTAAAATGCATAAAGTGAATTCCTGCTGTACAGTAGCTCCAAGATGATTTGCAAGTCTGCCTTCTCAGACCTCCAGAAAAGGTGGCTGCACACACAAGAAGGCTCTTCTGATGAGTTACAGCAGCCTCTCATAGAACAGAAGATAGGCTTGCGAGCTCAGCACTTTGGACACAGAGACACGTTGTACGTGGGTATCGCTGATGTGGAACCACTGACCTTTGACTGGCTCAGTTTCTGAAGCTGTGAAAGGAAAAATTTAGGAGTAAAAGTTATTACAAAGAATTGAAGCAATCAGTTCTATTACTGTTCTTCATTAAGAATCATAGAATCATTGAGTTGGAAAAGACCTCCAAGATGGAATCCAGCCTGTGACTGATCACTGCCTTATCAACCGGGCCAGAGCACTGAGTGCTACATCCGGTTGTTCCCTGAATATCTTCAGGGATGAGGATGTCGCCACATCCTTGGGCAGCCCCTTCCAATGCTTAACCACCATTTTGCCTTCTTTTCTTCCTAATGTCCAACCTGAACCTCCCTTGGCACACCTTGAGGCCATTTCCTCTCATCCTGTCACTGGCTGCCTGGGAGCAGAGCTGGACGTCCAGCTCGCTACACCTTCCTTTCAGGCAGTTCTGGAGAGTGATAAGATCTCCCCTGAGCCTCCTTTTCTCCAGGATGAGCCCTCCCAGCTCCCTCAGCCACTTCTTATATCATTTCACCAGCTTCACTGCCTTTCTCAGAGAACTTACCAGCTATGGCAGGAGGTTGGAACTACATGATCTTTAAGGCCCCTTCCAACCCAAACCATTTTGTGATTCTGTAAGAAATAATTTATAAAATATTTCTAATGATTTACCTTGAAATTGTCCTCGAAGGACAAGATCAGAGAGGTGGTTGTTCATGGCCCTCATTTTAACATAGGCAGTGTAGTGCCCAGACCTCATTGTTCCGCTGTGTTCAACAACTCCATAGAGAGAGTACAAGACCTTTGTATTCCCTTCAGCCACATTCTAGAAAACCACAAGTTTAGCTATGTCAGCCAAGTGGTGGGCATTGAAGAATGTAAACTCTTTGATTTTTTGCTGATGAAATGGAAACTGATCATTAGAGATCCATGCAAGCAACTACAGTTATGAGCAGTGAAGTACAAGTTATCACACAAAGTAACAGGCTTGACAAGCATTGTACAAAGATTTTGCTATGCAGCTTTGTTGTGAAAGCACATTAGAATATGGGAAAGAAGAATCTGATTGTTTTCCCACTTACTTTACATTTAGCTGTACAGAAAGGAGCCAAGTCTATCACTTCTGGGAACCTGATATGCCTGTTAACCTTCTGCAGATTAAATCCAGCCTTAAACAACCAAAATAGAGGGAAAACCCCATAATGTTAAAATGGAGCATATTAAAACCATGCTTAGTTACTAAATGTTTCAGGTTAAAATTTCAACAACACAAATTAGTTTTACATTACACAAAACTGAGAAAAAGCAATTTTTTTTCTCTGATGTCCAATATTCCAGCATTATTCCCTTGCCCCCAAACGCTGCACTGGAGCACAAGTTAAGATGGCTCTTCAGCTCACTCATACATTAATGTAATGGTAGCAGAAGTGGAAAAAGAATCAGCTCTAAT
Organism: Motacilla alba alba; assembly: GCF_015832195.1. Taxonomy (NCBI): domain Eukaryota; kingdom Metazoa; phylum Chordata; class Aves; order Passeriformes; family Motacillidae; genus Motacilla; species Motacilla alba. The sequence continues at coordinate 29,634,177 of NC_052016.1, read as the reverse complement.
GCATTTCAGTAACTATGAGGACAACTCTTGCTTCTCAGATACGGTAACATGCCTGAGGATCTGATCTAAGAACATCCGAACTGATGCAAAACTGCTCCCACCTTAATCAAACAATCGTCCAGTATCAAACTGGAAAAACAAAAGGAGATGATGATAAATGTTATTTTCTTCATATTACAGTCTCTTGGATCACACTACACATTTCCATTTTCTATATGAAATTATTTTTAATCTAATTAAAGTCGCCTCCTTTATTTTTCAAGTATATTGATTAAAAACACCAAACAGGTTTAAATTTAGAAGTACTGTCTCCCTTTCCTTTCCTCCTTCTCTCTTGAAAAGATAAAGCCCTGAGTTAAAAATTTTTCTACAACTTAGGAATAAACAGGTAACTGACTTCAGTGTCTGTAAATAAAACTTGTTTTGTTACTTATTTTTGCTTTATTCTGCTTTCCTTTCATACTTTCTTCTGCTCCACAAGGCTCAGAATCCTCTCTTTTCCACTTCTGCAAACTAGTTACTTATTCGTTACTAGTAAGGGATCCTATTAACCTATACCTACTGAAACACATGAGCCCACGAGCAGCTGTAATAGTAGGAAACCATTAATGCTTAGATTCTGCTTAATACAATAAGCAGTAAAAATTATGAGGGAATATGTTGTGGATACACTCACAAATCAGTATTTTCCAGTTAATTAAGGGAATATGCTTTCAGGGAAACACACCTTAGTGCCTCAAAGACCACAAAAAACAATGCCGCATACTAATGCCTTCCGAACTTTGGGAAAAAACCAAACTAGTTTTATAGAAAATAAAATAATGTTAGCATGTTTTCAAGTTAAGCTAATACTACATGCATATGTACACATATATACATATTAACTTGGGGCTATATACATGTATCAGCCTGCTGCTTACCTGCTGAAACCTCTTTAAGTGAAGGGTTAAAATTGGAGGAGCTAGAGAGATGAGCATCTGCTTTTTGGCATTAGTATAAACATACTTCTTTTCACCTGCAGAAAAGAAAAATCATCAAAGATTAAAACAAGTGTTTTATATCAAAACAAATGTTACAGCAGTAATTTATTTCCACTATTTAAACTTTTACACTGTCATCTATTACAAGACCTGAGAAGCTGAGCATTCCCCTTTAATACAATGAATGAAAGTAGACCAAGTTATACAAGGGATAATCCCCCCACCCTTTATCCACTCATAAAGCAGACAGGGATATGTTTAAAGTTTTCTTTTAAAAAAGTCTATCATACTTATGTTGTTCTTTGGTCCACAATGCCTTTGTGTACACACATCACACAGTAGTTTATTGGTCTCGGTAAGTGTTTCATTACGGGTAAATTGATACAAACAATGATGGATTGAATCTTCCTCAATGTTCAGCTCTTCCCTGTTTGCCAGAGTACAAAATGCCATTTCGGGGTCATCTGTAGATATTTTGCATGTCTTGTTAGGAACAGGCTGAAGACCATCCAAGGTACTTGTGTCACTTGTGTCAGTGGCATCCAAGTGGAGTTTTGAAAAGTCTGTAGCAAGCTCTTCCTCATCTTCATTGTCGTTATCCTCCTCTTTCAAAGACAGGTTATCAAGGCCATTGACAAACTTCATAGGAGAATCTAAGCCTTCCATAGAGAGATCCATGAGAGACTTGTTTTCTTCCCACTCTTGTTCTGACTTTCCTCCATTTTCATGCCCGCTCTGAATTTCTGTACTATTTCCCTGTATACTCAAGTCTTTCTGAGTTAAGCAGTGATCTTTGCAATCCTGTGATGATTCCTCTTCTTGCTTCTTATCAAGAGTTTCAGAGCTCATTTCAGTCTCTGATTCTTGGTTGTACTCGACATCTATCTGTGGCTGTTCAGTTGTGCAGAGATCTGTCAAGTGAAACACCTTCCCTTGAAGTTTTTCCTGCCGGCGTTGGTTCTGCTCATTTGAATGCATAATAAACAAGAGTACAAAAAACAAAGTAAGTATAAATTATATTTAGCATTTCTTACCACTTCTTTATAATCTTTGTTGCATGCCATAGATGTACAAGGAAGGAGGGGAAAAATAATTTATGTTTAATGATCAGAGGTAATCAGTTCCACTGATACTGAATTTATCTTCACTCAGACATAGTTCACACTACTCCCTGTTACATAGTATCATCAAAAGACAGCTAATGATGCCCTTGCTATGTTCCTGATCTTGTGTCTGTATTCTAAAGTTTTGTGAATATTCTTGCAATCAATGACTGGAAAACAGTCTGATACAAATTAAGGCTTCTTCAGACAGGCACCAAATTCTACTGGATATTACTATATTATTCCTACCCAGCAACGCTCAATGGAACATTTTAACACCAAAGACATGGGTATAACTGGTCTTTTTAGTTGTGTATTTTGAAAAGAGAAGTTCTAAGCTATCTCTTCCTTCATGTAAACTAAGGAAACAAAAAAGAATTTCTTGAACAGAAACAGCAAGCACAAAGTGAAATACCTATCCAAACCAACCTTGGCTTTTTTTTTGGCCTGTTTCTTCGTTTTTTTCTGAAGGTGCTTACTTGTACCACGGGGCTCATATTTCTGCTTAAGGTAATGGTCATTGATTTTATCCTCTTCATCTTCAGATTCCTTTTCTTTGTTTTTCTTAATGTTTTCTCTCTTTGTAATTTTCCCTTTCTACAAAACCCAAAAAGCCATAGAACAACCACAGAAACAGAGATGTTATCTGAGTTTTCAACTTAAGGTAACATTTAATGATGTAACGTACAACTAACTCACACCCTGATGGTAATGAAAGGAGTGTCTCACTTCAGAGAGTCCGTATGAAACAGAATGAAACAGTATGAAAAATAAGGCTATTGAGGGCCAAAAACTAAACCTGTAAAGGGGCAACATCACCTTTGCTTCTAACAGATCTCATTAAATGCATTGAAGAGTAATATTTTACACAAGCAGAGACATTTTCTGTTAAACTGCCTGCCACAGAATTTGTTTGTTTCTGCTAAAAGGAAACTTATTTGTGGCTGAAGTCATGACCCCTTTGGCTGTGGGGGTTCCATTCCAATGTTTATGAGTAAACAGTGCTACACAAAAAATCTGAAATATTACATATACAGATTATCAATACAAAACATAAAGTAAATCAAGTACACGTTGAGTGTCTGAAGATTGATCAAATAAGTATTCACATACTATCCTATCAACATTTCTTAACTTTATTCCATAACCTGAATATTAGGAGAGGTGTTCTTGGACTTGGTGCAGAAAAATGGATGAAAAATGTGAAAACAAACCCCCAAAGAACTCAAAAAATCCGTGTGATTTTTTCAGAGACAATTTATGAGCCACAACTTACAGGAATGACTCTCATTAAAAATCTTGTTCCCTATTTTTCTGTGCAATTTTGACTTGCAAAAGAGACTTTAAGAAAGAAGCTTAAATACTCTTCCTAATGACTGTATAGTCAGTGTTTTCATATGAATAAAAAAATAAAAGCTGAAAAGTACCTATGTACTGTTTCTTACCTGAACATCTAGTACGGGAAGCGACAAATCAAGGAAAGACTCACGGACCAAGGATACCTTTAAATGATTAATCAAGAGTCCAATTTAATTCTGTTTGGAAACAGCTGGCTTGCTGTCAATAGGTGTATTTGCATGTGTGCATTCAAGGCCCGCTTTTACTTGTGCGCCCAACTGTAAAACAGGGCTCATTTATCTCCACAAATAGCTTCCAATGACCAAAAATCCAACAGTCACATCACCACAGAAATGAGCACGAAATACTTTTATGAATTCAGTTATCTAGTGAAATTGCACCTTAGGGCCTAAGAGACTCATAGCTGTAATATATCATGATATTCAACTAGCCCATTTGCTAATACACTCAATTACTTCATTCTCAGGATATATTATCCCAGTAGCATCTTCTTAACTGTCCTCCTGGCACTCCCATGGACTTTTCATTGTGGTAAAGGGGAAAACGCAATCTCCTGAACGAAAAAGGAAAGGGTCCCATAACAATTAATCTGCTCTATGATCTGTACCACTGGAAGGTGTTCACTGGAATCTAGGAGAGAATTCTGGCAGAGGCAGCTTGCCCCTTTATTTAGAAGGCTTTCGAAAGGCACTGAAAGATTAACTTTAAAACACAATGGAAGAAAGATTCCAGCCAAATCATTCTCCTTTTTGAAAAGCATGCAGTCTTATTTCAAGTCTTATTTCTACAGACAGTCACTTTGGGGTTCTCCTGCAGATTACAGGACATAACACTCAAGATTATTCAGAGCAGGCAGTTTACTTACAGTTCTGCATTCCTCACACATAATTGTGCTGGTTAATTCTCCACCAAAGATTCGATCTACAAAACTTTGTATTCCTTTTTTCTTTTCATATTCTGAGAATTCAAAAAGTATAGTAAAGTTAAAAATATTACACACAATACACTGGCAACCAATCTCATTACATACTGAATAAAAAAGGAGAATATAACATGTAAGATGCATGTCAGAACATACTGGCCTGTTCTGGTTTCCTCAGGATAGCAAGTACGGCAAGATTCTTAAATTAAGAATCTTCTGAGTATCAAAACAATGGGGGTGAAATCACATTCCCAGAACAGCTTGGTTAAACCATACCTCTATCACTTTCTCTGCTCAAATGCATTTCCCTATTTTCTCAGAAGTACTGCACCTCAGTAAGAATTCCTGTTTTCTCTCAAGACTGAAACAACTATCTGAACTTAAAAAATGAGCACCAACATTGGCCAGACAAACAAAACCATTTTCCTCAAGTTGTAATTTCAGAGTAACACAGTCGGAATTTAAATTGTCAGATCATCTCCTAAGTCATGTTGAAAAGTCTAAAAATTCTTCTGTTCATTGTCTGGAGTTTTTCTATACTACTGTTAGGTAACAATGGACCATTAGCAGCTGCATAAATTATATTCACATAGTAGTATTTTAATTTCTTATATGTTTGAATTATTATTCATTGCCCAAACGTATTTTAATGTATGATATCTACAGAATCCACTCTCTCATATCCTGTTAAGAAGGAAATGCCAACAAAGTTCAGCAAGACATTTAAATATAGACTAAAATTATAGAGCCTTTTATTCTAGATACACGCATACTCAAGAGGTCATAAAGTTGTACAAATAAACATGTATCTTTTAGTTGATACTATTAATGTTGCTTTATATACTTCAACAAAGGAGATTTTACAAGTTACTGATGCTGTGATAATTTACCTTTAATTTTCTTTTTGAGTTCTTCTTCATTTTGTTTGTTAGAGTCACTCAATGCCTTTAGCATTCCAACACTTATTTGCTGAAATTTTCAAAACAAATATACTCTGTAAAATTCCCTAAAATAATTCCGTTAGCTACTTCATTTTATGTTGTGTTTCAGATGGAAGAAAATGTATAAACTTCATCAATTAAGAGAATCAATACAAACAACACAAACACCTGTAGAACCACACAATAGTTCTGGTAGATTAAAAAAAAAAAAAAAAAAAAAGAATCAATGGAGAAGTTGCAAGCATAATGTTCTAATTAGTATGTAAGAAAATCAGTCTAAGGATTAAATACTTGCCCAAATTAAAACTGGCAAAAAACCCAGGAATTTCTACAAGTGTGTTTCAGAAATTAAAACATAAGGATATTTTTTAGAGTGCCTACACATACTCCAAACCTACTTTTTCTTGGGTTCTCTTTGCTAATATGCTTCAAGTGAGCGCTATGGACAGCACAACCACACTACAGAAGCTGACATATCTCAGGAAGTATGTTCTTTTTCCCCTCAGCAGAAGAAAGAGTCTGGGTCAAGGGTACAAAGAGAAAGGTATGCACAATTATGACTTTAGCACTCACCTGGATTTCTTCTGCTCTCATTCCATCAAGTAAGTAACGAAGTAGTTCATGACTGTCTTGCTGCTGATAACCTTTGAATCGTATTGCTCTGTTAAATGAAATTGTGAAGTATAACTGAACTCAGAGATAAAGCAAAAATGATTCACAGCCAACACACATGGACAAAGTCTCCAGAATGTAAGCATATAAAAGCAACAAGTGTCTACATATCGTATTTTCTAAAAATATGATGCCAGCTACTTAGTATGTCACTGAGTAGCTTTCATTTTACTGCTATTCATTTTTATTTTGCTCCTCTTTCAAAAATTAAGTATTCTACAAATTTTATATGCTGTGTTCTGAGCTAAAGATAAAAAAAGAGGAAAAAATGACAGTCTCAAACAACAAACTTTTTCATATCCACTATGATGTGCAATTGTACAGATACTTACTTTTTACAAACCTGAGCAAAAAGTTCCTTAGGAGTCACTACCCCTTGTTTTGTCTCTTGCATTTCTGTCACAAACTGATGCATGGCTAGTGTTAAAGGACCCGGCTGATCTAGTTTTATTAACTGAGGTTCCTGTTTGAAAGAAAAGCAACAGAACTGTTTTGCCTTAATCTTTTGCAGTAAGTTTTTCCTTTTCGCTTCTTGAAAACATTATTGTCAAATAGAATATCGAAAATTCCAAAATGGCAACAAGTTAACCTGACAAAAACAATGTGTGGTTTATCATGAAACGATAGCACAACTCACTTATTTATTGCTTAGTTCAAAGTCTGTATTTCTTACCTTTACTAGGAAAAAAACCCAATTTCTTAAAAAAGGTTGTGCATTTTCTGTCATTCGAATCTCTAAACTGTAATGACAGGTGTGCTACAGGCATCCTCTAATTTCCTATTTTGCATTTAGACAAGTGGTACTATAGCAGGAGTTACACATTTTTGTCCCTTAAATAACATCATCATAATGCAAGCACTCCTTCTACGACAGAGTGTTGAATCACTGCTCTTACACTGAACAAAATACCTCCACTAACTTCAGAAGCAGCTTTATAGAAAGCAGTGGTGAAGCTCCTGCTGATTTTACACCCTAATCTTGTTAGTATTTAGCTGGAACATGTAGGAGAAGGGACTGTAAGCAACCCTGCCCCTGATGAATCACAGCTGTGCTTCAAAGAGTGGAAACAGCCTTGCCCATCCAATGAGGATGGGTGTTATAAAAGAGTGGGTTAGCTAGCCCGGGGCAGTCTACTGGGGATGGAGTTGGAGTCTGCTGGCTGTGCTGTGAGTAAGAAGCAGGCAATAGGAACAGCTTTAAAATTGACAGATAAATATTGCTGGTTTCCTTAACAGTCTGGAAGGTGAGGACAAACACTACGGAGGTCAAAGCATATTACCATGCATAGTTCAGGTGACTCAATTTTAATTGTTGTGCCAGGTATTTTAGCTTCTTTAAGCAGCTCCTTCAGGATTGGAGTTTGTGATAAATTCTGTAGAACACAAAAGACAGAAGAGATTGGAAAATGGGGACAACAGGAAGGGCAGTCGAACTAGTTGAACTTCTGCTAGTCATGGAATTTGTAGCAACCAGTTTAGCAGCAATTTATTTTTCCAAACACAGAACTATAGTGGTAAATTACCACTCTAGAATCCCCACCTGTGTTCAAGATTTAAAGGTACAATCCATATCCAATAGGACCTCCAATGCCCTCTATAAGCATTACTTCATATTGCAGAAACCCTAAATCAGTTCTTATACAGACTGATCTTTTGACAAATATATTTACTAGCATCTAGTTCTAAAAATTCAAAGGATAAAATGCAATGTATTTGCTTGGTTTAAAAAGTGTTTAAAAGTAAATCAAAAGCAGTTTACTAAAATCTGCAAGTACAGTGGGAATTTTGTTTGAGTAAAGCTTCAGTATCAAAAGCCAAAGAGCACAAGATAATGTCGGTTTCAATACAATTGAAAGAACAAGTTTATTCTACATTTCTGAGCTGAAAAAGTCACACAAGATGGCAATGCCTGCAACTAGCTCATCCTGTTTTTTTCATCAAATATTTAGTTTTGGTTTCCTTTTGCTGAGAGACAGTTTTATTACAATAAACACCCATGGTTTTTGAGTACTAATATCTTATAGTCTAGGAGGTCACAAGGGTGATGTGTCTGACTATTTCATACTTTTACAAAATAACTAGAAGTAGCAAGCTTATTTTATGTCAGTGAAAGATGCTGTCCCCCAAGGACAAGGCAGTTTATTGTATTTCCCCTTAGAGCAAGTCTGAACCTGAAGCACCATTTCTTCGCATTTCTCTGGGCCAACACACTATTTTTAGAAAAAAGCCATCATTCCTGGCAGATAAAAAAACCCCACATTCTAATTGTGACACTGTAAAATGCTGGAGGCAGGGCTGTTGTGGGCTGTTTTTCATTTTGTTTGTGGCTTTTTTTCCTATTGAAAATTTTTCTAAAAACAACAGCAAGTCCTGTACCTGCATCACTGCATTAAAGAAACATGTATTCCCCAAGTTACTAAGTCCTTTCACAGTGACTTCTCCATTAGCAGTTGAATGAGAATTTTCTTCTTTAAGTGAAACTTCTTTTTCTTGTTCATTTTTGCTGTCTTTTTCTACTTTTTTATTTTCAACTTCTTTGTTCTCTTGTTTTTCTACTGATATAATAAAAACATATCACATGTTAACATAGTTATAGGGTATAGGCTAGGAAAGATTATTACAGCAGGCGGCAATCTATGATGTTTAGAGCTTATACATGTGATAATTAATTCTTTAAATTTTAAATACAAAACTACTGGTTTAGGTTCTTAAATTGTCTAGGTAATAGAAGTTAAAAAACAAACAAAACAACAAATTGCAAACCCCCTGAAATGCCATTTCAAATCAGCAAGCAAATTAAACATCTCTTGGCACACAAGCCATTTATACCAACCTACTCTGAAATTCTTCAGAATTCAGAATGTTCCTGTCAAAATCACCTATGTGAGGGCTTTCTACAACAGCCAATTGTTTCCCACTGTTAAAGCATTCTCATATTCATTTCATATACCTAAACAGATGATATGAAAGTTTTATAGTCTCCAAGACGAGTTAAAAATATTTTCCCCCAAATTATTTCAGTGTATTGCCAAAAATTTCAATGGCCTGTTTAATAAAGCTGTGAGGGAGTTCCAGGCAGTTTTCAAAATAACATCCACACTGGTTCTGCCAGTTTGGCAAACAGCTATTGATTAAGTTCCTGGAAAATAGGGCTGAGAGCTAATACCATCTGTAAAATCAAGTAACACAAGTTCCGAAAAAGCAAGGAAAACAGACAATACAATCTTAGGACAAGAAACAGATGGATGAACAGCAACACACAGAACACATGAAAAAGGCAACAACTGCACTCAAGTATTCGTTGGTTTTCCAGTTCAAACCCAAGAAGAAAATTTTGTCAACTGATATTAAGTTCAACTGTGTGTCTGCGAAAGACTGACCACTCAAAAAACTCTGCTCCCTATGGGAAAACCTCAGCTGCTTTCTGAAAAAATTGAATTCAGAGACAGCCACGTGGCATTGCTGGATATTTGTGTTCCGTTCCCCACATGGCCTGTGATTTCACCCAAGTGTTAGAATTTCTTACAGTCATTTGTTGTAGCATTTATTTTCATATGCAAATTCATCCAATTTTTCTAGTGGAAATGCCTTGTACAAAACTAGTTTTGCCATTATGGAAACTAGGGTTTTTTGCTGGGTTTGTTTTCTTTTAAACAATCATTTTTTACAGATAGACTGTAAAATATGATTGTTTAAAATAATATTTTAAACAATATTTAAATATTGCATATTTATATTTTAGAATTCTGTACAACAGAACAATATTTTAGAGTTCTAAAAGCACTGCAGCTGCCTACACTAAACTTACAGATCCAGTGATAAAAACCTCTGTATACTACTCCTTCCATTAGGATATGTGCTGCAACAGCTGGAGGCTTAGTCATTCCTAATACATTCAAAAATACCCACAAAAAGACTTTAGAAAAATCAAAACAAATTATCCTTAAGCGAGGACAATTTTTCTTTAGATCTCAAGACAGACTGAGCAACACTCATGAATAAACACAGCACCCTAAAGTCAAATTTCTATTTGCAGAAAAACTGAATGTCGCATTTTAAAAAAAGTCACATTAAAATTGTCTTTTTTTTCTGCCTATTCTTGTATGTTTTGTCTGTAAATGTTTAGGGGATGCTGAGCAAAATCCTGATCTAATTAGGTCTATGGGCTAGGACGTTACTTATGCTATCAGGATTGTGACAAAGAATATTAAAAAGGGGAGAAATTAGTTTTTCCCTTTACCATAAGGAGCAAAATCTAATTTAGTGTAAATTCTGGATTTATAGTACTGTCTCTAACACTTAGGAGACTTTCTGATTTACTGTATCTTTACTATAATTACTTACCTGCACGTGATGAGTCAATACCAACTTGTTTTCTAACAAAATCCACAGTCTGGCCCAAAAGGGTTGAAGTTTTATATGGAACTTCATTATCACATAAGTAACACCTGTCTCCGCCGCCCCAAAAAGAAAACAATTAATCCTATTTTTTTTCTATTTTTTAAAAATCCTAAGCTATTACTTTTTTGATGCAATTCATTACACAAAGTTATAAAATTACAAGGTTTAGTGTAAGATTTATAAGTCTTAGAGAAGCATTTACTTGTCACAAAAATAAAACACTTAATAATTATCTTCAGTAAATTATTTTGGTGACTGGCGGTTGCAATTTACAAGTATAAATTAGACTTTTAAAAGATGTGCTTAGAAACCCTGCAGCAAGAAAAAGAAAAGCTTGGAAACTTTGCCAAAATCAAGAAACCAAGATATCAAGACTTAAAGGAAATGACTTGTGAATATTATGGCATGGAATAATATTTTGAAAATTCTAGCCAAGCAAATACTTAATTGTATTTAAGTCAGATAAGAAATAATTCAAGTGTCCACCCTTAAACCCGCAGACTTATATTTGCTCTTCTACTGCTCATACCAACCCTATTCGTCTCTTGATGAGCAAAGAAGCATATGGTTATGCCAGTAATGTGCTTTAGAGAAAATTGTAGAAGCTGCAGTCATAAAGGCTCGAGAAGGGTAAAACCGTGACAGGACACAAACATCTGAAGGAGTTTTACATGTACCAATTTTGTAGTTCTACCCAAACAACTCTTTGAAGAAGTACTGCTACTTCTGCATTTTGGAAAACACCAATTACAATTCTTAGGCAGACTTCAGAATTACCATAAGTCAGACTCAATTTTCTGATATTAAAAGCAGAAGAAGTCTGCAGCAAAGTGTTTCCCCAAATCTCCAACCTCCCTGGCATTATCTATAGTCATCACATTTTCTCATATTTCATTAAAAAAACTGACTCAGCTTTTGGATCCCTGATTGCTTCTCTATTGTCTATCTGGCTAATAATAAAAATAGACATTCTCACTCCCGGAATAACATAGGATAGTTACTTCCATGATGTGTTTTAACACCATGACCTTCTACCTGTCAAAAAATTGTAGACAATCTTGAAAGAATCAAGGTATTGGAAAAGTTTTTGTTAGTGATGGCTGTTTGACCAGCACTGAAAATAAGTACAACAGTAGTTTTAAACCCGAAAGAACAGAACTTAGTGAATACCTAGAACTCTCCCTTTCTTCTTCACATGTCTTTAAACTCTTTACAGTTATTATTTATATCCAATTTGAACCACATGTGCATGCACACCACACAGAGGTTTGGTCACACGTTCATATAATTAATGAAAGAATTTTTATTAGAATTAGATATTTGATTAAAATTTTGATCAGAATTTCTGTACTAGGCCCACTGTGAAATACAGTTCTTGACAGTGGATTTGATCTATAACTAAGTTATAGCCAATATATTAATCTTTGAATAATTTCTTGGGCAAGTTTGTACAACCAAGAAATTCCAGAAGTAAATCTTACTTCCACAATTTCCTCTTATTTGCAAGTATTTTCCTTAAAAAAACAGGGAAAATAGAGTACTTCAAACCCACAATTTTGACACTAATTTAAATTCACAAAGACGAGCTCATTAGTTATAATGTTATAATGGACAATGTCCATTTCCATTCTAGAATTCATTAAAAGGAGTGATCATTACATGTAAGTGCTAAGTATTATCAAATAAATAGATAATGTTATATAAAATGACAGATACAAAGTTTCAAAACCACATTACTAAGCAAAACAAAAACTCTTTATGTCAAGTACAGTATTTCTATATAGCACAGTTTAGAAAATTAGGGTTCCCCTCATATATACAAGTGTATAATTACTTTTGAGAGAAGCAAAAAATACCAGGGACATGGATTTTGTATTGCTTGATCCAGCAGCATCTTGTAATTCTAGCTATGCTTCCTGTCTGTATGTAGTATTAAAAAATCATATTTACAGAGGAGATAAAATTAAGGTTGCCACTAAGTGCGCATCAGAAAGAACCTTCTCCCAAGGTCCAAACTTAAGATTTAGAGCTACTGATCAACATTTCTGTCCACGTGTCAGTATTCTGACCAAGTAAAAACAGTAAAATGTAAAGTCAACCACATTTACTAGTTGGTCAAGTTCAACCTTAATTATGAAAATATTCTAATCATAAATTTTCCAAGAAAATAACATTTATTCTGCAAATCTCAACAAAGACTGCTGGAAATTACATGTTTGGAAACACTTTAATATATGCCTAGAGAGAAATCTCAGAATTCACAAAGAAAGGACAAATTATATTCCAGCCTCTGTTGTCCTCCAGCTCTGTCTTGTGCTGCCTGACAAACTCACCACACACTCCAGTTGTCCAAATTGAGAACCAAACAGTGGGGATCTGATCTTGGTGTTTCATAATGCTTTAAAGCATGCTGGTCTGGAGAATTTCTGTCACAGCCCTACAATATTGATAACCACAAGTGTCACAAAATCCATTTGACTGCCAATGAAACATACATAAAGTCAAAGTAAAAACAAAGTATTACAATCAAAACTGTTCAATTATGCTCAACTAATTGGGATCAACAGATGGATATCTATTTCAAAGTATTTATTTCTGCAGATGGATAAATTACTGGGTGCAGAATAAAGCTGCTATGGGACTGAACATTTAATGAACGAATTCCAGTCTTAACACCCGAAAGAACGAAACAGAACCAAAACCTCTTCAGCATGCAGAGTTCTATGTTTCATGAACTAACATGAGCATTAAGATCTTGACAAAAAAACACAGACTAGGAGTATTTTTTTTCTGCAAAATAATTCTATTAAATAATTCTATTTAATGATTCTATTAAAATAATTATAATAATAAATTTCTAGGAAAACCAGTCCTCAAGATGGGCTTTTAGCCTTAAGCCTGCTAAATGTCTTTGAGCCATCTTCCAAGTACTTCATTTGACACTTAGAGCAGAGATTTTTAAATCACACTCTACAGTATATAAAGTCATCTAGGCAGCACCATCTTTACAGTAAAAAGAAGAGAATATAAGAGTTAATTAGAAACTCTCTTGTTCCAATGCATTATGAGACACTGAAAGGTATTAAGACAAATTAACAACAAAAGAGATACCCTATGGCCACATTTTAGGCATAACCATATTGAAGTGCCTTCATCAGTCTCTTCCTCCTCAGCCTTCTCTTGTGTCTTACTGTCTGCCTTGCAGTCTTGACAAACATGCCATTCCACATTCTGCAGTGCCTTTCTCACATGCCCTTGATCCAGCCCTTTACGAACATGTTTGCACACAGGTTCTACAAATTAAAGAGCACAAGAAGGATGTAGGTAGCATAACAAATGCAAGCTTTGAAGTCACTGGCAGTAATCCAGAAGCTAGGATAGTCTTTCTAGAGCCAATGAAACACGGACAATTTATCAGAGTATCAGAAAGAAACCTTTTGTTACTGCCATTGACAATATGGGTACACTGCTGCTGCATCCTAAACTTTGAACTGTTTTTATAGCTCAGATAGTGTGATAGCTCTGAAACTATCTTTGTTGACGCAAGATTACAGCCTCAAGATTGCAAACTTCTATTGGCATAAACTGAAATTGGTGCAAATTTTTCTACCTTCAGTTCTGTTTCTGTCCAAGATTACAGGATTTCATCAAAGTGCAAATGCTAGCCAACAAAAGACAAACATAGATATTCGGCATTCATTTAGCCTTTCTGGAAAACATAAAGGCTTCAGCTACAAAACTGTCATTTAAAAAACAAACAAAAAAATTTTTGTATATTGGCAACTACTGTTACAATGGAATTATTCACCATAATTAGTCTTGGTTTCATTTGTACCTTTACAGGCCTTTGTCGTCGTAAGGTAACCTATTCATAGGCAAAAAATGGAGATGCCAGCAGCAGCTAGAACATAACTGGTCTCTTTGCAGGAGAAAAAAAGGAGCAGTTACAGTAGACATTGACCCTGACTCCAGGAAACAAGCCCCCAGCATCCCCAAGAACCAAACCAGACAAAAGCAGATTAAAAAGGGCATCCGTTAGAGACAGAAGCCAACACAAGAAGACCAGGACAATCAGGAAACCAAAGCACAGTGGACTTAAACAGGCCATCCCACCAAGCATCCTCAAACTCTAAGTGCTCTCTCCCCAACTAAATTAGTCTGGTTCAAATCACTTCCACAAAAAAGATGAGAAAGACACAATCTGTGACCTGGCAGATAAGGTGGTAGAAGAGAATACTAGACAACATAAGTAAAAAAAAAACCCACAATAACCAAGGTAAACAAGACAAAAAAAATTCACAGGTGAGATCCAGTGGAGCTAGGAGAATATAATTTAGTATCTGGGATTAGGAACTATTTGGATCAGAAGAACAGAAAGAAGAGATTTTAACCAAAATATACTATTGAGAGCAGAAGTGTCCAGAGTCAGTACCAAATTAGCTGCTAGAATAAAGGCAAATTGCTTCACAAAAAGTATTTTAGTCACAGCTTTTACTGCTAAAGCATGAATCTTCTGCAACAAACTTTTCACTAGGAAAATGCAACTAAAGCTTGGCAGCTGACTCCACAAACCCTTTATATTCTGAGTAATTTTACACAATCTGTATCAGTAAAGAACTGTGTGTTTGAGTTTCCTAAAAAACAAAAAACTAATCTCAGTTTTCAGGACAGGATTATTATTTTCTAGCATGTTTAGAAAAGTCACAACAATATTTCTTGCTAGACTTGAGTTTCAATTAAAAATCCAGATTTTGTACATGCAACTTCAAAGCCAGTGACTAGTGTGAAGGCCTTCTAATGTTAACCAGCTTGCAAGCCTTCTTTGAGGTTAAAATAAACATTAGGTCCACACACTTCTCCAAGGAAACATACCCAATATATCCAGAGACTCATCAGACTGTGCACTTTTGCCTTTGACGCGTTTCTTGCCCATATTTGTTGTCTGTAATTGTTCCTAAAAGGAAGAGTGACCTAACAAAGAAAAACAGTAAGATTAGAAAGTAGTTTTAGTTGTTCTTGTTCATTGCAACACAATTATTTCTATGGCCAAGCTGTCCCTTGAGGTGAATTAGCTTGTTTTAATTTCACGTTTTCAAAACAAAAAATATTAATTATAGTTTAACATGAAACAATTGTAACTGTTGTATAGACAAGATCACAGTGTGAATTACAATACCCAAATGATTTAAAATGTTAAATCAAAATCACTGCACAAAATAACAAGACTGGAAGCTTCATTATCAAAAATCCTATAAGCCTTAAGGACTTAAACTAACACCACAGGAATTTTATGAAAAAGTATTGGTTTTGTCCCAATTGAATCTTGAATAATTTGCAACCTTTTTATTTTGTTTACTGCAAATTTCCTGTGTCTTTGATGAAATCTGACACACGTAAAATATGCTTGACATATCTGAACATACACAGACCATGGGAATTCCAATTTTTCAATTTCTTCATTGAGGAAGATTTATCATCACCTTCTCCACATATCAAGCAAATAATTTAGACAGCTCTGTTATCCACTATACCTGTGGACCCTTCTCGACAAGGGTGATCTACCACTTTAGAGTCGTAACCCAAGTGCTTGGCTTCAGATAGGTGGCTACTGCACATGTGATAAAACATTTTTAGTTTCTAGTCTGTGTGGCAGCCTGCATTGCTGCTAGTGAAGTCCAGGGTAAAGAAGCAAAGAGGGCCTTTGCATAATATCCACAGATGTTTTATTCAGCCGCCCGGTTAGAAGTTCAGGTCCTAGGCACATATACATGGAGGGTCCAAACTTAGCAGTGTCTGAGGGGCCTGAGGGTGAGCCTGGTCTCGGGGCAGTACAAAGATACGGGTCAATCAGGGAATTGGGAGGGAGTGGCTCAGGGACATAGGAACAGGGGAATCAGCCAATGGGGTCTTAACAGCTTTTTGAAGTAAGTTTCTTGTGTCTCCCTAAACCAGGGAATGCCCCGCAGGGTCTCCACAAGTCTGTAGCCCCTGTACCTTACCTGACAAAAGATCATCCAGAAATCTCAGAAAAACTTAAAACTCATGTTTTGCAATAAAAACAAGGAACATAAAAGGGTTCAAAATCAAGTCTCTGCAATCTTTGCAGGCTAGCTTAACCCTGCTGTCCACCCTTCATGTAAACACAACCAGCACTAAATCTGTATCAGTCCACCTTTCCAAATTAATTTCTTTGCTTGTGCGTGGCAGCACACCAGCCCCAGAGCACAACTGTCTGTTTGGAGCTGTCACAGGCAAAATAATTAAGTCAGACCAAGAGAATAAAAGAGAAAAATTAAGCTGGGGAGAGCTTAGGCATGATGCTCACAGAGGACGTTTGGTATGAAAAGCCATTTACAAACACGAGCATGTTTGCATGAGCGTACTCTCGGGGCAGATGACCCAATTGTTGATGGTTGCTCGGCAGCCACTTCATCGAGAGCAGAATTACCCACTTTTGCAACTTAGCATTCAACTTGTTCAGAAAAATAAGTAACTGTTCACCCAACAATCTTCCTCTATAGCACAATTTTCTGCAAAAAGCTACAACACTTGATCTTGTATAAACAATTTTACTTAATAAAATCCTTTCCAAATTGTCCTTGCTCCTGCCGGGAATGCAGGACACCACCAACACGTGGGGCTGTTAATTTAACCCAAGCTGTGCCTGGGCAGACTTGTCCGACAGGCTTTGCACCACGGCAAAGCCCTCAGGAGGAATGCACAGCCTAAACGACTGAAGCATTTTATGTATTTTTAAAGCAAGATAGAGTGGTCTGGAAAAGACCAAATGCACACCTGCGTTTGACTGACACCCTGGAAAAAAGCCATGAGAGCCTCGCTGGGGGAGCCCCCGGGCTGCGGCGGGCAGCAGGCCGGAGCCTGTGGCCAGCCGGCACTGCCCGTCCGGCGGGCAGCGTGTGAGCCGAGAGCTCCGAGCCCTCAGTGCCCCGGCCCGGCCCCACCTGCTTCCGATTGGCCCGCGCCATGACCGACAACTGTCGCAGCCAATCAGAAACCCCGCGCGTCACAGCCGAAGTGACGGCTGCAACGCGCCGGCGGAGCGAGTCCCGGACTGGGAGGAGAGTGGCCGCGGCGGTAGGAGCGCCGCGGCAGCCCCGGGGAGTTCCCGTACCTCACCTGCCGGTGCGGCGGGGTGAACAACTTGGTGGAGCATAACTCCGCCAGACGGGGCAGACGGTAACCTCTTACCTCAATCACCGGTGGAGGGGCGGCGGTCACCGGCTGACATGCGTGCTTCTGGCGCGCTGCATTGTGGGATCGTGACGGGAGGGGGGGTGGGGGTGCGGGATGAGTACGCGCATGCGCGACGCTGGCTCCCTGTCCCCTCCTTTTTTCAGTGGGTGCGGAGCGGTGGCGGTGTGTTCCAGGGAAAGGGGAGGCTCCCCAGCGCTCAGGACGCTCGAGTAGCAGCCCTGTGTGGAAAGCATTGGTTTGGTGACCCACCAGCGCGTCCTGTCCCACCTCAGGGCAGTGGAAACTGCGTGGGCTGTCAGTGTGTGTGGCCCAGACTGCCCGGCAGACACGAGCCGGTTCTGATGGGCTTGTTCATAACTATTAATACTCGTTAAGAATACAGCTTCCTCGGGAGGGGAAGTGGAGGAGCAGGCACTCTCTGGCGATCAGTGACAGGACCCCAGAGCAGGACATGAACTTGTGTCAGGAGAGGTTTAGGGTTGGATATTTAAAAAAAGTTTCTTTCCCCCAGAGGGTAGTTGGGAACTGGAACAGCCTCCCCGGGAAGGTGGTCACTGCAGCGGCCTGACAGAGCTCAAGAAGCGTTTGGACAATGCTTTTCAGGCACAGAGTGTGACTCTTACGATTGTCCTGTGCAGGGCCAGAAGTCAGACTCCATGATCCTTGTGAGTTCCTTCTAACTCAGCGTATTCTGTGATTCTGTAACATGATTTTCATAGGAGTAGTAATGAACTTTGTCCTATGTTCAAGCCATGTCTTTCTTCCCTATATTTTTCTTTGCTCAGGGAACAACAAAAATGGCCAACCAAGAAGAAGCAGAGATACAAATTTCAGAGTTAGATTTACTGTCTAGCATGTTTCCTTATGAGGAAGAGTTTGCTGTTACAGACCAAGTGGCTCTAGCTGAACTGAAACACTATGTGGAAAATGAGTCTGCGGAGGTGCCATCTTCAAAAGTTCAGTTTATATTGAACATAAAGACAGAGGTGCCTAATGCCTCAACGGTATTGCAAACACCTTTTTAAAAAATATTTTATTATTTTGTGGGATTTTATGGCTTATGTGAAGTAAACATTTCCTCATTTGTTTTTAGGTGGAATTCTCTATGGCCTGTGCTTTACCATTTAAATATCCAACTGTTCTCCCAGAAATTACTGTAAGGTACAATTGCTAATAAAAACATTTATGAGTTAGAGTGTATTGCACAAATACGGTTATGATTGGAGAAAGCAGTCCTTTTTGTTGATGGTTTACTGCCAAATTAAGCCAGGTTGACAACAGTGCTGAAGAAATAACAGATATACAACTTATGATTTCTCTGTTGTGCTTAGCAAATAAGTGAGGGAAAGGGAAAAAGTGTAAAGGAGCAATCACCTGTACAGAAGGGTTACATGTAGATACTGTTCATAGGTCTGATGCTCAAGAAGAAAGACGTGTCTATTTTGATAAAGCTTAAGACTAACTAAAGGGGTGAAAAGATAATCAAAGTTCTTACTCTTCCCTTGTCACAATGCTGTTTCTTCCAGCCTTCTGATGTTTTTATTACTGTTTAAAGAAGTAGACTTGTGTATTACAGGAAATTAGTTCAGCCACCACACTTACTTTTCAAGTAACTTTTCCTTGATTTTACAGATTGGTAGTGCTGTTTGTGAATTCAAGAGCTAGCACACCAATTAAATAATAATTAAAATATTTTCATAGCCAATAGGAATTAACTATCGATAGCAAGTGCATATGATCTAGCTATTCCTGATTTTCTTGTCAACTTGAAGCAAAACATTGCAAAAGTTAAGAAGCTGGGGAAGGGTCTGGAACACAAGTCTAATGAGAAGCAGCTGAAGGAGCTGGGGTGGTTTAGCCTGGAGAAAAGGAGACTCAGGGGGGACCTTATCACTCTCTAGAATTACATGAAAGGAGACTGTAGGCAGGTGGAGATTGGCCTCTTCTCCCAGACAATCAGTGACAGGTCAAGAGGAAATGGCCGAAGCTGTGCCAGGGGAGGTTCAGGTTGGACATTAGGAAGGATTTCTTCATGGAAAGGTTGGTCAGTCATTGGAAGGAGCTGCCCAGGGAGGTGCTGGGGTCGCTTCCCTGGAGGTGGTCAGTGCATGACTGGATGTGGCACACAGTGCCCTGGTTTGGTTGACAAGGTGATCATCGGTCAAAGGCTGGGCTTCATCTTGGGTGTCTTTTCCAAACCTAAGGATTCTATTATTCTGTGTTTTTAGAAACATGCTAAATTTTAAACACATATATATTTATATGCATTTATATTTTTCTTTAGGTCATCATTATTAAGCCGCTCGCAGCAGATTCTCCTGAATTCTGATCTAAAAACATACTTGATGCAAAACTTCAGTGGCGAGCCCTGCATACTGAGTGCGAGGGAATGGGTTAAAGACCACGCAGCTGCTTACATTGACAAAGATCTTTCATCCCTCTCAATGACAGCCTCAGATGCCACAAAGTCAGAAGTCACCACGTTCACTCGATTGTGGATCTACAGTCATCACATTTACAACAAGCAAAAAAGAAAGAATATTATTGACTGGGCCAAGGAGCTCTCTCTGTCAGGGTTTTGCATGCCAGGGAAACCAGGTGTTGTTTGTGTAGAAGGTTTACAAAGTAGTTGTGAAGAATTCTGGTCAAGGTTAGTTCTTCTTTATACTTAAATGCCATTAGTAGTTAGAATATTGCATTTTGTCATGTTGTACATGTGGCCAGAAGGTGGGAAATTCAACCACCTGCCAAGCTGTGAAATCTGCAAAGTATTTGTGTTTATAGTAATGTATGTACTACTCTGAATATCCAGTGTACTGTTGGTTGCAACAGTCAAAGAAACTGGTACTGCAGGATGCACATTTATTTCTGTTTTATTTTCCTCTGTGTTTCACATTTCTAGAGATGGACTGCAGTACCCCAGTTGTGTTAGATATGTGTGCTGTTATATCACTTCACATTTGTGTTTAATTCTGCTCACATCATTTGACTTTCTGGGTGGTGCAGACTGAATAAGCATTGTAATTTGATTGTATCAGCTAAGAGTGTGTGAGAATTCTTAGCAAAGGGAAGACAGAAGTGAGCCTTGAAATGGAAACCACATCCTCATTAATTATTTTGTGAGGAATAGCATTAAAGGTTGCTACTCCTGAGGAGATGAAAAAACCCCAAGCTTCTGCTTATGAGAGTGTTGGCATGTGAGTAGTATTTCTGTGACCAGCTCATGAACCATTATCTCTGTCAATATATATACACAAATAGAATTTATTGAATTTTGTGATAGTAGTTATTCCATAGTATTTCCCAAAACAGTCATTATTTTTATAGGTAGATTAATATTTCCTCAATTGCTTTCAGGATAAGAAGATTAACATGGAAAAGAATCGTTCTTCGGCACAGAGAAGATGTTTCTTTGGAAGGTGGAGGACATGTTGAGATCCAGAAGCAACGAAAGTTCCCCACTTTGGAAGAAAAATGTTTTGATGCACATGGTGCCCGGGGACATCATATGGACTTGGGGCAACTATATAATTTTTTAGAAGAAAAAGGATGTGCTGACATATTTCAAATGTACTTTGGGGTTGAAGGGCATTCAAGGGGTTGAAGATCAGCAGAGGCCTCAGCAGC
Source organism: Motacilla alba alba (assembly GCF_015832195.1). Taxonomy (NCBI): domain Eukaryota; kingdom Metazoa; phylum Chordata; class Aves; order Passeriformes; family Motacillidae; genus Motacilla; species Motacilla alba. Next base: position 29,612,957 of record NC_052016.1, on the reverse strand, counting down.
TACATTTTAAATTTAATCCTCTTAACAGAGATTCCTTAGCTTTTCTGCAACAGTTGATCAGAGAGGGAATTAATAATTCATGATTTATGTGATGAATCCAGTTTTCAATATAAACAAATATCCAGAGAAATCCTGAATAATGAAAATGACTGTATGAATGCTTTGTGCACTTTCTGGTGTTAAGGAGATTTAGGGTACATACCTACTTAAAATGAAAGAAAATGTGTTTGATAACCTACTGGACAGTTACAGAATTGTAGATGGATGAACAGATGGAATATGGTGAATGAATGTACAAATAAAAAAAAGACAGAATTGCAGTATGGGTATCTTAGGAGTGAGAACATGATGTTTACATTAATTGTTACTGTTTACATACACTTCATGAAAACTACTTTTCCAAACAATCTTCTACTTTCAACCTGAAAGTTTAGTAAGCCATGAGATCATTATTTTATTAAAAAAAAAAGAACAAAGGGAGGGAGCAAATTTTCAAGAGCCTTACTCATGCCGCCAAGATGAGCTAGGATTCCTACTCTAAGGTGTAAGAATTTTCTGTAGGTAAAAGTGTGTGTGCAGGTAAGATAGATACCATGGTGCCTCCACTACATCTGTTATTTTTGTTTGTGTAAAAGCAGCATTGTACCAAGGATCGAGTTCCCTTATAGCATGCTCAAAAACTCTGAAACGATCCTCAGCCTATTGAGTTCCCAAGTTTTCAGTCCTGTAATATGAAGTGCATTATGTTGCATGTGGTTTTGAGTGGGATTTCAACAAAGTTGAATTTCAACAAAGCATCAATGAATGCTAATTTTGTAGATACTGTATCTAAATCCCATGGTAGAAAAAGCAGACGTTGGTTTCTTTTGATTAAATATTTTTATTAAATATTGATTAAATGTTTCTGTACACATCCAGTAAAATCGCTAACATTCAGCTCTCTGGTATGGACTTGGACCACCTCTTGTAGGGATACTTCACAGCCATTCAACAAGCGTGGGTGAAACTTTCCCAAATCCAAAGTCCTTGTAAGTGAGCAAGAACGCTGCGGCTCCGTAAAGGCCCCACGGGACGCTCGAAGTTTAAGATCGACGGATTTCTTTTTTTTTTCCTTGAAAGGATATTGATTAAAGGCCAGCCGAGGCAGGTTCCCTCCCGCGCCGCGCGGCCCCGCCCCGGAAGTGTCGGGGTGCCCGCGGCGGCTCCGGCCGGAGCTCGGTCCCGGTGCCGTCGCTGCCGCCGCCGCCATGGGGGGCAAGAACAAGCAGCGAACCAAGGGCAACCTGCGGGTGAGCGCGGCCCGCGGGGCCGAGCAGGGTGGCGGAGCCGGGCCCAGGGCTCAGGGGCCCGCGATTCTGGCACTCCGGGTGCCCTGAGCGGGGGGGCGCCGGCCGCCGGAGCCCGGCTCCCTCGCCGGGGCAGCGCGATCTTCAGGGCGGTTGTGGTAGCTGGGGCCGGGCCCGGGGCCGCCTCCTGGCCTGGGTTGTGCTTTATGGGCGTGTGACTGCTGCTACTGTGGTGTTTGTACGGAGAGGGAGAGCAAAATCACCGCGGTTGTAGATTCAGCAAGATGCCGGTGGTACATACGGTGTGGTTTTCTGTGCAGAGTTTTAGAATACATTCTTGCTAAAAGGCCAGAGATGACGTGACATGTGCCCTATTACTTAGGATTGTGGGAGAAGTCTGGTGTTCAGGTTCCCTAATTCCTCCCTGGATTTAGGGAAGACTAGGTAATGAAACATATCCTTAACAGCTCACATGCAGAAAAGGTTATTTAAACCCCACAGGCTCACAAAACTGCTGCTGCCATTAGGAAATAAAAGGTATTTGCATTATGAGGTGTCCCAGAGGACATTTAAGCATCAGTCAGTTCCAAAAGAGCCTGGTTGAAACAAACCTAAGCCAATATTTCAATGGCAAATGGGGTAAACTAGAAGTGGTGCTGAGCTCTAAAACACACACTGTCTGATGGTATTTATTATATTTGTGACATATGCATGCTTTTGCTCCATTTCTCTAAATCATTTTTGCCCACTTGGTTACTGGGAGAATCCTTTAGTTGTCTGTGTGTTTTTATTTGCTCAGAGAATAAAGGAGCATTCCCTGGGAGCTGTATTGGCCCATAATAAGAACTAAGAAAGCCAGAAATAGTGAAGGAGGATAAATAGATTCTTAATAAATTGTTAATAGATTCTTAATAAATTGTTTGCTTGCAGAAGGAATTTTCTGTTAGGCTTTTTTGTATAGCAAAAAAAGCAATATAAAGCAATAAAAGTAATAAAATTTTCCATAAGTATTCATGCATTATGAGAAAAGAGAATTCTGATTCACAGACTCATTGAATAGACTCACAGAGTGGTTTGGGTTGGAGGGGACTTTAAAGTTCATCCAGTCCCACCTCCTGCCAAGGGACGGGACATCTTCCACTTGACTGGGTTATTCCAAGCCCTGTCCAACCTGGCCATGAACACTTCCAGGGATGGGGCAGCCCCTGCTTTTCTGGGCAGCCTGTGCTAGGGCTTCACCACCCTTACAGGCAAGAATTTCATATGTATTCTAAAGCTATTTTGTTTCGGTTTGAAGTCATTCCTCCTTGTAGTATCAGTACAGTTCCTGATGAAGACTTCTCTCCAGCTTCCTTGTAGGCTCTCTGTTGATATTGGAGGGATATTATGAGGGCTCCCTGGAGCCTTTTCTCTTCCAGGCTGAACAGCCCCAATTTTCTCAGCCTGATCCTAAGGAAAAGAATAATTTTCTAGGTTTCTATGTTTAAAGCACAGGTGGACTCTTCTTTGATAGACTTTATGTTAATTAGAAGGTTAATTATAAAATAAAATTAGGATCATGTTTTCAAATGCGTAACGTGTGCAAAATAGAATTAAGTGGATAATTGACTCCTGTCCCTTTTCTTTTGTCAGCCTTCTAGCAGTGGCCGAGCTGCAGAGCTCCTTGCCAAAGAACGTGGAACGGTGCCTGGGTTTATCGGCTTTGGAACATCTCAGAGCGATCTAGGATATGTTCCTGCAATTCAAGGAGCAGAGGAAGTAGACAGCCTTGTGGATGCTGATTTCCGAATGGTGTTGCGGAAACTTTCTAAAAGGGATGTCACAACCAAGTTAAAAGTAGGTGTATCCTTTGCCCCCTATAATTTATTTTTTTTTAATTGGAGAATAATACAGTTTTCTTAAGGGAGGAAGAGGACGTAACTAATTTCACTTTGGTGGATTTGCTAGAACTGCAATACAGATGATATCCTGGATAACCTATAGCAAGGTCCATCATGCAATTATCTCTATAGATACTCATTTGCAAGAAATTATTTGATTTTTGGAAAAGGGAGCTGCAGTTTCAGATACAAACTGGTAAATTACAGAAGATATCTACCTTACTTCTTAAGTCACACTCTTGACATTTTGATTTTAGGCTATGCAAGAGTTTGGGACGATGTGCAAGGAAAGAGAAGCAGAAGTTGTTAAAGGTGTTCTTCCTTACTGGCCAAGAATTTATTGTAAAATTTCACTGGTAAGTACTGAAGTATTTAAATTAGAACTTATCTATCTACTTCTTGTGACTACCTCTAAGGTGGTCTTTTTTGACCTATCTGCCTTTGTTGGAATTACTGACTTGTTTTAGGAGAAACATCAAGTTGAAGGAAAATACTGTTCATTTTGTGGACATATTTCAGTATTGGCAGTGGGTGGAATCTTGAACTGTTGATGTCTGGGATGTACTTCCTTGATAGGTCTGTTACACCTTTATGTTTAAAAGATGGTACTATATTTCTTAGGAAAAGTTCTTTTATGTGGATTCCAAAAAGGCTAGAGAGTCTGTTCAGTTAACATAATTATAAACTTTCTTGATCTAAGGCTAATATCTGACCAGACTTTACATTAAAAAAAACCCCAAACCCAAATATGAAAAGACAGTGTGTAGCCAGATTAGCAATAAGTTTCTTGATCTATTTATTGTATTTCCAAGCTGTCCAGAATGGCTACTGTTGAAAACATGGTATGGAACAAAATGAATCACTATTCTTACCCATTAGAGTAATTCGTACTGTTTCTTTCTGGAGTCAAGAGTGTAGAAAATCATGATGTTCTAATCATATGCAAATAAAGGATAGCAATGCACAGCTTATGGTAGTTCTAACTCAGAAGATGTCTTCAAGGCTTCCTGTTTCTCCTGCCTCTTGTCTGTCTGTAAAACGTTTGTATAAATTGAAAACAAAAACTGTTGTTTGGGATGTCAGGGAAAGGTTACAATCTGAGTGTACAACAGTTTGGGAATATGATGCTGCTAAATTAGGGCTCTCCCCATACTTTGGCATACCAAAACTTTTTTGTCATTGGAGTATATTTTCAAACCTATGTTTCAAATCCTGTTAATTGCAAACATGGCTTTTTAATCACCACTTTTGCTTTGAACTACCTGAAATCAAAGGTACATTTCTTAAACCAACAAACCTTTCTCTTTTTTTCCTTTTCTTTGTTTAACAGGATCATGATCGCCGTGTTCGAGAAGCAACTCAGCAATCTTTTGAGCAACTGATTCTTAAAGTAAAAAAACACTTAGCTCCTTACTTAAAAAGTATCATGGGTTACTGGCTGATTGCTCAGTGTGACACTTACGCCCCTGCTGCTTCTGCTGCAAAAGCAGCTTTTGAAAAAGCATTTCCTTTGAGCAAACAACCTGAAGCCTTAGTATTCTGTAAGGATGAAATTCTTAATGTGAGTTTACTTTTGTATTTCTTTAAGGCTTTGTATATGTCAACTTCTGTTATAAGTTTAAAAGTTATCCTTCTCTCATCTGTTCTTCACAGTTAAATTTCATTCTTGCCTGAAACTTGCCCCTGTGAAGAGAATCGTTTGGGTTGGAAGGGACTTTTTTAAAAGGTCTTTGTGTTCTACCCCCTGCCATGGGCTGGGACACCTTCCACTAGCCCAGTTTCTCCAAGCCCTGTCCAACCTGGCCTTGAGCACTTCAGGGATGGGACAGCCCCAGCTTCTGTGGGCAACTTGTGCCAGTGCCTCACCACCCTCACAGGGAGGAATTTCTTCTGTAAGGAAATATAAAAAAGAAAAATAATAAGGAATGCAGAGGAAAAAAAATATGTTTTTTGGACTTGAGATGAGAATGACTGGAACCGAAGGAATGAATTGTGAATTTCCTTGTGTGCATTCCTATGTAACGATGTTCAGTCAACACATAATGTTGCTGACAGATGGAATAATGATGCTGGAGTAGTTTAGCTATAGTGAAAAAGAATGCAGAATGCTGAGCAGTGTTTCAGCATTTACAAGTTTAATTCTAGCCATTATGCTCTTCTGCCAGTCAGATATGATACTCAACGAACTGAATTAAAAAAAGTTCAAAAGATTGCATTGCTGGCCCATCATGTGCAAACTTAACTGATCTGATTTGCCTCAGTTTGGCTTCTTTTTAGCAGGAGCACATTGGAATATGGCTGCAATTTAATAAGTGTTAGGAAGACTCAATTCAGACAGTACCACAGCTACTATGTTCACCATGAGTCAAATTCTCTTCTAGCATGCTTACTAGCATATCTAAAAATATTAGAAATACAACTCAGAGGTTGTGAAATTTTATTGTAGGGCTGTCTCTGAATAATGTGTGGACTATATTGTTCACATGTATTAGATTTCTTTGTGTTTATATGCATGTTTTTTTTCCCCCATAGGTACTTCAAGATCACCTTCTGAATGAAACAGCTGATACACTCAGTGACCCTCAGTATGTTTGCCTGCTTAAATGGATATTTAATTCTTTAAATATTGGTCTTTATTGAGTTCTCTGTCCCTGGAAGTAGGGAATTTAGTTTTGTTTCAGGAGACAGAATAATTATTTGAATCCAGATTCCAGCAACTTTTTTGGGACCTAAGTGTTGCATACAAGTAGAGATATTATAAAAGAAAGGCCAAATATACACACATATATATATATATATATATGAGATATAAAATATTACTATTATATTATTTATTATATCATTTATATTTATTATATAAAATCAGGCCTTGCTCTGCTAAATTACCAGCTAGCCTGTTACTTCTTGTAAGTGCAGCTAGCTAACTTCCCTTGTGAAAAATTGTAAACAATGACGGCAGTTAACACAACAGACTATTCTGGTAAGAGAACCATTTGCACCTACAATAAACAAAAAATCTGTCTCATAGGGATCAGTGAGCAATATATGCAAACTAACCAAAAAAGGAGAGATTTGACAGATGGACACCCCAGGCATTTACTGACCGATAAACTGAATGTCAGTGTATTGTTAGCCAGTTTGGTCTAACAAAGTACCTTCTGATATTTCCTGTCAATATGAGCTTGTGAATAAAGAATTGTCTTTTTCTGCATGGTAAAACTGAGTCCCAGCTGCTTATTAGTACAACACTTAAGTATAAATGGTTTTGAAAGTGTTATCAGTTATCTAATTTTGTTTCAACTCTTTTAAGAATATAATTTGTGAGTAGCTGGAAGATGAGATGCCTTGTAACTTTTTTCTAACACTTTATAGTTTAATTTAGAACCTAAGGAAAGTTTATGTATTTACATTGCTGGCACCTGAAATCAAAAAAATGAAAAGCTAACACAAAAAAATGAAGGCAGTTTAGTTTAGGATGCCTGCTGGTTTATTTGCGGTCCACTTTTAACTTTTTTGTTTGTTTTGCTTTCTGAGAACTGTACCAGAAGAAGAAAGGGAAGCCAAATTTCTCCGGATTCTGACCTGTTCCTTGTTAGCTGTAAAAAAGTTGCTCAGCATGTTGCCAAAGAAAGAGATGCTTTCATTGGAGGAAAAGTTAATGTCACTTCTGTCCCCAAACAAATTTTGGAAATATAGCAAGAACAATGTATCACAGGTGACTTTTTAACTTCTTCTTTATTTTGCTTGGTTTTTGTTAAAGGTAATACCCTTAACCTAAGGAAGTATTAAATACTTGTATTCTACAAGGATGAACTTGGTACTTTGCTTAGGTTTGAAACAGCCTTCAGGTTTCTAGATAGATTCCAGAAAGGCTAAAGAAACTGTTCAGTTAATGTAATTATAAATCTTTTTGGTCTGGGACTAATATCTGACTGGACTTAATGTTAAAAAACCCACCAAACTCAATATAGACCATATTGCTTGAAAAATCTATCCAATAGGCTAAATTTTTATTTCCATATCATCATGATCTACTTTTTGGCAATCTGCTGTCATTTAAATTCATGTAGAAGATACAAACTGTCAAACTTACAGCATGTGTTTTTAGCGCTTTGGGGTTTTAATTTTTTAAACAATTTTAATTTTAATTTTTTTAACAATTTTATTGGTCTTTGATCTGTACATAGAGTGATGAATTAATGCAACAGTATTTTGTTTAAAATCTTTTAAGTTGCTTTTTGGAAAAAATGCCTTTTGAGAGGTATATAAAAATACCTCTAAAAATACAACTTTTGACAGACATTTCATCACTAAACAAATTGCATTAAAATATTTGATAAGACTATTTAATAACTGCTTTGTTGGTTTTTTTTTGTTTTTTAATAATATTTTAACCTTTGTTTATGTGATAAAATATGGGCATGGTGTATTGTAAGGTTTTGTTGACTTTAAAAGGAATCTTACTAACTACATGTAGTGACAAATTCTGTTTTTCCTTCTGTGGCCTCTGTCAGGTTCGCTCAGCTTTCTTTGAGCTGATTTCTGCTTTTTGCCAGCACTTGCCTGAGGTGGTGAAAGCTGAAGCACCAAGAGTTTGTCCTGCTGTTCTTCTCAGCATTGATGACAGTGATGCAGTGGTGTGTCCTGCTCTTTGGGAAGCAGTGCTTTATACTGTGACCACTATTGAGGTAATGTGGGAAGCATAAAGGGCAGATATTTTCATAAAATTTAACTTTTCAGCAAGTGTTGTTCTCTGTGTAGAATTAAGAAGACAGGCTTGACTGGGTTTTCTTTATGATTAATAACAGGAACTCCATAAGGGTACATCCTCCTCCTTTCAGTGTAACTTTCAAGTATTTCATGTCCAGCATATCTGAAAATTAGAGTTGTTTTATGAATTTAATTTAGGTAACCTGAAACCCTTTTATTAAATGTAGTTACTAGTAAGTCAGATAATGCTTAAAACCTTTTTCTTTGTTAAAGACAGTTATAAAAAAGACCTGCAGTGCATTTTTGGTTAGTTTGTTTCCCCTTCAAATGTAAGGGTTCTATAGCTTTTTGTTTGGTTTTGTGTTTGGTTTTTTTTTTTCTTTCCCCTTAATTTTAAGTGAAACGCTGGCTCTGGATTTTTTAGCGGGATGAGTTGTTGCCATAGACTGGGATGCTTTGAGGGTTTAACACTGCAGCACCCTTTTGCAACTGCTGGAATGAACTGGAACAAGTTTTCTCAAAGAAAAGCCCCTAAACGTTTTTTTTCAGCTTCTTATAAATATAGATACTTTGAACTATAATAGATATACTAATAAATAAAATAGATCAGATGACAAAAAAAATTAGGGAGGGGGAAGTGCCAAAGCAGTTTCCAACCATCAGAAAATTTTTGAAGAGTTTTGAAGTTAGTGATACTTCCAAACTCAGTCATTGGTTTGCCTTGATAATGAGAACTTAAAATTAAATACAGTATTAATTACAGTAGTGATTCCTATGAAGCATCATGAAAGTATGATTATAGGAAAACCTTTAATTGCAGTTGGCTAATAAGAAAGGTCAGTTGATTTAAAACAGTGCAGAAATAGTTTTATCACAGTAATTTCACAAGCCAAAATAGGGAGTAAATGATTTTAAAGATACTGGCAAGTGAAACTTAACAGAATTTAAATTTCACAATGACTTGTCTCAGCTATAATACAGGGATGTAGGTTAAATGACTACCTTGGGGGTTCTTCTGAGGCAACATATTGTTGTTTAATTTATAGTAAGTGAGTTTCTTTCTGTAGGACTGTTGGAGTCATGTAAATGCCAGAAAAAGAGTTCTGCCAAAGCTCTGGACAATACTTCGAGAAGGTGGGCGAGGATTAGCTACTGTTATCTACCCAAACCTCCTACCCTTCATAAGCAAGGTGCCTCCTGACATTGTGGAACCGAAGCTGGAATACTTCAGAGTTTTTTTCAGCTCTATGATTCAAGGGTATGGACCACAAATTTATTTATTTGTAATCAGTCTTTTTTACATTTGGAAATAAAGAAACTAATCTTTAAGCATTTGAAGATAAATGAGATTATATTTTTTAAATTATTTTCAAAATCCAAAACTGGAGTCACTCCTTTGTGTCTGTTGCTGTCATCCTAAACCTTTAGCTTTCCTTTTGATTTTACTACATTTTCCTTACATTCTTATCTTTCCTTGTCAAAGCTTTGTGTTTATTTCATGACAAATTTGAATATGCAGCATTATTATAATTAAGGGTATCTCTTAAGAATCAGGCTCCTCTCACCAGTGTGTAATTCTTACATAGGGGATTAGCCTTGTGATATTGACATTTCCTTTGTGCACAAACTGTAATTCTCGTGATACTCATTTTTAAAGGATGAAACTGCTTGTACTTTTTGCTTTTAAAATACCTCAAAACCGCCTTTCTATGTAATTTAAATGTTCACCTGTGCAATGCGTACTCAAAAGCATACAGAAAATATTTTATGAAGTGCTGAAATTTAATTTATTTAAAAATAAATTTTAAAAAAAATCAGTTCTCTGCTGATGTTGGTGTGGAAATTAGCAGAGCTCTTGGAGAAGAGTTATGTAGGGGTTTGTTTGAAAAGTGTATATAATTTTGTTATATGTAGTACAATGATTGTAATATTTCTGTGATCATTTGTGTGATCTAATATTCATTAAAAAGCAAAGAAATTGCAGGTTTTCCAATTCAAAACTGGTGAGACTGTCTTTAGGTGGCTTTCTTTTTTCCTCTTTTATTTTTTTTTTCTTCCTCTTTTTTTTTACCTGTAATGATAAAAAGTGACACTCTCTGAACTTCTGTTGTATGTGTGGAAAATTGCAGAAGAGTTTTAACAGCCATCTGAAACAGAAGACAGTGTGCTAGGCTTTATATGGTTTCTCTGTTTACATAGATCTTTTTTTTTCTGAATGCTAAGACCGAATGAAGAATTAATTTTGATATAGATTCTGTTAAATGCTTGGGTGTATCAACTTTCTAAATTGACTTTATTTTGATCTAACTCCTGTAAATGACTCTATGATCCTATATTCTCATACTGGTGTCTGGATCAGAACAACATAACTGAGGGTTCATTGATAACATTCATACTGGGTTTCTTGGAAACTGGGTTACTTGATTTCTTCTGTGTCCTCTCACAGGTTGTCAAATGAGAGGGCAATAGCCAGTCCTTTAGAAAGTTCAGCAATTATAACTGCATTTATGGAGTGTCTGTGCTTTGCTGTACTACAGGAAGGAGAAGACCAAAGCCAAATTCATCAAATGCTGATATGTGACCAGGTATTAATCAGAAATACTGAATATTATTGTGTGTACATTTAATAAGCCAAAATTAAAAAGAAATGTGAATTTTAGGTGATGATTTACTTCTCTGTTGAGAGTTTCCCTAGATTATATGGAAAAAACCACACAGAACTATCAAGGCTGGAAAAGACTTTCAAGATCATCCAGTCCCACTGTCAGCCCAGCACCACTAAAATCATCCCCAGACCTGTCCCCAAGAGCCTCATCCAGGTGTCTCTTGAGCACTTCCAGAGCTGGTGACTCCACCACCTCCCTGGGCAACTTATTCCAATGCCTGACCACATTTCGAGTGATTTTTTTTTCAATACCTGGTCTGAATTTCCCCTGCTGCAATTTAAGGCCATTCTTTCTCATCCTTTCACTTGAGACATGACAGAAGAGACCCACCCCCACCTCCTTTCAGGGAGTTGTAGAGAGCAATGTGTAACAAAAGTAAAGGTACTGAATTTAGGGTTTTTTTCTTCCTATGAAGTCATCCTTTTTACTGTGCAATAAAGTTATATTTAAGGGGAAAAAAAGTGCCTCCCATCCTGTATGTTTTTATAAAATGTTCAAAAAATAATTCTGATATTTGCAGAGTTGCTTTCAGAATGTTTTTCAGAATTATATAATTTCTTGGCAATATAAAGAATAAAATGGTTTTACAAATTGGATCACTGTTCTTTAATACTTTTTTTTTTTGTCTTTATAGCTAATTCCTTTGGTCAGTGCTGTACTTAAGGAGCCCAAATTACAAAGTGGACCATTATTTTATCAAACAGCAGAAATGCTGAGTTCCTGGGAAGCTAAAGCAGAACTCTCCAATGATGATGGAACAGATGAAGTTTTCCAGAAACTGTTGTCAGATTTTTGGGGCCATCTTTTAAAAATGTGTATACTTCATGTTGATAGGTTGGATGCTGACAAGAAATTACTGTTTGCCATATCTGGTATGCTAGAAATTCTTCAGAATCCGAAGAGTGCTATGAAACCAAACAGTAAAAAATCTCTAAAAATCAGATTTACAGATGAGGATGAATCTGAAAGGAACACTGAGAGTCGAAAGCTCATGGAAGGGAGAAATGGTGACTCTGAAATTCACGCTGACTTGCAGCAAATGTCACGTCTAAGGAAAGAACCTCTAGAGAACTTAGTCTGCAACCTGGCTGAGCTGAGCATTGTGTATGTCAATGAACAGAAGTCAGAACAGCATTTGAAATTCCTCTCTGCCCTGCTCAACACTTTTTCCTCAAACAGAGTTTTCCAAGTACTTTTAGAGCAGGGAAATAATGTAAGTCCTGCTCAAGCTGAATCCCAAAATGAAGTGAAAGCTCATAACCAAAGTCCATCTGTACAGTTTCTGTATCTGAATTTAATAACCTGGCTGAAAGAAGACTGGAGAAAAGACACCCATTTCCTGGTTGATATTTTATACAGTGTACTTCATTGTTGCAACAATAATGATGAAAGGAAAGTCATTCTTGATGATTTAGCAAAGGTATGACTTGTACATCAAGTTGTTAATATTTATCAGAGTCATTACTGTTATTGTGGGCTGTGGTTCACTAGTAATCTTATTTGGCACTGTTGCATGGATGATAATTCTACATGAATATGGGTTAAGTTCAGCATAAGAAAGGTAGTTTTTGGAAAGCTGGACATGATAGTGTTGGGGTGAAAGGTTCTGTCCCTTTCTATATGGTCTAAATAATTTTTTAAAAAGTATCATCAAAATTACTCTCTTCTTTCTTCTTTATACAGTGTACTTTAATAGTAGTCATTGGTAGCCTTTTGTGTAAATACAGTCCCTTACTGAATTTTGTGGGAGAGAAAGATTTGCAAGACAAAAGTGATACAATCAATAACTTTGTTACTGAATTTTATCAGCTTCTGTTTAGGCCTACAGAACAGAAAAAATGGCATTATTGCTTCCGAATCAGCAAAGATTTTTATTAAATATTGGGGAATTTTGTCTTTTTTTTTCAGATGGATCTTAAGTGGGTTATTTTTCTTCAGATAATTCAAAAGGTAAATATTAAGATTTTTTTATTATTCTTGTTATTCATAATTTTTAATCATTCTCTGATGTTAGCTTTGAGACTCACATGTGTTTGTTGTGGTAATCTCCATAGTTTGAAAATCTTACTGTTTCAGAGTAGTGTTTGATTTAAATGCATTTAAATCTGGGGACAGTCTTAAAAATGAAATAATGATGCCAAAACAAAAGAATCTTTGTCCTGTCTGTTTTTGGTCAGTTTGCTTTTTGAGCCAGAGGGATTATTGATTTGTGGATCATCTATTCTAAGCTAGAGAGAATGGAGCTGGGGATTAGACCAATCATTTAAAATATTATTTATATCATCATTCCTACAAGGTGCTTATAATGAAAAGGTAGTATTCAAATTTTCCCACTGAATATTGACAAACTGATATTTAAATAATTGCATGGGATGAAATAGGAAGTGTATGATGAATCTTTGGACAAGAACTCATAGCACTTGACTTACAGTCCAGTACATGGAACACAGGATTTTCCCTCACATATGCTGTGTATTTTAGGAATACTGAGTTTTTGTGATTTTGTAACTTACAGTGGCTCATCAGCAAAACAAAGTTTTTGTGACCTTCTCTTTCTTCTTTAAGAAATTCAGGTACTGTAAACAGTTTTTATGTTTTAAATGGATTTTATTTCAGCCAACTTGGTCATCCAGAAGTTATTTTTCTAATTCCAGTGTAGGAATTTCCTCAGCTCTATAATTGGAGGAGAAACATAAAGGAAGCATTTTCAGAAGGTGACTTGTTTCACTCTGCAATAGAGATCTGATCCAGCCATAAGTTGCTGTCTCTGACAAAATGAAAGTTGGGGGGTGTTGTTGCAGATGTAAAATCCAAAGGCTGTTTGTGGCAGATGATATAATTCTCACTCTGTGTGTGCAAGTTTGACATACTAACTTTATGCTTAGTAATAAAAGTTAATAGTTAATAATAGGTTATACAGAGAAGCTGTGGCTGCCCCATCCCTGGAAGTATTTAAGGCCAGGTTGGATGGGGTTTGGAGCAGCTTGGTTTACTGGGAGGTATCCCTGCCCATGGCAGGGGGTTGGTACTTAAACTGGAACTTGGAAGATGATCTTTATGGTCCTTTTCAACCCAAACCATTCTATTATTCTGTACCCTCAAAAGAATCCTGGAATGTTTTTTTTGTGATCCAGGCATGCTCAGGCACAACGAAACTTTCCTTAGTCTCTGACTGGCTGAAAGGAGACATGCTTGGAGAAAGACTGGTAATGCTGGCGGATGATCTGTGTCACCTAGGCTTAAAACCTAGAGCAGCCTCATCAGGATCAGCCTGTTCAGAAAGGTGGACCCTCCTGAGCTTGGTGTTGTCGCAGCACGTTAAAAGTGGTGAGCATATATAATCTTTGGAGTTCATGAAGTGTAAATGCTGCACTTACACTTCGCATAAGTTTAAGAGTTTGGGATCTTCCAGAATACTTCATTTAGGCTTTCTCCCTGTAGTTTTTTGTTGATTGGTTGGGGTTTTTTTTGATTTTTGTTTCTTAGTTTTGAGCTTTTTTATACTTAAGCCAGTTTACTACATCCAATTTAGTTTTGTAAACAATAACTTGCACCAGTAGCTGCCATTTTTTTGGTCCTCATTGCTAAACAAGGGCGAGGTTTAAAGAGAAGATTCAGATTTGCAAGTTTTAAAAACTTGAGGAAAATTTAAGTAAGCTTGATCTATCAGCTGATGTGCTGTAAAATAATATGAATTTTTAAACCATACTATGTGAAATTTACCTTCAAAACTGGAATACCAAATCAATTGCTATGGACCTATGTGTGTTTTAGTAATGCTTTGTTACAGGACCTTTAAATTGTTTTTAGCCATTTCCATTTATTTTTATGTCTTAAAAACTCTTATGTGTGCTCTTATGCTGTATATGTCTTCTGATTTTTTTACTAATAGATATTATTAATAGCATCCTATTTAATTTGTTAATAGCATCCTGTTTAATTTGTTTGCAATTTTAGTATCTTATATAGACTTCTGGGGGAGTTAATTTTTCTTCATGTTTCCCATGTAAACTCAGCATTTGCTTTGATCCCTGTGGTGACATATTTCAGTGTCAGTGGATGCTGTGCACATTCGTGGTTCTTCCAAGTTTTCAAAACTACAGACAGGCAGCTCACTGTGGTGCATGTTCTTAGACAAGGCATCCTGAAGATGTCCTAAGATTGTTTTTTCTCTTACTGGAACTTCTGATGTAAAGGACCGTCAGGAAAACCTGTTTCCTCTCTCCACAGAGTGTTCAACAAATGTGCTTGTGAGTGTGTGGTGTTCTTGGGCTGATTGTCCAGTGGCTTTTTGGCTTTTTGACTCTAGAGCCAGATGCACTCCTGAGCTCATTTTCTGCTGGGTGGTGGGTGACCTGTTTTTAAATCATATTGATTGAAGCCTAAGAGATTTTGAGGAGCTATGGTGGTTCTTGACATAGTCATTCAAACCAAAATAGAGTATGTGGACTTTCAAAAGGATTTTTTAAATGAAATCTCTTATCTAAGTTTCTTAAGCAAATTGTCTTGGAGAGAATAGGAGACCCTTTCATGGATCTCATGGATCAGTAGCCTAGGATTAAAGGAATTAAAGGGGAAAAAGGATAAATGGTGAAAGGAAGATAATTGTTGCTGAAACTTCACAGACCCATAGCAGTGTGTTGTGATACTGAATGCTTAACTGATACAAAAGATTACAAAAGAAATCCAAAGCCAGTAAATACTACAAGTATGCATGGGAAGAACACAATTGTAACTGTATAAATTAAATGATAGACTCTGACCTGTTAAAATTCAAAAAGAGATCTTCAGTCATTGTAGTGTTTCCCTGTGACAGGTTGTAAAAAAGCAGTAAAAGAGGAATACAATTTATTAGGAGCTGCTGTGAAAAGAACAGAGGACAAATGAAAATTATTGTAGCATGTAGTCAGTATACTGAATATGTAGTTAATATCTGGAATACTGCATGTAGTTTTGGTAACTGCAATATTCTTGTTCAGGTTTGGTCACTTGCAATATTCTATGTGCTTTTGAAAACATGTAACAGAATATGCCCAAAGAAATCTGGCAGAGATGGTTAGACAAGCAGTGGCTTCTGCTTATAGAGGCAAGAAAACAGACTAGAATTTGTCACATTCTAGTGAAAATTATTAGGGATGGAGTTGTGCTTAAAAGCTGTAAAATTGCAATTTGTATAGGAAATGCAAATAGTGAGAAATGTATCATTGTTTCTTTCAGTGGATGAACTTGAATTTCTAACACATGCTTAGATAGCAGTCTTGAGGGCCGAGAAAAGTATACTTCTTCATGCAGTTTATAATTAAATAATGGAACTCATTGCCACAAGATACTGTGGAATTTGAGGATAAATGGGATTGGCTTTCTTGTATGCCATGAAAAAGGATCTAAGCATGTTTGTGACTGTATGCAATAGTACAGTGAAATCTTGCGTTGGTTGCCAGAAGCTAGGAGGCTGTAAAAGGGGGAAGATCACTTTGCACTTGCTCTATCTTTAATACCTTTTTCAAAGCTGCTTCAGCTGGTTTAGAGAAAATATACTTATCAGTGTGAAATGTTGGCTGGTGTTTGTGAAATAGAAGAGTTTAGGTATCCATTAGACTGAAACTGTTTTGCACGTTATTTTGCATTCAAAATTAGTAAATAAAAATCAAATTGGTCTATATTAATATGACATCTTTGCATGGTCGTGTTTATCAAGCAATCAAAGCATATTGTCTTTTTCCTCTGCCCAATAGAATCATTGATTGGTGAAACCTTTGTTGAAAGGATTATTGATAAACTTCAAGCAGCTCTGTCTAAAGCGAAGGATCTTTCTGAAGCTGGAGATACTGAACCATTAGTATCTTTCATCTGTGACGTGGCCTCAAGCTTTTTCAGCTCAGTGAAAGGCTGTTTGCTGATGCCATCCTCAGAAGACTTGCTCCTTACCATCTTCCAGCTGTGTGCTCAGAGGAAGGATGTAACACAATTGACAGGTAATCTGGAAAAAGAATTTCAGCCGAGCTTTTTCATAGGTGGTGATTGCATCTAAATTCTTCCTTTTCATGAAACAGAATTAAGTATATGATAGAATACTGGCTTCACATACATTGAGCATTTGCAGCTGTAACTGACATGAAAATCTGTGCTTTAATTTACAGTGCCCATAGTTACTACTAAGCATCAAGTCCTGAACATCTTTACAAGGATTTTTAAGCTTTTTTAATGTTAGTATCAGCTAACTTGGAGGCTATGATATCGCACACTTTTTGGACTGTTACAGAAGTTGTTTAAAGTCTATGAAATATAACAAATATTGTACTCTTTTTGTTCATTTTGCAATCTGGGGAGTCTATGGAAAAATGTGTACAATTGCTTCTTTATAGATAACATGTATTTATTCTGAAACCATTCTCATTGGCCAAATTGTCCGGACAAATTGTGATCCATGCCTCTCTCTTCCAGTGTCTCATGTTCATGTTCATCTGAGATGCTGATTTATATTCGTTGAATGTAGAATTTGAGGGTGTTAAATTGAGACATGCATTTACTGAAATTAATACAAGTAAATACAATGTTTCAGTGTTGGCATAGAAGTGAAGTAGGACAGTACTAGCTTGGAAAACAATGTTGCTTTATAAATGACTGTTGATGTTGTGAATGCTCAATATTTTGGTCGAAAGATCTGTGGTTTTGAAGACTGTATGGACATATGGTAGCAGACAACAAGAACATCACTCTAATTCTCAAATGAATTAAATCTTACCTGTGAGTCACAGTTAATTTAAAATTGCTCTTCCACAAGAAAGCTATGTATGTGCCTTTCATAGTTTTTGCATGTAACCACAGAAAAGAGAATTATTTTCCTACTCTAGGACCTTTAGACATGTGATTGTTGCTCTTTGCTGTAGGTTGTAATTAGAGTTTACCTGTTTGTGATAGTTTTGCTTGTCCACTTGTTGTTTTGTTTTCTTTTTTCTTTTCCCTACAATAGATGTACTTGTATGCAAGTTAAAACACACTTGGATGTCTGGTGTAAATTCACTTGTGCATCAGCTTCAGGGCACTCAGAGCACCTTTTTGCTTAAAGCTGCACTGTGGGTCAAGAACCAAGTTCAGTCTTCCTCTTTGGATGTTAAAAGGTAATTGGGATTCACATCCATTTCATAATGTGTTGTTCTCAAAAAAAAACCCCAGGATCAGTCCTACAATAGCCTTTATTTAATTGACATCTGTATTACTGAGAGACTTTTCAGCCTATTGGAGGCAGTGGGTAGAGCAGAACTTACATCACCCCTGGTACAGCATGTATGGAGCATTGTATCGATGGAAAATGTGCAGGTGGCTCTTAATGAATAGTGCCAAACTTGTTTGCAGCATTTTCTCCTTTTCTCAGTCTTCAGGTTTTGATCTCTTCAGTCAGTGATTTGTTGTTGAAGCTCATGGAAGCTGATGGACAGTCTGAATGTCTTGTGAGAGCTTATGTTGAGCATGTGACACCGAACAAAATTGAGTGGGGAAAATTGCATGAGTCTCTGTGCTCTGAGGTATGGAAATGATAATGGATTGCACAAGGGTGGTCAATCTTTCCTGAAGCCTCTGTCCCCTAGGGTGATAAGTTTTCTTTCTTATGACATGGCACTGCACTTATGAGTACCATATGTTTGTGGAGAGGTTCTTGTCAGCCTTTGTCTATAAAGAGTATAAAATCTCTGTTTATGGACCCATCCAGTACTACTGGACAAAAATCAAAATCCATGAAATTACCCTTTTCTGTGCAGAACACCAGCAACTTGCTTTACAGTTCAGGAATTTTATCTGACAGAGTGTATATTGTGAAGATGTTTTTATCTCTAACTTAATTCTTCATAAAGATGAATTTTGTGAAAGACACCAGTATCTGCAGAAGAATATGGTTTGCTGTCTATCAACAAAATGCTGATATACATAGAGTAGAGAGTGAGGAAAGACATAAATTTCCCATGCAGCCACCAGTAACCCTACAATTTCTTGTAAAATACATAGAGTTCTAAAGAAATGTATTTGTTTCTGAGCAGCAGTACAGTTCCAAATTACTGCTGTGCAATTAGGTTTTTAATACACTGGAATGGGTCATCCTCACCATTATGCTTTTGATATGAATGTGTATGTTTCATGGTTGTTTCTTAATAATTCTGAATTTTCAAGATTAAACAGATCAAAGTATTTTCTCATACTCTTTTTATGCACATATAACAGTGGATGCACAAGCCTCTTTTGGAAGGAAGGCTTAGTATGAATTGTGAACCTCTGGGATCAAGTGTCAAGCTGTGTAGCACAACTAAACTTCCAGGCCATCTGTGTACTTCAGCCTTATTAAGTAAAATGGTACTACTTCAACTGAAAAATCGTGTAGTCCATGGAAATAATGATGCTGAAAGAAAGAAAATTGATAATATAAGTAAGTTACAATGGTAAAACTTAAAGGAATTTTATTTTATAGTAGTTGTAACGTGAATTGAAAATTAGAAATGCATAGTTAAAGTTTGGCATACAGGTTTGAGAAATTATCCTTTTACCTTTTGTTGCCTTTCTTTCTTTCTTTTTTTTTTTTTAATGTTCAGGTGTCCTTTAAAAGTAGTTTTTCTATTCCTGGGACCTCTTTTGGTTATATACATCCTGTCTCAATAGAACTTTGAACTGGGAGAAATATGAATTTTCAAAACTTCACATATGTTCATTGCCAAAAGACACCGTGCATTGGCATGAGTGGGCAACAAGAACTGTATCCCTCCTTTGAGGGTTTAACCATAATGTAAAGATAGTTTGAGACAACAACTTTTCTTAATTCCATGAGGTGGAATCTAGTTTCCTTTTATTTTCAAGAATGCTCAAATTAAATGCATTAAATGCATTATCAAATGAACAGTTCTATCTCCAGAATTCTCACCATGATGAGAAGTGTAATTGTGTAGTGTGGGTCTTTGTAAGCTGATGAAGGAACCACATGCTAGCTCTTAGGAAATTTACTTGGTTTTCTTCTGGACTTAGGTATTGACTGCCTTGTCTGCAATAAATATATGTTAAAGAGAAGGGGGAGAACAGAGAGGAGTCATGTCATGCTTAATTTGCTTTAAAATTTCTTGACTATCTAGAACAGATTACTGTAGCTTTTTTTCTCTTGCATGTTATGATACAATGGCAAATAACCAGTTCATGCTCTGAAGCACCTGAGATTGCATGTAAAAATAGTACCTTTAATGCATTAAAAACATATTAAAAAAAAACCAACAAACTTGACCTGAAGCTTCTTGCTTATGCAAGTCAGTAGTCATTTATGAACAACAGCTGTTATTTAATTAGTTGCAGAACTGTTATATTCGCTACAATGGATTGAAGAATTGGAGAATCCTCCTTATCTGCTTCTGGAATATCTTCATATGTTAGAAGAGATGCACATCACATATGAGGAGTTCAGTACTCTGAGTAGTACAGCTAGCCTGCAGCAAACTATATTTGACAGGTATGTGAGAACAAGTGAAACTACTCTTAGCTCTGTTTTCACAGTTTTTATTGTATAGAGTGCCACTATATTTCCATATGTGTGTTCATTCAGAATGCATCCAAATGCTTTTGTGGAGAGCCCTGAGCATCTGTATATATTAACCAGGGTATTTCTTCTTTACAGATCAGAGGAACATGGAAGACTCTGGTCCTTAATCATGGCCAAAGTGATCAGTGCTGAGAATGCTATATCCTGGGAGAGGAAAGAACTTTTCAAGACAACAGAAGGGTATCTGAATACTGCTGCCTATAAACTCGCAGTTTGTTGCAAATGTTGATAGTGTGAAATGATCCTGATTCTGACCATTGACAGCTGAAGGCTGAAAGTGAAGATACTTGTGTATGGCATGTAAAAGTCAGGCTTGGTTTAGCATATGGGATTAGTTATGTCAGAGGATATTACCTCATTATGAACTAACTGATACTTTGTTTCCTAGTTCAGTTTTTGCATTCTTTCATTCTTGGTGTTTTGCTTATATGAATAGGTTCCTTCCATTAACAGAGGGCAGATTGCATACACTTCAGTGTTTATCATCTTTCTTAACTGAGGAAGAAAAAAGGGAACTTGTGTTCCATTGTGTGGCCAAACTTATGACATGTACACAGACAGAGCTTTCCAGCACTGATGGTGAGTATGTTCTTACCTCAGTCTAGTTCATTAAAATTTAAGAACATTATTTTGTAATAAAGTTTGCTTTCAGTAAAGTTTGCTATTATATTTACTGTAATATTGTTTTTCCTATACAGAAATGCTTTCTCAGTTTGCCTATTTCTTCTACACTGTTTGGCATAGTAATTTTCTGCCTTATTCAGAAAGTACAAGCCTTAGTGCCAGATACAAAATTAGAATGAAAATATTTAGCCTGTTATTATTAAAAGCATCCTGATGTTGCTGTTCTTCAGTGAACCATTTAGGCTTTACACAGCATGCAAAAATACTACTATTGTCAACTGGTCATGACGGTCTTTAAATAGTTTGCCAAGAACTCTTTCACAGTTTACACACATACAATTTTTGAGTAGCTCCTCCAACTGAAAACTGCACTACATTAAATGTCTGCATCTGTGAAAATTACCTAAGATATGGTTGAGATGTATTATGATATTGCTTTGAATGTAGCCACTTAATTTGGGTCTATAGCCACTCTGGGTGTAATTTTTCCACAAACGTGCTGCTTTTCAAGAAAATTATTTGGAAATGCTCACATACAGTCCTTCTATCTGTATGAATTAGATGTCATTTAAGAGGAAAATCCTTTCTGTTTTTGTCCCTTACTGCTTTTGTGTGTACTTGTGTGTACTCTTATTTAGCAGTCTATATGAAAACTGAAATGCATGGTGTTTAATTTGGAACAAAACTGTGCTTACTTACATTGAAAAAAACTATCTTTTGTTACTTTAAACTGTGGACAACTGTCACTTGGCGGTGTTCTTAGGATTTCAGATGAGTTCTTCAAATGGATGTTCTTCAGGTGTAAAAATGATCAGTGTTAGTGCCATGCAGAAATTGAGAGGAATTTTAAATATCTCTCCTGTGGTAGTTTTCTACTCTTTCAACTTAGTTGAGGCTTTCTGGCTTTCTAAGTAAACCAGTGAGGCAAACAAATGTGTCTGTGAAACTTTGAACAGAAGAAAATGGAAGAATCCTCACTCCTCCTCTGTTGTGGAGGCCTTTTATTTGTAATTGGTACTTTCCTTCTACTACTTCTCAATTTTGTAGGGATTCCTGAGCAGAACATATATATCCAAATTCACATAAAGTAGGATGTAGGTTGTAGGCTTACCATTCCAATAGTGTCTTTTCAGCAGCTGAAAAAAAATGCTGCTGAACTTAAGTGAAGCAGGGATTTGTTTGGTTGGTTTTGCAGTGCATATGTGTTACTTTTTTTTTTTGTCATTGTACTTGTTGGAAATGTTCATTTTCTCCAAGAAATCTAGATAAATACAGTTCTTCTTAAAAGTGGAAAACAGTACTAATGCAACAGTTGTACTTCACTCTAAAAGTAAAAATTAACATTCTGACTATAACTCAAATAATTCCAATTCCAATAACTCCAATAATTCCAATAATATTAGAATTCACAGCTTTCAGTTGCATTGTCTTAATTATCTGCCTAAATTATTGCTTAGCTTGCTGTATTTTTAGTAGCACAAAGAAATTTCAATCTTAGCAGGTATCTTTCCTTTTTATAGATTTTATAAACTATCACCTTATCTTATAGGAACTGTTTATTTTAAAAAGTTTGGATTGGATATTGTATTTTGATTTAACAATGACATTTGTGGATTAAGTGTTCAAAGAAGAAAGCTTAGGTATTATCCGGACTGTCTTACAATATTAAAATTAAGTTCTATTGACACACATTCTAATGTTCGTTTTGTCTTGATAATTAAGACTATTGAGTTTGCATTTTTATTATATCATAGGAGCATTTGGATGTCTTTCCATTTTGAACTCCTGCTTGAAGGATAGAAGTATTGATTGTGATCATCTACTACCTGCAGTACTGAAAGTCATAATATCTTGGAAAAATGATAATGAGGACAGCTTTCTTTTTAGCTGGTATGTGCAACTTTGAGATAATTTGACTTTTTTTCTTAATTGTAAGACAAGATTTTAAAAATACAGACTAGTTATTAATTCAGATAAAATCAATCTGTACAACTGCCATCTACTGCTCTAATATTACATATTTGAGCTTTTGTAGAAACTTTGGCTTAATATATCTGTCATTAGGTAATCACTAACTCATACTGCAGAAAAGTACCTGGAAGGCTGGGAAACTGAGGAGCTTTGTAAAGGCTTTTGAAAGATATCAACTGTTTTCAAATGCATTCAGAACTGACCAACTTTTGTAGGTGTTGCTGATGTTCAGTTCCAAGTTCTGATTGTTTATTTTGGTAGCAGGAAAAAAACCCTGCATACCAGACTTAGATGTCTTTTAAAGTTCTGGACCCAAAAATGTAACTTGAAAAGCTTCCAGCAAGGAGTGAAAATATACTGCGATTAATTTTTTTGACTATAGTGAGAAAAATCCAGGCGACAAAGTTGTAATAATCATAAAACCATTGAGTGTTCTGGGTTGGATCAAAGATCATCCAGTTCCAACCCCTGCCATGGGCAGGGACACCTTCCGTAAGACAAGTTGCTCCAAGATCTGTCCAGCTTGGGCTTGAACACTTCCAGGAATGGGGCAGCTACAGCTCCTCTGGCAACCTGTACCAGGGTCTCCCTCACAGGAAAGAATTTCTTCCTAGTAATCTAAACCTATAATATATAGTATTTGGACTTGAGGGCTAATAATATTTCCTAAATCAGTAACTTAAAATGATTATTTTTCTTGCATTGGTTTAATTAAAATTACTGAAATTCATAGTTTAGGTAAGTATATTGATTGAGCAAATGTTTAAATTGTAGAAATGTATCAATCTGTAATTTAGGAATCTTCATTAGACTTGGCAGCTAATGTAGCATTCTACTTTTGAAAGACGGAATATCAAAAGCACATATGATACAGCATGGTGGTGCCAGACAAATTTGTCCTGTGAGGAGGAGTGAAGGCAAGAATATAAATACTCAGGTCTACAACATGAATCTATATGAGCTTTGGTTGTATTTTTATTACAGCAGTCTGAAAGAAGCAAGTGCTCAATTGCTTGGTTTCAACATTGAGATGATGCGTTACCTTCCCTTGTTGCTGAAACATTCTGCAGCTCCTTTGGCTGATAACGAGTGGGACTTTTTGATGTGCTCCATGCTGGCTTGGTTAGAGGTAATATGGAGGCATCTTCACTTTTAATGTACTTACTTTCTGATAATTCCCTGAATATGGCAATGACACTGCAATCTCAGCCAAATACTTGACACAATGATAAGAAGAATTGCACAAAATCCTGTTTATGTTGGACTTTGGACAAAGATTTAAAAGCACAAGCACTTATACTGTCCAGTTTCTTTTTGTGTATGGAGATAAAATCAGCTCACTCTTCAAGTAATATGATATATAATAATGGCATTGGTAATTGGAGAATAATTTTGAAATATATCTGCTGTAGGTCTCTATCTTGAAAAATAATATTTCTTTAAAACAGAGGTTAACATGATACATCAAAAATAGCTGAATGAAAAGCAGTGTCTGCATTTCAATATGTAACTGATCACATGAAATATGAAAGTTATATTCTAATAGTGTTAGGAAAGAGGACAGTATTGTTAGTAGTCAGATGACTACTTCCTGATTAATCAAGTAAATATACAGAATCTGTCACTCTCTGTCACCTATGCATTCAGAAGTGCAGGCTGGAAACTTCATGTGACCTTTTTTGGTCTCAGGATTAATCTTGCCTAATGGTACGTGCTTTAAAACTATGTATTTGGTTTAAAAACGAACAACAAACTTACAAGAAAATCTTGTTGTGTAGACTAAGTAGGGAATATTTTTCATTGATAATGACACTTCTTTCTGACAGAACTAGTAAGAACAAAGATAAAAAGAAAGCACCTCTGTTGGGGGAGAGGAAATATTCGCCTGGTAGCCACTTCAGTAATTTCCAGTTTTTAGTAGTGTGTTGTCCATTGAATTTTCTTTTTGTCATTATAAGAAAGGTTATATAATGGAAACAATCCATGGTTCTAAAAGTTGGTGAGACTTGGAAATTCATTTCAGGTAGTTCTATTGAAGTACAAATTCTATTTGTAAACTCACCTCCCCAACCAACAGAATTTTTGAATGGTTCTTGCAATTTAATTGTCTTTGAAATGACGCTTTCTGGTGTAGATAGGAAATGTGAAACATTTTAAAGCAAATTTATGGTTAAGGAATCTTCCTCTGTGTTTATTTCCTCCTAGACAACAAGTGAAAGCCGTTTGCTTTACCATATCCCACTTGTGCAGATTTTTGCTTGTGTCAGTTGTGACTTGGCATCTGCCCTTAGTGCTTACTTTGAGTCTGCAGCTGCTGACAGTACTGCAAATCTTCCTAAGAACTTGGTCAGTGAATGGAAGGAATTCTTTTCTGAGGGAATTCACAATTTGCTGTTACCCTTGTTGGTGAAAATCACAGGCAAGTATATGACAAGGGGCTAACAGCCAAGCTGTTCTGAAATAGACCTGATCAGGCCACATTTATGGGAATATATTGTATTTATGGGAATAAAATGAATTGAATTTATGGGAATATAATGTAAATAGAGTTTATAGCAACTCAGTTTTTTTAACACTTACATGTTAATTAGTAAAGTGATTGCATATTGTTAAAATTAGATGGAACCTGCCAAGTGCAATCTTGAGTTGTTTCCAACAGAACTTGTTTATGGTATTATCCGTACATTCTGCATCACAGCTTGTGTTTTTTTAAATAGGAGAAAGCAACAATGCATCAGAAGGTTCTTTTCAGAATTCTGTGTTATCATCTTTGGGTGAAGCTCTAACTTACATCTCAAAGGACCAGTTCTTAAACCATAAGCTGCCACTGAAGTTTGTTGCAGGCCAGAAGACAAATCTTCCAGATAAAATCCAGACTCTACTGAACACACTCTCTCCATTGTTGCTTTTCCGGGCTCGACCTGTACAGGTTTCTGTCTACCATATGCTGCATAAGTAAGAAGCAACAAATTTTTCACTTTCATTGCCTCTCAACCCTCCTGCCCCTTTTTTTTTTTTAAATATGCTATAGAATATGCACTTGTAGCAAAATCATGTTCCATTATGGGAGAAAATCCTTAACTGGGCAATTCATGTTCTTTTTTGGAGGACACTATATAAAACTATGAATGCTAAAGTTAGTTGTATTAGCAGACTTAAGAAAGGTATTTATTTTTAGCCCTTATTTTAGCACTCATAGAATCCTAAAATGTAAACTAAAATATTCCAGGTTTTATCTGGGCCTGACACTACCATTAAATAGTATGATGTTTTTATTTTTAATAATTTAGGTAAGAAAGTGAATATAGATAGGTAGTATTGCTCTGAACTTCTTGGATGTTTCTAATACCCTGAGAGACAATACAGAATTTGTAAAATATGTGCATTTGGCTCCCCAAAATGCAGATTGCAAGGCAGATGGCTTAAGCCAGCCACCATTATTTTTCACTTATATTGAGGCATAAAGTTGCAATAGCTTTATTCTGATAGAGCATTTTATTTTAGCATGGTTCAGGAAAAGTAACAGGTCTGGAAAGAGAAGTGAGCAAGGATACATGCTTGTTGGCTGTCGCTCTTGAACCATCTTTGCAATGGTGACACGTCTCTGAAAGATTCTGTGTTGTTGTTAAGGACTAACTGCCATTATTTTATTGCCTGTCAGAATGTGGATGTTGATAAGCAAAGAACTGTGCATCACATATATTAAAATAATTTATTAAAATAATTTTTAAATTAAACCTGATTTACTTTCCATATTTCTATAGATTAATGCCTGAATTGCCTAAATTCGATGATGAAGATCTCAAGTCATATGGTGATGAAGAGGAGGAATTGGCATTGTGTGTATTTTTTCCCTCACTTTTTATAAGACTGTCTTCCATATTTTTAAAATATGTTAAAAGATTGAAATTTGCAGCAGAGTAGCTGTAAGCCAGGAGATGTTAAAAAATTGCATAGCTATGACAACAAGGTTATAAATATTTAGAATATTAAATATTTGGGTCCTTTGCACTAAAACTGGAGACAGTATTTGCAGTTGTTTTTAGGTGCAGTTACTGGACTAAATGCCATATATATGCTTTATATTAGGAAATCTCTGCAAATTTTTACTTTTATTCAGGATTTGTCTGCACAGGTAATTTCAGTTACTTGAAACAGACCAAAATTAACCTATGTGTTTTATACAGCTTGAATCCAGTGAATTTTCTGGTTTGAAGATGTGGTAACTGATTAAAACTCCTTTTTAACCTCAGCCCAATGATTAATACCTTTCCTAACTGCAGAGATGCAAAAGGCTTTTCAACCCAGAGCCAACAGTGATTAGGAGATCATTGTTCAGTTGCTCCTTTGTTGGTGTGACTCCAGAGAAAGCAAGCAAAGCAGCTATCCATGATGTAGGTTAAATCAGATCAGCCATAGACCACTCCCAAATGAAGTGATCAGCATTCAGTTTAAAGTCATCTTCTAAGAAGGTAAAAACACCAACTATCCCGTTCAGGGAAAAAGAAGAAATATTTAAAAGAGTAAATTTTCCTGTAATAAAAGGCTTATTTTATGTTCTGCATGCATGGCTTTACTTTCATGACTTTCTAGGAAGGCTATGAACTTAAATTCAGTTCATGCTGCTGCTCAAGATTTGAGTTTACTATTCCAGATAATATTTTTTCACAGATCACCTCCAGCAGCTCTTATGTCTATCCTGGCCACTCAAGAACTCTTGCTAGAAAACATCCTGGAATGCATTCCAGTTGGAGAATTTGCAGTTATTCAACCCCTGAGCGATGAGTTCTGCCTTGTTCTAGGATATCTTCTCACTTGGAAGTTAATATTAGCTTTCTTTAAAGCGGCTTCTTCTCAGGTATATTTTCAGAGTCTTTTCTTTCTAACTGAATTTCTTAATCTACTTATTTAGTTTCAGTCTCAAAGTTTCATTTAGCCTTTTTCTTTTAATTATGTAACTTCTTATCCCTTGTTTCTGTGAAATTAGTGAAAATTCGGAAAGCACCAATAGACTTAGATTTCTGCAACGCTGTATTTGAGGATGGTAAAATTAGAGCAATGAAGAACTAAGATTCATGAAATGATGACTCTTTCTTGCATTTTCAAACAAGCTTGGTACATATTGTAATCTTCTAATCATTCAAAATGGGGCAGAGAACTAAACTTGTCTTCTAAACACTACTTCTAAATCACAGTGTTGCTCTTCCTCCCTGCAAGGACATATTTGTATTATTTACAGAGTAAGATGTATTTACCATGTTTTGTTTTTTTGTGAATTTTCTTTAATGCTACCAGCTACGAGTTCTCTACTCACAATACCTTAGAAGAACTAAAAGCTTGAATAAACTGCTTTATCACTTGTTCAGGCTTATGCCTGAAAACCCTGTCATTTCTGGGCAAACTTCAGAAGTTCCAAATAAGGACACAAAAACCTTCTTTACTGAAGAGCTTCATTTAGATGTCAAAGGTTAGTAAAACTGTATTTGTGCATTTGAGAGAGTTGTTATATTTGCATAAGCTTTTTTTCTTAAAAATACTTATTTAGAAAATCTTACCTATAAAACAAACACACAGAGAGACAAATACATATATATGTTTAATAATCTTTGGCTAACACTCCCCATTTGAAACTTAACCAAAGTTGACGTGTTTATCAGAGAAACCAAGAAAAACAAAACTCAGGAATAATACATTGCCATTATTGAATCATGAACATAACAACTGCAAAACACTAGAAATGTGTGATCTATTCTGGAACCATTGCTTCTAGAGATATTTTTTAATATTAAATAAAGTTTCTATATTTTCTTGTATTTTAATATATAAATTCAAAATATTAAAAACCATTTTAATATATATTTTTAAATTTTTGAGATGCTAAATTGTGTGTTGTTTTTGTCATGCTGTTCAAAAGACCCAGTTAATCAGCGATGATGAGAGAAGATATGCTGCTTTTTTCAGTTGAGAAACATGAAAAAGGGAATTAGATTTTTAAGTCCCTTCATTAATTTTTTTTAATGTACCTACATAGATATAAGCAAGGAAATGGAGTTTCCATTTCTTAATTTTTCTCTTGGCCATCACTGTATGTTGCAGAAAAATTTATCTGGATGACAGTAAGAAAGAATTACTAACATGACATCCCAAGGGAAAGTCTTCCCTTAACTCATCGTAGAATCATTAAGACATCTGGGATCATCAAAGTTCACCCTTTGAACACCACCATGTCCCCTAAACCATATCACAAAACACCCCGGAGGTGTTTTTTGAACACCTCCAGGGATGGTGACTCCACCACTTCCCTGGGCAGCCTGTTCCAATGCTTACCCACTCCTTCAGCAAAGAATTATTTCCTAATATTCAACCTGAACCTCTGTTGGTGGAACTTGACATGCTTGCAAAGCTCAGCTGTCCTCCAAACACCTTATTGTTTGTTTGATCCAAAGTTAGTATTTTGTGATTTCTTCAATATAAAATTATTGTTGATTCCTGGTGTCCACTTGGAGTTCAGTCTCTAAATTAGAAGGTGAATTCTGAGGTGTGGAGTATCAGGCTAAGGAACAAAAAAACCCCAACCTAGTGAAGAAGGGCTGAGTCAAACAAGCCCTTAGAATAGCAATAATAGGAACATGTACATGAAATTCCAAGTACCACAATTATATTGGAATAAGAAATTTGTATGTGGTATGGAGGCACCAACATCACTAATGTATTAAGAGTATTTCAACACCTCTTCTTTCCCTCCCAGGGACAGGGGTGCTGTCATCCCAGATCCCACACTTGGCCTGCTCTGTGTACCATATAACACTGAAAGATCTGCCAGCCATGGTGAGGCTGTGGTGGAATAGCTGTGAGAAGCGTGTCTTCAATGTTGTGGATAAATTCACAAGCAAATATGTCAGCAGTGTGCTCTCCTCCCAGGAAATATCTTCTGTTCAGACTAGCACACAGTTATTTAATGGCATGACAGTAAGACTTTTTCTCCTTTCTTTTTATTTACTTCAGTTTTTTGCAAACATTTCAGGAAATTTTACTTCTCAGAACCAGACTGTGGTTCTGTTTTATATAATTGCAATTTTGTTGTTCTAAATGACTGATTAAACATAATTTTGCTTGGTATCAATACATTAAATTGATGTTTATTAATATTCTGCTTGGAAAAAAACATGAAAGAATGGATTTTAGGAATCTGAAGAATTTGAGGAAGTAAGTGGAAGGTACTGCTATCAATATACTACTTTTTGTTTATTAAAAGATGTAATCAATCAGTAGATTGAAAACTAGCTGGTATTTCCTTTTTAGTTTACTGAGATATGAGTAGATTCTTGTTTTCTTTGAAAAAAATGTTTACCTGATCTAAGAAAATAATTTAATATGTATAGTAATGTGTTTTATATATATATATATATATATATATATACACACACACACAAAGACTAGAGATGCTGAGTGGCATTTTTAATATGTGTCTTGTTTTCAAAGATAAAAGCTCGGTCTGCAGCACGAGAAGTCATTGCAACCTATTCTGTTGATGATATCTTTATTGAACTGATAATACAGCTTCCATCAAATTATCCACTGGGATCCATAACAGTTGAGAGTGGAAAGAGAGTTGGTGTGGCTGTACAGCAGTGGCGCAATTGGATGCTACAGTTAAGCACGTATCTTACACATCAGGTGAATTTCAATAAAGTTCTTAGTTTTGAAAACTTAATAGCAGAAAAACATTCCTAGTAATGCAGTATTGTATAGAACTGTGTAGTAGATCTCATCAGATTGCAAAGACCTTTGTAGAATTGGGTCACTCTTACCGTCTGCCTTTCTCCGGGTACATAAACAGAGGTAAAATGATCGTCCTACTCAATTCTGTTAAATCCAGAGCCTAAGTTGAAAATTTAGATCTCTTAAGATGTGACCCAGTGTTTGTCCTGCATGGCAGTACCATCTCAACTATAATTTGAAAAAAAACCACAAACAAACAAACAACAAAAATCAAAACAAAAAACCCATCCATGGAATTCTCTAAAAGACTGATGAATGCTGAAATTGCATCATCTGTGGTTATACCAAAACAAAGCAGTGATTGAAAATTTCAAAATATGTTTTTAAGTGCTCCCGAATACGTTCTTCCTGCACTGTTGAATACTCACTTTTCTGTAGATCAGAGTATTATAAATTATGCACTGCATGTATTGCATGTAATTTCAGATTATAAATCCTTCAGGCTTTGTTTCCTTCATGTTTTTATGACTACAACAGGAATAGTTCAAATGAGTTCTACATTATTAACAGCTCTTTTCCCTCTGTTAGAATGGAAGTATTATGGAAGGCTTATCTTTATGGAAAAATAATGTGGATAAACGTTTTGAAGGCATTGAAGATTGCATGATCTGTTTTTCAGTCATTCATGGTTCAAACTATTCTCTTCCCAAAAAAGCTTGCAGAACATGCAAGAAGAAGTTTCATTCAGCTTGCTTGGTAAGTATCTGGAGTAAAACTTTTTAAATAGGCAAAATACCCTAGAATCATAGAGCAGTTTGGGTTGGAAGGGACCTTAAAGCTCATTGTTCCATCCCCCTGCCATGGGCAGGGACACCTTCTGCTAGACCAGATTGTCCAAGCCCCATCCAGCCTGACTATTCATATAGTTTAAATCAGAAACTTCTACTGTATTACCAACAATTTTCCACTTTGTCATTGGAATATCTGGGATTACCTGCACTCATAAGTTATTTCTGTGGATTTTGTATTAGGATGTAAGGGCAGGTAATGAAAGAAGAGCTTCTGCACAGTGTATGTCTAATAGGTGTATATGCAAATACATATGTACATATACACATGCATACATATGTGAGTGAAAAGGGTTTTTTTACTGTTTCTTGTTGTTTTTTTAGAAGTCTGGGTAATGTTTTGATAGTTACATTCACAGAATCACAAAATTAACTAGGTTAGAAAAGACATGAGTTTGAGTCCAACCTATGACCTAACACCACCTTGTCAGCTGGACTATGACACTAAGTGCCACATCCAGTCTTTCCTTAAACATCTCCAGGGACAGTGACTCCACCAGCTCCCTGGGCACCCCAATCCAATGCCCAATTACTTCTTCTGTGAAGAACAACTTCTTATTGTCCGGTCTAAGCTTACCCTGGTGCAGCTTAACACAGATCCCTGGCAATAATGGTTATTGTTGATGATGTACCAGTGTTTCTGTACTCAGCTTGCCTTCGTATATTAAACAGATGTATTTCTTTTTTTCAGTACAAATGGTTCTCATCCAGCAACAAATCCACATGTCCACTCTGTCGAGAGACATTTTTGTGAAACAAAATGTTCTTTCTTCTTTCTGTGAGCTAAATAAGAAATAAAGAGCAGGCAATAAACTGTATGTTGAAAGACCTTAACTATTTGGAAAAAATGTCAGTTACTTTAAATTGTTCACTAGTGGAATATGACACACTTACCTCTGGACTGGCTTTTTGTAAATTTGAACTTCATTCTTCTTTGATATAAAGAAATATATAACAATAATTTATTTTAATTGGTATATTTTTAAGATATATTAAAAATTTCAGAAGTAATGCAGACTTATGTCTGAAAAGTGGTGTTTAAGCCACAGCATAGTTAATTAAAACCTCTCATTTTAGGCATATTCTAACATGGTGTTATGTAATTAACTCAGGTGATACCTCTTAACGTAACTAACAGCTGAATATAACATAGGTGGTATAAAGATTTGATTTTTGATTATAATGCATTCATAATAGTCCCTTTTTTGGGGGAAGAAAAGAATGTTGTTGCTGTTAGACATTAAGGCATGAAACTATGGTGATAATCTGTTAAAGTGTAACATTTAAACATAGCCTCTTCTATTAAACTGAACTTTCACCTTTCAAAGTTTCTTTTTGCCAAAACTCCCCAACCATCCAGTAGCCTGAAATCATGAAAACCCAGAAGCCTAACTAAGTAGAGAGACCTCAATCATTCCTGCATGACAATGACACCATCTATTTTGCTGATTGGCTTTTAAAGAGAAGGCAGATGCACTGATCAGTTTTTGTTTGTCTTCATGAGCTGGCAAATTAGCTATCACTGAATGTCCACTGTACTTCCACTGTCCAAGAATAATAAGGACTCCTAAGTGAACATCCAGATGTATCAGAATTTAATAGCCTTCAACTATACATTTTTTTCATGCCTTTTCTTTAAACAGTGGTAGCATACTAGTATATTCCAACTTGGATGGTATTTGTGGTGGGTTTCTTTGAAAACTTAATAGAAGTGGGGAATAAATAAATAAATAAAATTTGTCAATCTCTTCAGTCTCTGGTTTGCTATCATTTCCTGTGTATGATAAACTTTTAGGAATTAATTGTATAGATTTTTCAGATGCCAGGTTTGTAGCATGGTCAATTGGCTGTACCTCAACAGTTATTATTTTAGATTTTTAGCTGTTGATAACTGAAGTCTGTATTTTTAACAGGTAATGCTGGGCTGCCAGAGGAGAAATTCTGTGACCTTTTGTTTTGAGTAGGTGAGAACGGAAAAGATTTAGAGCTGGTATCAAGAAGGTCTAACTGAAAAGACAGAGTAGGGAACAAGCTGTATTGTTTCATAGTTACTGATGCTAAAACTCCATCATTGCCTGTGTTTCATCACTTTGGTTATTCTAAATTACTTCTTTGCATGGTCAGTGACTGATCTGAAAGCAGATACCTTAATACCTTTTCATGGATGGGTACTCTTCATCTGGATTACTCCATAGTAGTATCCTCCTTGTAAAATGGAATAAAATGGAGTACAATCATACCACACTACTGCCCAGAGATTTCAGGGCGGTAATAGCCTGCCTTGAATAATGGAGTTGTTAAGGTTGGAAAAGACGTTTTAGATCCTCATGTCCAACCATAAACCTAGCACCACCTCCATGTTCAGAATTAAACAGTGTCCTCAGGTGCTGTATCCACATGGGTTTTGAACACTTCCAGGTATGCCACTTGACAACCCTTTTTTTCCTAATATCTAATCTCAACCTCCCCGGGGCAATTGAAAACTTGAGGCTGTTTAATTTTGTCCTGTCCCTTGTTCCCTATGAGCAGAGCCTGATCCCCACCTGTCTCCACTCTCCTTTCAAGGAGCTGTGGGGAGTGAGAAAGTCCCCTCTGAGCCTCCTTTTCTCCAGGCTGAGTTCCCCCACCTTCCTCAGCTGCTCTTGGTGCTCCAGACCCTTCCCCAGCTCTGTTCCCTTCTCTGGATGTGCTCCAGAACTTCAGTGTCCTTATAGTGAGAGGTCCAAAACTGACCTCAGGATTGGAGGTGCTTCAGCAATGCCCAGTACAGAGGGACAGTCACTGTGCTGGTCCTGCTGGACACATCATTGCTGATAGAGGCTGGGTGCCTTTGACCTTCCTGCTTACCTGAGCACACTTGGCTCATGTGCAGCTGCTCTTGACCAGCACCCCCAGGGCCTTTCTTGACTGGCAGCTCTCCAGCCACTCTGCCCCAGCCTGGAGCTCTGCTCGGGGTTGTGGTGACCCAAGAACATCACCCAGCACAGAAAAGACCCTTGCTTCACCTTTTTGTTCAGAAGGACACAGTTTCCTTCTGACAGAAACAAACTTTCTAATTGTGCCTTGGACCTGTAAAAGTGCCTGATAACTACATCAAAAGGAGCACCACTGATTCAGAGCATTTAAACCCAGCACAGCTACAGAGAGGAGAAATTACAGACTGGAAGTTTGCATGGTTGTCTGAAAAGTGAAGTACAGGATTCCTACTTCAGTGCTAGTTCTACATAGTACATATTGCATATATATGTATACAAGTCCCTAAAATTCAGTTCCTGCCGCTACTCTGGTATGTAAGTTATTACCAGACCACAGTAAGACTAGTCAGGGCTAAAATTTAGAATTCAACCCAGCAAACCCAAGTGTAGGCTTGGCAATTTCTCTGAGAAATGGGAAAATGGATTTCTAGTCACAGCACTACTTACTTGTTACAGAAAGTGAAGTAAATAGTTCAGGCTCTGTGGTGGTGCATCCCCCTTTCCCCTCAGGCTGCATTATTATCTCAGAAATGCTCAACAGGATCTCTTTGCTTTCATTTCTGTATCTATAGAATTGAGCTAATATTTCTTTGTGAAAAGAATAGTTTTTAAAACATGAAAATGAGAAATATGTATCTGAGGGCTAAGAATTATTTATTATTGCATGCTACTGTTCTACTTGCTTATAGATGTCCAAGTGCTTTTCTACTTACATGTACAGTGCACAGGATCGATCCAAGGATAGAAGTCCTAAAGAGAGAAAGCTCTGGAAGACTTCTGTTTATAACATATATGAGCATCACAACAGACACAGAATTAGTCAAGACAGCATTGTAAAACAATTATATTTCCTTTTCTTTAATTTTATTTCATTCTATGATTTCTCATTTCATTTCCTCTCATGAAATGTAACTTCTTCATTTCATGAAAGGAAATTAAATCTCTCATTTTCAATTAATATAATTTCATTAAGTTTCAGTTAATTTCACAGCACTTAATTCCATTTAATTTCATTGTGTTCCACTTAATTTTTCTTCATTTCACTTAAATTTTTTTTTCTTTCTTTTCACTTCACTTTGTTTCTCTGGTCCAGATTGCACATCGTAAACTGAACAACAAAAACAGCCATTTAACAAAGAGCCCAAATGTGTTAGAACAAAAAGCATGAACTTTCTCTAATGGCTTCACATGACCTGGGTACAGGCCTTGCAGGAAAGAGGGAAAGGCCATTCTTACAGAGAATACATACATGTGATACAATATTCTTCTTGAAGACACTTTGCAGTACTCTGCCCATGCCATAATACATGTAGGGAAGAGTCCAAAGACATTCAGGAGGCTGAGAATGGTTTCTGGTTACTTGTTTAAATTTCCAACAGTGGGTGTGTTTGTCTGGGTCTGTGGATCCTTTACTCTGTCAGGCAGCTGAAAAGCACTGCCAGGTCTGTTCAGAGCAGCCCCGGAACCACAATTGACACCTGGGCCCTAGAATGAGACTGAACACATGGGGAAGAAGTCTTACCATCAAGGGGTGTGAAGGTTAGTGAAATCTAAACATAGTTTCTTTCAGATGTTCAGCAAGGCTGAGCCTTGACTTAATCAGATTCCCAGAGAGCCAAATTTGATTTGCAAGATGAGATTTTTGTAGACAAACAGGAAGTACCTCAGCACATTACCAACATGTGAGCCTAGAGAAGCCAAGCACAGGAGCCTATGGTAGTTTTGTTTTGGTAAGCAAACAAAGACTGCCTTTTGAAGCAGGGAAACAAAAGGTGGTGACTGAAAGCACATGCCTTTTAAGGTGCAGATAGTCTCTTCACATGAAGATCAGCACTGGTCAGTTTTCACAACTTTTTGGAAGAAATTAAAATTATTTCCACCACTATAAGGCCCGAAACAGCTCACTCGACTCACAATTGTTCATGTAGTCTGATTTGGATACACAGGAGAACTACTGACAGGATATTCTCAAGAGGTCAAAGCAACACAAAAGATTTTACTGGCAACTTTGGAAAAATCAAGGAACTTTGGCAAAATATTTAGTGCAACATTCTATCAACATGAAACACTTCTCAAAGCGTTAACTTGTCCCACTCAACTTAGCAAACTTTAAATGCATTCGATTTCAAGTTACTTAAAATTCTAAGTAGAGGGAATTAGAAGAAGGAGAAAGACAGAAAATATATAGAAAAGCACACATACAACTACCAGTTCCTGGGTTCCAATGATGCTAGAAACTCCAAGGAGATAGAGGTAGGGTCCAGACACTGTGATTACCTCATGTTCAGCCTTCAATACCCCTTGGCCTTTCTGTGCCCTTCCCCCAGCAAGGACTTATGGTCATTTGGCCACTCAGGATCCGGGTTAGGGGCTCCAGAGGCAGGTGGGGAGCATCACCTGTGCTGTGCCCGTGATTGGCACCACTGTAGAATGGGACACAGGCTCTAGGGGTGGGAGGTGTGGGACAGGTCACTGTGTATCACCAGGGCAGGGCCTGAGCTGCCATTTCCCCTGCACAGGCATGTCAAAATATCTCAAGACATTAATCTTTGCAGTCTTTCACAACCATCCACTGGCTTTAGAACTGGCCAGTGAATGGAAGGTCTGTACTGTGTCACTTTAGGTGCTACATATTCATCCTCACCATCTCATGTGTCCCTTGATAACACTGTCACATCTGACATCACACCCAACAAGAGTTGTGTTAAGGCTCAGTGGATGGTCTCCAGATTTTATATATTCACATTGCAGCATGCTACTAAGGAGCAGAACACCAGTGGGAGGAAAGAAGCCTCCTGATTCACCTTGTCCACTCAATATATGACTGAAAAGACCCACTACTAGGTTAAATCACACAGTGAAACCACAAAATCACAACTGTGCACAAAAGGAAACAAATAGGCTCAGGATCCCTTCTGTGGGAGATGTACAGCACTTGCACAGCCTCCCTAAGACATGGTCCAAGGGCCTCCAATTCATAATACGTTATTTCCTATGATTTGTCTTTCTTTTACTATTTTTGCATCAGACATTCTGAACAGGTATAGTCCCAGAGGAAGCCCAAAGAACAGAAACAAAGCTGTACAGCTCTCAAACCCACTAACCAACATAGAAGGAAAATACTGAAATCTGTGGAACTAAAGGTCTGTTAATGCCAGCAAAGCACATTACTGCTCTTCACTGCAATCTCTTGTAAGGGAGAGGCTGGTCACTTCCACCAAAGCAACCCACACAGTATACAAGCCTCTTAAAAGATTAGATTAAATGAATGCGCCCCTAGACAGTAAAACATATAATAGATTTCTGGTTGAAGTCTGGGAGGCTACAATAATTTTCTCTTATGCAATCTTCTCCAAAACAACAACTCTCTCAGTACAAGAGATAGGATTTTTTAAATTTGGTGTGTAATAAGAAACTTGCCTACATTCTAGTGTTTCTGGGTTACAGGAAGCATTGTAAATCTATTTAAGTTGTTAATACACAGAAGTGTACTAGTTAGTTTTACATCAGGAATTTAGAAATTTTACAAATTATACAAAGGCTGAGAACTTTTGGGAAATGCCATTTCAAATGCATTTAATAATGTAAAAGAAATTTTAGTAGCTTGCAGCTTCCTTTGTCCATACCTTATTAATCAGCAATCTCAGTTTTCTGGAGAAGTGATAGCCTTGTAGGCCCTCCATTTTCTCAAGAAAGTCACATTTAAAAAGCTGACTTCACAATGGGAAAGCAAGGCACAAAAACTCAAATTAGTATAATTTGCGATTAACATATGACTACCAGCTCCCCAGCTGAGGACATCACATAAGCACATGATGGCCAACTACCTTGGTTAGAGGCTGAAGACCCCTGTGACCTACCAGCTTTCTCTTCTCTGCAGTCTGAGAACAAACTTTACTAAAACAGTGGTCCTGCATTATATTCAAGCAATGGGAAGTAATAAGCATGCTTTGATTTTGGACCCTGAACTTGTCATGATGAAACAAGTGGTTAAGCACAAATGGTTTCCAATACCCATGCAAGGCTCTGCTCCTCCAGTGTGTTTTTTTTTCTTTTTTGGAGGGGCTACAGAGCTCTAAGCCCAAAAAGATAAATGAAATGCAAACCAGAGATAAATCAGAAGAGTTAAAGTATTCTGGCTGACCTCAAGTTACAGAAATGTAGCCAGGAAGCAAGCACAGAACAGAATTGAACAAAACAAGAGAAAAAACTCTCCCCGGGATCCTGAAGAACTTAATGTTTTTTGCAACTGTCTTCCAAGGGCATGGCCCTTGCTGAAGTTCAGATTTCCACTGATGAGTGCAAGCTGACCAGTACTCAGAGAGAGAGGTTAATTGGGCCAGGTGGATGTGCAAGGCTTCATTTCCTCATCTTCTGATGGTTTGCAGCCCCTGCCTATTGCCAAAAGTATACCTGGTATCAGAATTAGCACTGCAGCATCTGTTACCAGCACAGCAAGCCATGGAAATTTTTTTCCCTAGAAAAAATGTAAAGAAACCTAAGACTTTCTGAAGTAGCCTTTGCAACACATTTCTCAGCATGTTTTGCAGAAAAAGTACCCATTTCACAACTAGGAAATGTGAATGCTAACTGCTTGGAAATCAGATAATTCCTGGCTAACAGCTTCTACAATGAAAGGGTACTGCCTTCCCAAAAGCCATATGCACACATTTTTCACTAAATATGCATTTACTCTTGGTAAAGAGCAGCTCAACTAGGGTTATGTTTAACATCACAGGAGATATCATTTGGATGGAACACTCTGGTGACCCCTTTGTCCAGCTGGCACTTTAACTAGGGGACACTGGTTTGCGTAGGGCTGGATACTTTTTATCATTCCAGCCTTCCTGTCTGCACAATGAATGGAGTGACATATGACTGCAGAGTAAACGGCAGAAAAGAATGAATACTGTGAAGGACAAAATTATCAAGATCATTCAGGACAAGATTGAAGCCAAGTTTGGCTTTCACTAACTTATTTCTAAAGATCTTTAGTGATGGTTTTGGTCATTCAAAACCGTACATGCCAGAATCTTATAATCACTACCAACAGAGACTTCTCCTATATGTTTATTCTGAAAACCTTTTCACAAGCTTAAAGCCATTACTTCTTACTCTGTTTAAAGCAGACACAGAGAATATTTTTTCACCTCCTCTTTACAGGTTTGCATTTATATTTGAAGACCTCACATCTCACAGTAGCCTCATGACCTCAAGTCTTTCAGTCCTTCCTCCAACTAGCAGTCTTATTTGCTGTTCTCTCTTATTGCATGTCCCGGCTAGATGGTAACAGCAGACGTGACAGAGCCCCCCTTTTGAGCTCCACTGAATCTCAGCTACCAGTGGAGGCACAAGGGGGAAACAAAAGAGCAGCAGTACCGGTCCTGGGGTAGAACTGGGGTAACTTTATTTGATGATAAAACTCCCCCTCTCCAGGGTCCCAGGACCCTGAACTCAGGGCAAACAATAGCTTATAAACATGGGGAGGTCTCAGGAGAGGATACAATCTTAATCTAATCAAGAGAACTGGAGGTGAAATACAAGGTGGGAATACAATGTATAAACCAATGAGGAATTTCAAGGGAGGAGAATAGCTTCAGTAAACTAATGGGGTTTGAAAGACTACAAAACTGACGGGGAAGTTTCTAGGGGGAAGGCAGGTTCGGGGAGAGATTGGCATTTAACAGAAGGAGTAAAGAAAGTTCTGGGGAAAAGGTAGGGACAAAAGGGGTTAACACCTGAGAAGGGGAAGGTCTTTAACACTTGACAGGGAGTAGCTAGGTAACAAACAGAAAAACCAACACTTAACTAGACTAAATATCAATGAGGGAGCAAGTCTAGATTTAGAAACATAAGATACAAAATGGGAAACTTGTGCCACTCTAAAGGCAGGGAAAGAACAACATAAGGGAGTTACAGAATTACAAATTAAACAATAATCATACTAATAAACTAAAGAAAGCACACTACTACACTCTCTGCTCTTCCAAATTGGTTGACATCTTGAAGCACAATGCCTGAAAAATACCTTCTAAGATCCTATTTTTCTGAATCAGCAAATACAATTCTCAAATAATTCCTTTGTTTCTTTATCGGGAAGAAGAAAATCTAGTGGTGCCCTGTGCTAGGCAAAAGATTGTGCAGTCATAAGTCTGGAAACATGATTGTTTCAGAAAATGTACAGGTGCCATGTAAGTGCCACATGTTCACCCTAATACTATAAAAGCAATTTTAAAGTCATAATGTCAAGGGAAACATGGATTGGAAAAATACTTTCTACAACTAAAAACTGTTTTTCAAATTGTATCCATTTATTTTACCAGTGACAATCCTGGGCCTGCCAACACCTACTTCAAAGACTGCAAAGAGGTGCTAGAAACGGAACTCCCTCCCTCCCTCCCTCCCTTCCTCCCTTCTTCCCTTCCTTCTTTCCCGCCTTCCTCCCTTCCTCCCTTCCTTCTTTCCCGCCTTCCCACCTTCCTTCCCGCCTTCCTTCCCTCCTCCCTCCCTCCCTCCCTCCCTTCCCTTACAGAGATGACATAATATACTTTTACCTTAAATCCAGAGAAATGCATACTGATTAGGACAAAAATATAACTGAGCTCTTTCAGTGGAGACTTGGCTCACAAATACATCTGCTACAAGCTCTGTGGTTTGGGACCATAAGAATTCTTTGCAAACCCTATCCCAACAAAGGTGATTGAGTCACATGCTTTGACATGGATCCTGAAGACAGACCTCAGAGAAATTTAGCTTAGAATTTCGAAAACTTACCTAAAATCGGTAAAAGCTGTCTGCAAACATGTTCCTAGATATACAGGGTACAGAAGCATAGGAGAGACTCATGAATGCGGGAGAGTCTACACTGCCTGACTGGGCACTACAGCAGCCACATCCACCTCAGCCACTTGGTAGGTTAGAGGGAGATGGCTCTTGTCCCCTTGGTCCAAAAGAACCACTGTCAGTAGACAGAGCATTTCTTTGCAAAAAATGGATGAGGAGCATAGCACCTAACCCATCAAGACTGCCTGCTGCTGGGATCATAGCCAGTAAGCCTTCATTCTGTCCACAATAATGAACATCCTCTCCATGTCCCCAAGAGCATGTTAATCATTTGTGGCTTGAACAGGTTGATAGCAGACCCCACTTGAGGGCTGATGCTTTGTCCCCATCCCCAGAGAGGTGCCTCCAGTGTCTGCTGCCTGCCCTGCTCCTGGCTGGGAGGTAGGACAAGCACTGGCTGCCAGACTCACTCTGCTGCTCTGAACCAACCCTGGCCCCACTGCACTTGGACACAGGCACAGAAATCATCTGTAATCCTACTCCACTGCTGTTAGATACACTCCATTTCCCCTGTGTGGGGAATGGGAAAGGATCTAAATAAAAATACAAAGTAATCTCCTGTTTTTACTTCATCTGATTACTGTAGAAGTTAAGGTGGAAAGTACCAGACTTTCAAAGTATACTTTCATTTTCTACTTGCAGGGAATTTTTCGACGAATGTGTCAAAGCATCCTACTTCTTCTGGGAAATGTTTTAACTAAAAATAACCCTGATAACTTGAATCTGCTTACAGAAAAAAAAAAAATACTCTGGAATTTACACTTGAAACATTTTCAACATACCAAAAGTGTACTGATAAAACAACTTGTGCAGTTCCCACATATGGAGGATTTAGGGAACTGTCAGACCAATGCACTCACCTCCATTTGCTCTTGTAACAGATGTCAACATCTGAGTTCACCTTCCTAATCTAACAGTTTTTTCCAAATAGTTAAGCGATGGCAAAATCTCACAAAAAGAGTGGTTGCTACAAAAGAGAGAAATGTCAAACACCAAGGAAGGCCACACGGGGGGCTGCCTACCAGGAAATTTTTGCCCAGTGTATGCCAGAATTTTATCTGTTTGTTTCTAGGGGGGAATGGCTGGTAGCACCCGTAGTCAAGCTGACCGCATCAAGAAGGTGTTTAAGCGTGGAGGGTGTTATGCTATCTAGCCCATGAGCAGCAAGGACCGAAAAAAACCCTGCTGTGTTTCCACTATCCTCCACTTCAGTGCTGGCCAAAGCCCAACTTAGTTATTCAGGAAACACGAAAGGTAAACTTTAAAGCCCTCTCCATCCTAGAAAAGGTCACAATGAGTAACCAAAGCCTCTGCAACCTGGCCATCCTCTGAAGGGAAGAAAGAAGAACAGGCAGAGGAGAACGGGCGGGGAGGAGGGAAGTGACTTGGGCTGTGCAGGGGCAGAACCTGCCTCTCAGTGTCCTTTTCCTTGGGCATGGCAGCACACTGCCTCCCTTCTGATGAGGGTTTTAAAGACCTGAGCTGTGAGGCCTAGGACTGGTGCTTTGGCAGGCCACTAGATGGCAAGAAACGGCAAGGATTGAGCACCAGCGGTGCCTTTCTTCCCTGCAAAAGGGACACCTTATGCTTCCCTCAGGCCCAGCTGGAGTCAAGCCTGTAGAACGCTCCTCCTAACTTCACTTGAGTGCATCAGAGCACAGGCACAACCCCTCTACACTCAATGGCCCTCAAATTAATTTCCTCTTTTTATTTTTAGGTGATATTTTGGGTGGTTTTTGGCAGTGCTTAGTTGTCTTGCTGTGCTAGAAGTAGTCATGGCACCTGTTTTGAGATGCCACTGAACTGTGGCATTGTGGTGATTCGTGAAGAAAGCCTGTTCACTTTAGGGAAGAGCAGGTGCTTCTCTGTAAGACAGGTTGACGTGCAACAAGCTGAAGTGATTTTCATTGATTAAAAACAAGCCAAAGTCCTCACAGAAACATATATTATATCCTTAATTGCTCAACCTTTTGCTCTTTTTGCTGCAGTGTTATGTGTCCAGAGAGAAAATCACAGAAAACTGTTGAAATTTAAGGGCTAAACATCTCTACTCTGAGCAGTTTACAGTACTACCAGTTGAGGTATGATTTTTATTTGCATTTTTATCCAGAACAACTCTCCTTTGTGTCATGGTTTGAAAAGGAAGTGAGTTTTTTGGGAGGCTGTGGTCAAACCAATGGGTGCTCAGATTTGAATATTGGCACCTGGTGTGGCCACTGAAGACATGGATACGCCTCTGAGAACACAGAGGGTTAAAAGCAGAGGACTCCCAGGGGAACTGCTCTCTCTGGCTTCCAGTAGGTGAAGAGGTCAGCTGCGGGCGGGGTGGGGGAGGAGAAGCCATGTGGCCTGAGGGAGGCAGGCCGGAGCCTTGCATAGAGAAGGGGGGGTGACGGCCCCTGCAGGATGGAAGGGTGGACAACAAAGAGAGGTATCAGGCAGCCCCCCTCCCCCGGGAGAGAGAGAGAGAGAGAGAGAGACTGTGCCTGTGCTTTGGCCACCTTGAAATTTGATATCCTGTGCCGGCACCACAGCCTAAAGAGAAGCGGGGAGTGCGGGGAGATGATGCAGCCAGCGTCCTGGGAGTTCTGGGCAGACAGAGCCCAAGCTTTTAACCCTTTTCTTGGATGATGAAAACCTTACAAATACTGATCCTCCTGGATCTGAAGGAGAAGAGAGGTAGAGATGAAATAGGGAGAGATGGACAAGTGTGATGAAAATTTGTGCAAGTGAAGGGTGTCAGAAGACTTTGAGAAGAATCCTAGGTGGGAGGAGATGATGGAGCGGCCTTTGGCTGGACTCTTTTCTTGTATGGCCATGGACAGACCCATTTCCTTCCTGTGACACAGAGACTGCATTTACGGGGAGGCAATGGCTTGGAGCCAAGAGAGGGCAGTGAAGGAGTGGTGTGAACAGAGATGTAGAGGAAGATCTCTGTTCTCAAAACCCCTCGGCGCCAGGGGGTGAAATTGGAGGGGGGACTGGCGTCCCGAAACAGAGAGACTGTCACTTTTTTGGAACTGACCAAAGCATCCTTAAAAGGGGAACCCGAAAAGCAGTTCTGGTCCATGCACAGTGGTGAGAGCACTGGACGTGGAAGGAAAAGGTCACGATATGGTACAAGAGGGACTCCTCTCTCCTTGATGAAATGAGAGTTGATTACCTGAAGGGTGGTGATGGACTGAGAATTGAATATCTGAGGGGTGGTGACTGGATGAAAATCTAAGGTTTTATTTTATGCTGTGGTTGAATTTGAGCAGGGGGAGGAGAAATGTTTTTGGAAGGTTTTCATTTTGAATTCTGTGTGTTCATTTTATTATAGTTGTAAGGTAATGAAGTTTTTTCCCCTTTATTCCTAAGTTGAAGCCTGCTTTGCTCTATTTCTGGTCACATCTCACAGTAGACACCAGGGAGAATATATTTTCATGGAGGCACTGGCATTGCGCCAGCACCAAACCACGACACTTTGTTAAACTAAAGAACACCAAAACCATTTTACTGTAATTATACATTTTACTCTAATTATCCATTTTCGAGTCTTTTCTCTAAGCTCAGGCTTTTTCATTACTCTGGTGTTAGTCAGAAGCCTTATCATCCAAAAAGTTATATTCCAAACAGAACAATATTCTTATTAACAATGTCTCTGTTAC
The DNA here is from genome assembly GCF_015832195.1 of Motacilla alba alba. Classification (NCBI taxonomy): domain Eukaryota; kingdom Metazoa; phylum Chordata; class Aves; order Passeriformes; family Motacillidae; genus Motacilla; species Motacilla alba. The sequence goes on along the minus strand of NC_052016.1, from coordinate 29,568,211 downwards.
CTCCTTTCTTTATCGACCCAGAAGAATTCCCCACAAGGATGAAAGCTGTCCCCTGCCCCATCCCTCCTGGATATGCCTGGCTACACAAAGCCAAGTCAGGGAGCTGAACATCTTTTGTTTGGGTGACTCTCCAATTGCCACAGGTCCCAGTCCCTCCTTGCAACCTGCTAATACGCTGCCTTATCTGGAAGGCTTGCTTCTAATTGGATGTCCCAAACAAACGGTAAAACTAATTGACTGCTTTAGACTTTCTCAAAATAACATGTTTCTTTTAAATTTAATTTCTCTGCATTTTCTACTCCAAACCAGGTTTGTTTCTGACAGATAACAGTATTTCAAAACATGTTTGTCTTTCCCCAGAGTTCCTTCTTCCTTCAGGAGGCAACTAATCCAATGTAAAAAAAATATTTGTCATATGGGATGTGACCAAGCCTCTTAAACCTGACCTTGGCATCTTCTCCCTGGAGCCCAGTTCTGGTATGGGATTCATTCCACCCATTGTGGACAACTACAGTGGCATATTGTATCTGAGCCAGGCACCAAAAGGCTCCATTGAGACTCATGGGAGAAAGATGAATCATATCTCAGAATCTGTGCACATCATAGTTACATGGGCATCGGATAAATCACCACATCATCATCATTGGCTGATTCACTCCTTGATTGGGAATGAAGCCTTCCCATTGACAGAGTCTGGACCCAGTGACCTGCTATGAGCTTTACCAAGAACACAAATTCCTTTCATCTGCTGTCATACATTTATTTTCAGTCTTCTGCAAGCCTCCTTTCCAACTGCTGTAAAAAATATCCACAAGGATCAATTAAGGCAGGTCTAACACTGAGATCTGCTCGCCTGATCTGTCTGCTGGGTCTGACATCCTTTGGATCTAGATCTAGGACTGAAGATCCTCAGCCTGTGTGAGTGTCCTGCTACAGCTATGGACAAAAACTGAACAGGAGCAACCATGAACCACAGCAGAAACGACCTGTCAGTCCTTCAAACACAGAGGATTGGAAGCAACTGAAGCTACAGGGCTGATGTCAGGAGCTCAAAGCAGTGATCAGGTAACACAAGGAAGGTCTCAGTGCAAGAGCTGGCACTCACCGCTCTGCAGTACAGGTGAACAGAGCTGCTGCCTTCCTCCCTAACATCAAGGGGGCAGCAAAAGGAAATCCAACATTTATGTGCACAAAAAATTTCAGGCCAGGTCATAGGTGTTCTCTAATCCCTGTGGTATCTGAAACAAGATACCAGATTTCTAGGTAAATGTGGAAAAGTAGGGTGCTGCCTTCCCCTTCAGGGTAGGTCATTACAGGGTCTAACATTAGTTTTCATATCAAATGAGATGAGTATAAAGGTTAGTGGTGGCAAGAGGTTGAGTCCCAGTTTTCTGCTGCACAGAAAAAATGGATTCTGTTTGTCCTGACCATTTTCTAGCATAAGCACCTTATGAGATTCTTGGTAAATGAACCAGAAGTAAGAAACTTAATAATAATAGAAAATAGTATTTTCATAGTTTCATATTTGTCTAAGCAGAGAGCATTTGATGGTAGCAGACATACCACACAAGCTGTTGCATCTAGAACTAACCTCTTTCCATCATGGAACTTCCTTAAAATATGTGGGGGCAAGAATGTTAAATTCCATGGCATGATTTACTGTGAGACGAAGTCTGTTAAAATCTTTCCATCATGGAACTTCCTTAAAATATGTGGGGGCAAGAATGTTAAATTCCATGGCATGATTTACTGTGAGACGAAGTCTGTTAAAATCACTGAAAGACAACCATTAGAAACCCTCACCCATCACTGTAGAGAGTGAAGGAAAACTCAAGACTAAATCCTGAACTGCTACTTTTCCCCTTCTTCCTTAGCTAAAGACAGGGCTGCTGGAAGAACCATCAAAGAGAGATGTCTGTAAAGTCAGAATACCAGGTCAGCCATTTAGTATAATCTCTCTTCCATGAATTGCAGAAATGAAGGAGGGTAGACAAGGAGGGAAGGGAATTTTACACAACTTCCACCCAGGAGATCAGAGCAAGCATCAAAAGAGCAGCTGTGTTAGTTTAACACAACCTGGCTTTTAGTGGGGGCGGAGAAAAAACCACAGTCTGCTTCTGAGAGAGAAGCTCCTTGAAACTTCTACTATGTCCAGCAGAGCAATCCCTGAAGGCTCTGACGATGGACATACTGGCTGGCCCAATCAGAGAAGTTAGCAACACCTCTGTGAGCACACATTTAAGAAGGAAAAAACACATGCAAGCCCTCTTGCTTCCTCCGAGGGGGTAGGGAGGAGGCCTCCGGGAAGCCTTCTGGCGCGGCCGGGGGGAGCCCATCCTGGCTCATCCCAGCACCAAGAGCGGCTGTGTGGCCAGGGCGGCACAGCCAGGGCAGCTCAGCTGGGATTGCGCAGCTGCTGCCATCTTGGCATGACTTGCAATGAACTTCATTTAGCTGCTTTTAACCAGAAAGGCAAGGGCAGCTAGTGCGGCCTGTGTGGGCCAGCAGGGACCACGTAATCAGCAGTGAAGGGCATGGTGAGCAATTCCCCAATGTCGAGCCCAGACGGGATCAACATCTCAGCACTGCAAAACTCTATAAAAACTTTTCAATTGATAGAACTCAAGAACACATGAACCTATGGACATCAATTCTCTCCCAAGTCAGAGAAAAGAAAAAGGTGAAGACATGTGAGGAGAACAACATGGCGATGCTGAGGGCAGTGAAAAGGAGGGAGGGGAGGAGAAGGTGCTCTGAGCGTCAGAGCTGAAATTCTTCTGCAAGCTGTGGTGAGAACTATAGTCCAACAAACTGTTTCATGGTAATTCATGAAGTGCATAGGGAGATGTAGAGGTCTACCTGTACCCTGTGACCATGACACAGCAGAAGAGACTCTTCTCCCTAAGTGAACAGAAGAAAGATTTTTAGAAGTGGCTGTTGCAGCCAGAATAGCTGCTAGTAAAGTCCAGGGTAAAGAAGCAGAAAGAGCCTTTGCATAATATCCACAGGTGTTTAATTCAGCCACACGGTAAGATGTTCAGGGTCCCAGGTGGACTCATGGGGAGACTCCAGGTTTTTTCCTGCCTAGGGACCTGGGGGTCAACCTGGTCTTGGGGCAGTACAAAGGTAAGGGTCAATCAGGGAATAGGCAGGGAGTGGCTCAGGGACATAGGAACAGGGGAAGGAACCAATGGGGTCTTAACAGCTTTTTGAGGGAAGCTTCTTGTGTCTCCCTAACTTAGGGGATGGCCCCCAGGGTCTCCACAGTGACACATCCATGAAAAACCCCATGTTTTGTCTCCCTATGCTGTTGGTAAAAAAGAAAGAAAGGCTGGAGGGCGGGAGGGAAAGGTGTTCTAAAGGTTTATGTTAGTTCTCATTATCGTTTTTTAGTTCTATTAATAAATTTTTCTTTCTGGCTTTTATGTTTTAAGCCTGTTTTGCCCTTGGAGTGTTTTCTCCTAATCCTTATCTCACCCCATGAGTCTTTCAGATTTTTTCTTTCCCCCTCCTTTGCTAACCTGTAGTAGAGGAGAATGAGTGAATGGTTTCTCGTGGGTGCCCACCTTCTAGCCAGTATCAAACCCACGCAGCAGCCAACCCTGTGTTTGACAGTGTGCACCTGAGATCTGAGCTGAGGAAGACTGCAGTGTGGAAATTTCCTCACTGCATTTACTATTCTAATCCTTACAAAATGCCTCACCCAAAGGACTGTCCCAGCAAGTAAAGCTTTCCAGAGCCAGAACAAACTGTTATTGCACTTAAATATCACTTGTGTCCCAAAGAACAGAAAACAAACATGACCTATTACAGGCCTCAAGAGAACTGCAGTTTGTCCAGATCTGGGGGAGGAAGACTATTCAAAATCAATTATGATTTTTTTAAACAAGATATATAAAATTAATCTCCCTAGCATTCTCACATTTCTTTTTCTAAATATTTTTTTCTTTTTGGCAGCTGCTCCTTTTCCATAAAAAGCTGTACCTTTACTTACTATTTGTACAGGGTTAGATTTTCTTTAAGTTTTAATAATTTTTATTTTGGCATTATGAAATAGTAGATACACTCTCTAGTAGATTCGTCTGTTTCTTAAATACAGATATACTTGTTTTAAAAATTGTCTATTATCACATGTACTCCCAGCATCACTTGGATGCCATTACTACACCAACCGTTCCATTATAGTTACCATGGAGAAAATTGCACATACTGAGAGGCTATCTTGGCCTTTGAGTATTTTTCTTTCTTACAGAGCTTCATTCATTGGTGAGGGAAACTGGGACATCCACATTCCCAAAGAAAAAGGATGGCAGACAGTCAGAAACATTCATTTAGAGATTACCTTTGCAATCAGTCAAGCTAAAAATACTCATCCCCCATCCACACATTGCATTTGGGCTCCCTTAACTTATGCTTGCTGGTTGTTAGGAAGCAAAGGCAGCAGTGTTTTATGGGGCTACCTCAGGCAGTATCCCTGAGGTTAAGGACAGGTAAAGCTCACAGGAAGACTTGGGAGCTCTCATTAGGTTATCTGATCTGGCACGCAGCTCTGGTGCAAGTTTTGATTTATTCCAGACCCACTTAGGGTTCACAAAACCCACAGAAACAAGTGAAGCTATCTACACTGGCAGCACACAATGGGCACTCTTAGAGCAATTGGGAGCAATTGGCACCTGGCAAGTCTTCCAACAAAAAGCAGATCTAAATGATGAAATTCTGGTTTTCGTCTTAAAAATGATGACTGTGTTGTGGCCCTCTCCAGAGTGGAAAGTCTATGATAAGGAGAAATAAACAATCTTAGTTCCTTCTGAGACTGTCCAGAGCTTGCAAGATTCTTTGGAATAATGAGCAGGCACAGATGCCAAACAGGGGGCTTAATGTCCTTCCTTAAAAAAAAAAAAAAAAAAAATTCTCCAACCATGTCATCTTGTTTTCCCTGAATTTATTGTAAGTGCTGTTTTGTTCCTGGCAGAAGGTTATGTTTGTCGTGGATGAAGGACTTTTATCAGGGTTTGACACACAGAGAGCAATAACCTATATTTTCATTAGACTCATAGGTGTCTGTGTCACTTCATAATTTCTTTGCTATGTCTAGGCCACAGGCTCAGTCTCTGTCAACAGCCACAGAAAGAAAAGGGAAGTGCAGAAGGGCAAGTGGCCCTGGCAAGGCAGCAAGGGGTCAACATGGGCATAGCCAGGACACAGTCACATGCCAACTTCTGGAATTCTGTTCGGACAGCCAATGTGCCAAACTGCCAATGTGCCAAGTGCCTTCAAGCACTTTAGGAGAGGGGAAAAAAAGGTTTGAAATGTATCAGGTGTAAGAAAACAGCTATTTTATCTAAAGACACACAAATGTGTTTGACAGCTTTGTTTAATAGTTTACACTGCGGCTCAGGTCAGTGGTACACACCTGTAATGTTTAATGCAGTCATCTTAAATGATCCCTTTACTTTTTTCCATAGAAAAGCTTTACAAAGTTTGTCTCCTCCTAAGTTCCCCAAGAATGTTAATGGAGATGTTAAAAAAAAAATTACCCAATGAAAAATACCTTTTCTTTTCATATAAGTTTTTTTTTTATTTTAAAAGAATAAAACACATTTCTGCAAGACTGTAAAATGTCATTTCCTCCATGTCTGAAGAGGTGGTTTATTCTCTTCATTTGAAAATGCAGGTTTAATTCATGTGTTGCTTACTTTGACACCTACTAGAAATCAGCTAGCCCGTTACCATATCAGCTGTTGCTTCAGAAGTGGCTGTCTTGGTTAAGAAATGACAGGATGAGTTATATAGTCCTTTTCTGACAGGCACAGAAATCTGGCATCTTTATGCTGCCATCACTGTAAAATTATTGTCTATCTCCATGATGATTCATATTCCTTAGAGAAGACAAAGGACCTGTTTGCAGGTTACTCATTTCCTGACCCTCTGCCAAGGCCCAACGCCCACCGCACCCAGGCTCCCATGTAACTCCAGAGGACTCTGCATATCCATGCCCTCCTCTTCTTCAGGAGAGATGAGAAGAACACAGGAAGAGATGGGCCTTTGAAACACCAACATAGAACACTCAGAGCAGTGAAAGTCACTGAAAACCACATCTTGAACATCAAAATAGATGAGTGCTGTCCTGCCACCAGATGTGGGAAAGCCCCATGGAAAAATGTAGGTTGAGGCTATGGTCATTCAGTCCACCCAAAGAGGGAAAGTTCAAATGACATGCATAAACTTTACACTTTAAAATTTCGAACCTTCCATTTACACAAGGGGATAATGCTGGTTTCCCTGTTATTCATCCTGTTACCTGGGCAACACATTTCTTTTAGGATCTCCCTTCTTCTTTTTAATTCAAGGGCAGATAGTGCTTCCTTTGGTTGTGTCTTTTCCATTCTTCATGCTTCAAACAGTCAGTGCTGAAGAGGAATTCCTACACCCTTTTCCTGTGTTTTTTCCTGCCTGCCCATTCCTCAGCAGGATCCTTGTTGCCAACTCCCATTAGGCTTGCCAAAAAAGTAACCAAAATCATAGTTTAAGAAATCACTTAGAAAAGTCATAGCCACTTAGAAAACTAACATTGCCTTTCCTGATACCCTCCATGAACTACTTTGTAACAGCACCCTGAGGGCAGCAGTCTTCCTCTTCAGCAATAACACAAACTTTATTTTGGGCCTCACAGAGTATTTTGTGGCATCACTGGACAAATTCTGGTCCAAGCAAATCCAGGAAACTAAGCAAGTTGCAACCAAAAGTAAATGCATTTGCTTGCTACCTAACATCCAGGCTTGGGTATTTTGAGCACAATTTTCAGGAAGTCCCCACTTCCCAGACAATTTAGCTACTTACGCATTTTTGGAAACACAAGGGAGTTTTGCCTTTAAAACACTGACTGCTTTAGACAGGGGGAGATGAGGGGATCTCTTTGCTGAGTTTGCTCAGCTTCAGACTGGGTCAGCCAAGAACTGCTACCCATATAATTAATTATTTTTGGCCTTAAATTGATGCCAGCTGGAAAACTAGGATCTGGGGAGAACTAGCAGGGGTTTTGCTAAATATGTTAAAGTAAATAGACATGAAGAATTTATCCTGGACTCTACTAATTCAGCAAAGAAATGAATATAAAGGCTTGCAGAACATTCAGAAAGTTTTGATACATAAATGTTGTTTAGTTTTAGTGAGGCTTTTCTATTTTCATTAAGAGCATTGCATCTCAGTTCCACATACTTTGTTGGCTATCTTTACAGGCACTGACATCTGTAAGACTGGATGGCCTCTTACCATGTCAGAATGGCAGGTTACACATGGGGCAGCCCACATATGCATTCCCATAAAAAGAAGGATATATTTTGTGGCTCTTCAAGATGGAACATATCACCAATCTCAACTGAACATCACACAGTATTTAAATAACATATTTCTAGCTAATAAGCAAGAAGATTCTCCTGAGTAGAAGCAGGGGCAAAGAAATCATAGAACACCTTGGGTTGGAAGAGACCCTAGAGATAATCTTGTTCCAACCCCTCTGCCATGGGCACAGACACCTTCCACCAAACCAGGCTGGTATCCAACCTGGCCTTAAATACCTCCAGGGATGGGGCATCCACAACCTGTTCCAGAACCTTACTACACTCACAGTAAAGAATTTTACTTAATTAAAGAATTTACTGCCCTCATAGTAAAGAATTTCTTCCTAATAGCTAATCTAAACTTACCCTCTTATAGGTTTGGAGCCTATATCCCTTGTGTTATCACTACTGCAATTGTAAAAGGGCCCTCTCCATCTTTCTTGCAGTCTCACATTCAAGTATTGAGGTATTCAGGTACAATAAGCTTTTCCTGGAGCCATCTCTTGTCCAGGCTGAACAACTCCAATTCTCTCAGCCCCTCCTCATAGGAGAGGTGCTCCATCCCTTTAATCATATTGGTGTCCCTTCTCTGGACTCACTCCAACAGGCACACATTTTCCCTGTGCTAGGACTCCAGAGCTGGATGCAGTGTTCCAGGTGGGGCCTCTCAGAGTGGGGCAGAGGGGCAGAATCCCCTCCCTCACCCTGATGGCCATGCTGCTTTGGATCCAGCTCAGGACATGTCTGGCTTTCTGGGCAGCCAAGTGCACATTGCCAGCTCATATCCAGACTCTCATCCACCAGCATCCCCAAGTCCTTCTTGGCAGGGCTGCTCTCTATCTGTTTATCCCTTGCTTTGATACCAGGGGTTGCCCCAACACAGGTGCAGCACCTTGCACTTGGTCTGCGAGGTTCTCATGGGTCCAGAACCTCCAAGCTTCTCAAGCTTGTCCAGGCCCCTCTGGATGGCAGAGCCACATAGTTCTATCTTACATTTTTTCATTTAAGTAAGAAGGAGCTATTGCTCCATCTCAGCTAGCACATATGCATTTTTTTTCCATGCAAGATTCTTAAAAATTTCCAGAGTTTGCCAAAAGAATGTGCAATGGCTCTAAAAGTGTTATGTGTTGCTTGGGGCCTCCAACTAGATGGATGTTCAATTTTACATTCTAAACTATACACACACATATATAGACTATATATAGATATATTATACATAAATGCATGTGTGTGTGTATAAATATATACTATATATGTAAGCCAAGATTATATACAAATCCCATAATTTAAAATGAATTTACTTATCTTCATGGTATGTTAGAACATCAGCCTCCAGGTGGAAGAACTGCTAATACAATGCTTGCTGCAAGCTGTTCCAAGTTTTGCATTATTTATTTGCTTATGAGAGATTAAATCTTCAGTTGGATTTCCTCTAGGATTGCAGCTAACAGCCAAAGTCTTCTAAAATTATTTATACTGGGCAAAAGAATGAATACAGTCATGTAGGGTCAGCTTAGCACCTTTGAAGCCTGGTGCAAACCACACCACACACCTATTCTGCAATACTACAGTTTAACACCCATCAATGCCTGCCACCCATATCTGAATGAGCTGAACAATAGATCCAAGTAATGTAAAACCACAAAATGGACTATATGCAGCTGTTTCACATGCCTGTAATTAATGAATATAATTCATAGCAGAAAAATTTACTCCACATGAAAGTTCTCAGAATTACCACTGAATAAGGGGACTTTGTGCCCTGCAACCTCAGGCTCTATGTGAAATAGGCTATCAAGAAGGCTGAAGCTTGAATCCTCACCAAAAGCCTTTATCCCTTGAGCTAAGATGTTAATTTGCCATATATGTTGTGCTTGTGCTCTTACAGGAGCTACAGACGCATCCACAGGTTGGCCTAAAGAGTAAGATAATATCTTTCAGCAAGAGAAGCAACACCCTCTGCCTCTTCTTCTCTGCTGTAGCTGATAAGGAAGGGACAGTAACAAATCTGGAGTCAGTCTGGAGACTCTGGCATTCTATTGCTAACCCACTGCAAGCCAAAGATACCAGGGTTTACATTTGCACTGGCAAATCTCTCTTTAATTAATATTCTGGTTTCACCAGCCCTCTAGCAGACTGTGTAGAGGGCACAAGGTACTCCAAACATGGACCAGTCCCTCTTTTTACTAAATACTATTCCTGGAAACAAAAGGCTGCTGGTTTGACAGCTATGAAAATAGAAATAAGTTTACATTTTGTTTAAATAAATACTTTATGACAGTGCACAGGAACAGCAAGATGGTTACCAGTTGTAGAGACAGGTACACGTTTATAGCTAATTTTGGCAAAACACTGATATTCATGGATTTGTCTCCTCCTTGGGACCTACTTAAGTGCAGACTTTCTCTGGAGTTTCCTGTAAGCTATCAATTTGACAATCTTTCCTGGAATATTTGTTTAATAATAGCAGCCCCACATTTATTGAGACTGTCATTTTTCCTTTGCTTTTGTTGGAGGAGAACTGAATGTAACTGCCTAAATTAGATGCTGACGTCCTTTGGGAATATGGATGTAGAACAACTACTTGGACAGAAAATAGTAGAACAGTATAGTTCAGCTGGAAGGGATCTACACCAATCCTCTAGTCCAACTGCCAGACCAATTCAGGGCTTGTTGAAAATAAAAGCATGGTGTTAAGGACATTTCCCCAAATGCCTCAAACACTGCCAGGTTTGGGGCATCGATCACTTGTCTAGGGAACCTGTTGCAGAGTTTGACCTCTTCCTCAAAAAAGAAATACTTCCTAATGTCCAGTCTGTGTCTCCCCTGGAGTAGCTTTCAACCACTGTCCTGTGACTGGATATAAAGGAGAAGAGATAAGCACCCCTCTCTTTTTCCTTGTTCTACTAATATACTTTAAAAAGCCTTTTTTGTCATCTGACCTAACACTCGCCAGTTTCAACTCTAGTTCAGCTTTGGCCTTACATGTCTTCTTCCTGCATGTGCAAACTAGAGCTCTGTAATCTTCCTGTGAAGCCTGACCTTGCTTCCAGAGACTGTGCCATTTCTTTTTCCTCCTGAGTTCCATGTTCAGCCAAACTGGTCTCCTTCCCTGCTTATTTGACTTACAACACGGGGATTTGTCTGCTCCTGTGCCTCTAAAAGGCAGTTGCTGAAAACTGACCAGCACTTGTGGACCCCCAAGCCCACAAAAGCAGATTCCCAGGGCACTCTGCTAAATAGTTCCCTGAATAGCTTAAAGTTTGCTCACGTGAAGTCCAGGGTAGAAACTCTGATGTCCTTTTTTCTCATTACACTGACAATTTAAACACTTTCTGTGACAATTTTAAACCATTCTGTGATCATTGCGGCCAAGACAGTCACCTACTGCCACATGCCCCTTGAGTCCTTCTTTACTCACAATTAAGTTCAGGAGGGCATCTTTCCTAGGTGACTCACTGAGTATTTGTGTCAGTAAGTTATTTTCAATGAACTACTGGAATTTCCCAGACTTGCTTGTCACATGAGTATGGTATTCCAAGCTGATGTCTGGGAAGTTGAAATCTACCATAAGGACAAAGGCTGTGCATCCAGATATTTCTCTTGCCTACAGAATAACTCATCAGTCCTATCATTCTGCCTGGGCTACCCATAGTAGAGACTCACTGCAACATTTACTTTGTTTTCCAACCCCATTATTCCTCACCCAGAAGCTCTCAAACATGTAATTTCTAACTGTAACAACTGTATAGCCACACCTCTCCCTCACACACAGTGCAACTCCTCCACCTCACCTGCCCTGCCTGTCTCTCCTGAGCAGCCTGTGGGACTCATCTCACCACATTTAAATAAAACCAATGCCATCATAGGATTGGGAACAGACCGGTGCTTCAAGTTCATCCTATTTGTTTCTTATACTGTGTGCATTGGTGTACAAGCATTTCAGATGAATAAGATAAGTGTTTTTGGTGAACAGGAGCACTAAGGACTGGTATTTTAATCACTTCCTACAGGATGGCAGGGCAGGATTCAAACCTCACAATGTGATCCTGAATCATATAAGTGTTTTATATACATGCATAAAACACCCCCTATTTTGTATCAATGAGTAAAGGTGAGCAGTGTGCTTAGTTCAGCACTAGCTCTAGTCAAAAACTCAGGAGGAGGGTACCACTGACTGAGGTAGAGGATCATTTTGCCTTGACTGGCAACTGAGGGTTGCTGTGACACAGTTACTACACCCCCCTAACTCTTCCTTCTTGCATCTCTGCCTCACTCATGAGACCTAACAAGGTGCCACCTAACAAGGTGGCTTACCCTGCAAAAGGTTTTCCAAAAGTCTGGGAATAGCTCAGTGCTGTGCAGAAGCTTCATATGAGGGAATGGAGTAGACCTAGTCAGATTCATTATTCCTGGAAAGAGGGATTTTCCACTGGTTTCTAACATATTGTCACTGTTCAGAGGCATCCCAGGGCATAAGTAAAATGAGATAACAGTACACACGGCATTGATGCTGCTCCAGGATTTCAGCACAGCTGCACTTATGTAAGTGAAAGCAGAATCTGGTACTATACTACATGTCTGAAAACATTTCCCCTATCTTCCTAAAAATTGATTTATACTTAATTATTTCCCAGAACAAACCTCATGAGTACTGGCACAAAACATTTCCTTCTTAATCTTCACAGCTTTTCAATTGTTCTCACTTAAGAAAGAAAATGGCAAAACATCTACATATCAGAAAAAAAAAACACAAACAAAAACCAAACAAAAACCCAAAAAAACCCCCAAAGCCAAATTAAAACCAAACTGGAAAAAAGAACAAGGAAAGTTACAGTTTATGACATTTAATCAGAGCTTCTCAATTCTGGAAGTGAATTGCTTTAATGCCATGTTTTTTTCTCTGATGTGGACTTAGTAATTCAGATAAAAGTCACTTGTGAAATACTAGGGTGTACAGTCTGCTCTAGTTTCCTTTATAATTATCTTTTCATCATATTTACAGTAACAGGTTCTGGAAAAAATGGGGCTCCTTCCCACTTTTTGGCTTTTTATTGTTAAAATAAATACTAAAACATTTGATATTTTAAATATTTAATATTGTACAATTATTGTAATTTTTAAAATAAATCCTCATCTAAAGGGTTGATGGCATGCACTGGACTGACCACAACACTCACAACATGTTTGTCCATGGCTGAAAATAAATGGCAGTCTTCCTTTGACCCATGTGTCCATACCCTTCTTCAGCTCAAAGCAAAGGTTTCCATTACAACCACACCAGCCTGAAACCCAGCAATAAAAATCTGCCGGCATCCAAGCAACACCTCCAAAATGCAGGCAATCCACTGGGAGCCAAAATATGCACAGCTGGCTTATTCTCACTGCACTATGTGTGGCCCTAGGGGACAACAAAAACAATAGCAAGTGAACAGTCAAAAGGGCCAACAAATTATGAAGTAAAAAAAAAAAAAAAAAATAGAGAGAGAATGTGGGTAGTGAAAAAAGTTAAGGCACAAGAACAGAGAATATATAGGATGGGGACAGAGAAAACCGGTCTGTGAATCGGAACCATGAAAGTCACCATATAAGTTTCTTTCCTACCAACATCAATGACCTGCTTTGGCTCTCACTCCCCCTTCCCTCCTAATCACTTCTTGCAAACTGAAACTCACGGATGCACATTCTCTTCCCCCTAGCAATTTTCAGATACCTTTCATGGATTCAAGTAGTGAAGGCTACAAAATAAGAAAATAGCTCAGTAAGCAACCCACACCCACATGTACATCTGTCATCTGCCCTTCCTCAGCCCTCTGCTTAGAGGAAATTAGTGGTAGCCACCAGAAACCTCTAGGAAAAACAAAGGATGAGTGTTAACCATTTCAAAAGTTTTGCTGCAAGGCTGAGACATTTCACCCCTTCCTCTCTCTGGACTGGGTCATTGTATCAACAGCACTGCTCACAGGCAACAAGGCAAACTTGCGGTTGCATCCCTTCCTGCACAACTGCTTGGGAAGGGAAAAAGAAATGCTGTGAAGAAAGCAATCTAAACTTTCTCAGGATGTGGAAAAGCCAAGGTCTTGCTGGAAGCTAACTCTCTGGAGATTATGAATGAGAAAGAAAACACACACTCAAAATTGGGATTTAGTGAAAAATTTAAGTACTACCCCACAAGACAAAACAATTTTTCTTCTAAGTAGGGGCAGAAAAGTGTCATTCTTCGTACTTTTCTACACTACACTGCTTCATCATATGGACAAGAAATAACATGAGAAACAAAATCTAAATCTCCACATTACTACCAAAAGATTTTTTTCCAGCCTGAACTCACTGGATTTACGCAACTGGTTATGTCACATCTCTTTCTTTTAGTATTGCGTTTTCTATTTTCATATATTTTTCTCCCAGAAGACTCAGTGGTCTGAGTATTTCTCTAATGCCTTCTAGGAAAGATTAAAACCTCTGATACATAGCAAAATCAGATATTTTCCTTCTGGAAGACAAGATACTCTGGACAACCTGGATTCAATACACCTAGAGAGCAATGCTAGAAGCAAGGACCTGCCTACAAGGACACAACAAGCTGGGAACAGGATACACACAGGACCTTTATTTCTGTTACCTCAGTTTTCTCTTTCTAGAATGTGAAGACTCCTAGCTTAAATACTAAGCCCTACTTTTTTGAATTTATAAGTCATTCTGTTTATCAGTGGAAGAAGCTCTTGACTAGGGAATAGGGCTACTTGAAGTCAAAGCTGGAGTAATCTCAGGATTTTATCACAGAAGTTGGCAAGCGGCACAGTAAAGTACTAGTTGCATGTACGTATGTATGTATGTTCATCTTAAAACAGAGGGCGATATATGACTACATGTACCCCAAGAAGGAATCTGGAGTATTCTTTTTTGCAAGAATAAACCCCAAACATCTATATTTCCACACATTTCTATTTTATTCTATTAGCTAGAACTAATGACATATCTAGAACTAAAGTCGTATAAACAGAAATTATCTTGTACACATGAGAATTTGTGTGGGTCTTGTTGTGGTGTGTTTTGTCCCATTAGTATGATTATTGTTTGATTTGTAATGTTCTTGTGCTGTCCTTTGGTCTCTGCCCTTTTCCCAGAACTTCCTTTACCCCCCCTTTCCGGAAATGCCAATCTAACCCCTAAAAACTGCCTTCTCTTGAGAAACTTCTATGTCAGTTTAGTACTTGTCTAAACTTCATTAATTCACTGAAACTGTTCTTTTCCCTTGGGATTCTTCATTGGTTGATATTTGAATGCCCGCCTTTTCTGTTATCTCAAGTCCTCCTGATTAGTTGAATTCTGTATCCTCCCCTGTGACCCTCCCTCGGTATATAAGCTATTGTCTGCTCCTAAATTGGGGTCCTGGAGAAGCCGAGGGGAACTGTACCATCAAATAAACTATCCCAGGATCCGTGACTGCTGCGTTTGTTTTTGCGCTGTGCCTTCCCTGGCAGCTGGGGATCAGCGGAGCAGAGAGGGGCTGTAGCTGCCTGTCACCATCTAGCCGGGACAGCAAACAGGTCTGGTTTGGGGTGTTTTAGCACAGAAGCCAATAGCAAAACAATCTGGAAACATGTGAGTTCACACAGGCAGCAAAAATCAGAAGTCCTGTATCGGTTTCTATAGGCATAGATTTTCCAGAGGGGCTCTCCTCCTGTACTTCAAATTGCAACTGATCTCTGACTTGCACTCCCATCAAAATGTTCTCCATGACAGAAAGAAGTGGCCTCCTTCAATTCCTCTTCACAAAAGTAAACTCTCTCTCCCCGTAATCCTCTGTAATTCCTGTAATCATGTCTGCTACCTGCTGTAGTTCCTCCTCTGCTCTATATAGTTCCTCCTCTGCTCTATAGCCCAGTGCTGATGGCACCCCATATCACACAGGGCAGGCTCAGAGTCTCTCCTCTAACCAGGGGGCTTGGCTCCACCATCATGCGTCTGTCAGTGCTCTGAAGACAAGGACACGGAGTCATGTGGAGATTGCTCTTGGCTCCCTCTTTAAGACAATTCCTCTTCAAGTCAGGTAAAAGGCAATTCCATTTCCACATACTTACTGGTTTGAGAATGCCACTGGGAAAAGAGATTAATATTTTTATGAATTTGTATTTTTCTTTTCTATTTTAATGAACCTCATTAATATTTATGACTCTTTCATATATTTATAAATTCATTTTTTATTCCATATTTTGATGAATCTCCTTTCCCAGTGGCTTTGTCATACCTCTACCTAAAGTCTCAGTGGCATTCTAAAACCCCTATCTAGCATCTCAGAAAAGCTTACTCAGTTTGTTGTACATCCTAATCATTGCTCTCTATTTTCCCTCAACTATAGACTCTTATCTTCAACCAGAGCAGCAATTTAGTCTAAAGATCTTGAATTTTACATTATTTAGGGTTGTTCACAAGCTATCTAACCCTTAGCATAAAACAGTTCACAGCAATTTACAAAGTTAAAATCAAACATTAAGGAACACTTTAACTGAAAGACTTATTAAACCTTGAAATATTTCTCTTGTAAGATATCTGTTTATTCCACAGAAGGAACTTTCTACCATTTCAGTGGGAAAGGCAAAACCCCACAATTGTTTATACTTGCCCTATTTTTAGAAGCAAAAGTTCTGGCAGTGAAGATGCTGAAGTAATACTTTCTTTTCTTGAGTCAACATTATTTACACTGTAATTATAACTACTGAATAAACTCTTAATTTCAAAAACAGAATGCACCATATATATGTATGCCAGCAGACAAAAATGCTTTCTAAGCAGCTAAATCATACCAAATTTGAACTAAGACAGTGTTTTGGGACAGAGTTACAAAAACAGACCCACTTCTCCAATTTTCTGCTCACTGCAATTTACTCTGAGAAACAGCTCCAAGCCAATTGCTTTCTCAAAAGGATATAAATGCTTTTAATTCTAAAACTCTCCCAAATGTTTTGGCAGAAAAGGCTAACAAATGTCTACCAATATAACCAGTTAGAAATACAAAATTCTAACTACGTGAAAGCTGTGCCTGCCTAAACCCACTCCATAATGGTATGGATTATGCACACACCATCCAAACAGCCACTCTACACAGTGCAAGCAAACAAAGCAAGGATATTAAACTGAGCCTTCTTGTGCAACCCCAAGAGTGAAGTTAAACACGGAGCAGAGGATTTACAGCTAATATTAAGTAATTTGTCATATTATCCACATAATACAAATTAAGCTGATAGGAAGCAAGTTTATGCCTATTTTTAGCACTTAACCCCTCAAATTTTCAGACTTTAAAAAGGTCGTAACGAAGAAGCAATTGTGCAGTTTCCAGGAATGTCTTCCCTCTTATATTAAAACACCAACCTTTCAACCAATACAGAGAAGTTTGAGAAGGGACGATCTTGAAGCGGAAACCTCATTTTAAACACAATGGGAAAACATCCTGAGAATTGTTTCCAGGAAACCAGAAATCTCCTCCAGTTGATTCAGTCAGCTGCTTACATAAACCATTTGTGATTTCCAAATCTGATCTTTCTCAATGGCTCTGCCTTCCCTAGTTTTAGCATAAAAATTTTTCAGGGTGCCCACACAGTTTTCTAGGGTTAAATTTTTACCCCTGGGTTCTTTCTGTTGGCTAGATTAACATGGAAAGCTGTATAGAAGGGAGAGGGAAAATATCTGGGTTGTCAGCAGAGACACAGTTCCAAATTACTACTGGGAATGAGATTATTCCCATAGATGGAACTGCTACTCACATGACAAAAAATAAAGGCATAAAAAGCTCTTTATATGGACTGTTAGGCACAACATTTATCCCACAGCAGAGAGTTTAATCTTTCCCAAATTTAGTATCAGATTAACATTTCTCACAGAAATTTGGTCTGCATAGCACAAATACAAATATGTTGGAAGACTCAGAGTTCAGATCTCACATGATCTTGAACAATCCTAAAAAGCACTTCACAGGAATCCAACTGGGAGACTGTGGCAAAAACCTCAGCCTTGATAGCTAGACAAGGCCACGCCGAGTAACCTCTATAGCCTGATGCTGTATGTCCGTCACAGGGCTTCACACCACCTCTGCTCCCTTACTGATTTGTAGCGGACAGGACCCCACTGGAAGGATTTCCCCTCAATGCTTCTCATTCTTGGTAGACCACCAAATAGCTCCTACATAAACCTTATGAACACGTGTCTTTTCCTTGACACTAGGATTTCTGCTGTTCCAGGGAAAACTCAACTTTTGCCTAGGAAGCAGTGAGCCTATTCAAGGAACTAAATTTCTCCAATTCTAGTTTTTCGGTTGCTCATGTGGCCAGACTGCTACTGTGCAAATATTGCAATTCTGACAGGCAGCCAAACCAAAGCATGGCTGGGGAGTGCAGGCAGAGCAACAAATCCTCTTGCCAGTGAAGCGAATGGGAAAAGGATCTCAGCTCATGATCACTACTAAAAGTTGCAGTAAGATTTATCTCCTCTGGTGCTGAAATCAGTCTAGAAGGTAGGACTCAGCTGCAAATTAGGAAGAGATGGGAGTGCTGAGGGCAGTGGTAGAGGGGAACTGTTCACAACAAAAGAACCCTGGCCAACAGCACTCTTACGCTATTGATGATAAATTGTGACAAACTTGCTAAAAATTCTAAAATTAAAATATCAATCCCAAGAAACACTGTATACCTAAGTGTAAAAATATTCCTGAATAATTCATCTGAGATCTTACTATCAAATCAGGTCAAACAGAACACATTTACCTTTGTTTGACTCAACTCCAATCCTCTTCTTCCACATAGACAACACCACAAGTTGCTACTTGACTCCAGGCGCATCACTTGGAGAGAGAGCAGGACACACGAACTCCCTTTCATCGCACCAGTGCAACCACTCTATGCTGGGACACTCAGAGCTGTCAGGGAAACAAGCCAGCTTTCTCTCACCCCAAGTCTTCTAATCTCTCACTCCCAACATTATGCCTTCCATGCTGTCCAAAAAGTATTCTCTTGTGTTTTCATCAAAGCCTAATGAGTTCTCCTAGTTGCTGCTCTCATGATCACAGATTTCTCACTCCCAGGTTAATTAGTCCAGAAAGGAAATCAGACTTAGCAAGTAAATTTCAAAGATATCACAGAATCACAGAATTGGGAAGGCACCCCACAAGGATCATCAAATCCAACTCTCAAATGAACAGCCCATATGGGTATCAAGCCTCCCACTTTGGCCTCACTAGTACTATGCTCTAACTAACTGAGCCATCTTATCCCAGGTTGTGACATGATAAAGGACACCAGAGAATGACAGTATTTATCATCCCTAGATAGGATCAGTCAGCTGAAATAACCAGTTGCTTAACAGAAATCAAATTTAATGCATGCAACAGTTGTGAGAGTATGCTTTCCTTTTACTCCATGATGAGACATTGACCATGTTGCTCAGGCCTCCAGTTGCACTTTTTTTTTCAGTACATTTTGATGGAACAATCATGCAGCCCAGCAAGGGAGGTGAACACATGTCAGTGGGCTCTACATGAGCTCCAGACAGTGTGTGCCCAGGATCTGGGCTCTCTGGAGCTCCTGCAGACAAACAGGAGCATGGACATTCTCCCTAGGTCTGTCTATTGGTGTCCATATTGTCTTTCGTTGAGGGGCTGCCTCCTGGTTTGGAACAAGGACAAGCTTTCACAGGAGCTATTTTCATTTTGTGGTTACTGTGAACCAGGAAGATGAAAACACCTTCCAGTGATGGAGTGACTGCTGTGAACAATCGAGTACCAGAGAGGGAAAAATGAGATGGAGAGGGTGTCCACATGAGCAAGAAAATAGCACGCTTCAGGCCAAGTCCTTTGCAAAGAACAAGAATGATCAGGAAATAACTTGTCCAGGGCCAAGAGGAACAATAAATCAGGGAAGCCTGAACAGTGAAGCACAAAATCAGGAGGAAGGAAGTTGAAATCAAGATCACTTTAGGAGTGGATAAAATATAATATAAATCATTCACTGTGTGTTTCATTATCAAATTACATTAACAAACTCATACAAAAACAGGCAATCTATCTGATCCATACTTCATAAGCAACGACCAACATGCTTAACCTCGGTTTTAAGTGAGAAGGGGGAAACTTTCTCTTGTCAATCACTACACTCAAGATACACTGTTTTCCAGAAGTAATATATCTGACTGCAACTAGTAAGGAAATATGTCTCCTCCTTTTCCTCTAATGGAACCCAGATTAGTAAGGCTGGGCCTGCAATCTTGTTCTTTATTTCCCAGTTCTGCCTGCCCAGGTGGCCACACTTCCTTCTTGCAGGCAGAGTGACTCAAAGCACCAAATTTACTTTATTACCGTCTCCCAGGATGCCCTTCTACTATTGTGCATGGCAAACGTTGTTCTTCTTCCTCCTCTCCTTCCTTCTTTCTGTGGGGAAACCACAGCTTGCCTTGCACTGTGCTCAGAGCAGCAGCACTGGTGGCTCACTGTTTTCTGATCTGAGAGTGTCAGATTCTTAGAATTATAGAAGAGTTTGGATTGCAAGGGAGCTTTGAAGGCCATCCAGTCCAACATGCGCTGCAATGAGCAGGGACATCTTCCACTAGACCAGGTTGCTCAGATCCCATCTGAGCCTGACCTTGAATATTTCCAGGGATAGGGCATCCACCATCTCTCTTGGCAACCTGCTGTGGTGTTTTACCACTCTCATTGTAAAGTACTTCTTCCTTATACATAATCTAAATTGACCCACTTTTAGTAAAACTGTTATGCCTTGCTCTGCAGCAACAAATTTCCAGGAGAAGGAACTACAATCTCCCATTGCTCAGGGTGAGTGAGGTATTGCAGCAGCAAGACTTGCACCTTTGGCCAGAATCTAGAAGGAAGCTCTTCAGAAGCCATCACCAGCAACCATTTGTATCCTTCAGAAAAAAAATATTTTATTTTGCAATCTCTGGAAAACCTCTGGAAATCACTGCCTATTGTATTTTACCAACAAATATAGCTCTGACAAGCACATCTACGACAGAATCCCATGACATTCAGCTCCTCTAGAGATACATCCTTTTAAATATATTCAAGTTTCTCATTACCACATCTTTTTAAAAGAAAAATCCAAGTTGATGTCATGACAAACAAAAATTACTGTGGCTTCACAATTGATCTCAAAAGGCGCATATATTAAAGAGTACACTGGGTCACTACTGCTTTTCCCAAAGTAATTAGTCATACACATAGAGCTCAGGAATAATACTTCTCTCATTGATTTAGAAAATCTCACAAGTACTGTGCTACAAATTAAAGAAATGATGTGGCCTTATGTTCAATTTGCTTTATTTGGCTTCTTTTCATCCAAGGAAATTCAGAAAACAAGACAGAAAATGTATCAGTATAGCATGTAACTTTAGATAAAAAATAATTAAGCAACACACATGACACAGACAATAATTGCAAAAATATAGAATACACTGTTTTAATTGACTTTTAATTGAAGTTATTTTCAAATCTGAACTAAATTGCAGCTACTGTGGTCAAAAATACTTCTGCAAATTTATCCCAAAAGTTTTGTTCAAAACCTTCTTTTAAAAAGAAAGATTACTCCAGAACACCCTAAAAGCTCAGCTTGCAATGACACATTTCTCGTATCCCAAACAAAACCACCAATTGGTGTTCTGGTTGGACCAGATTTTTTTTTTTAATTAAAAAAAGCAAAAGGTACAAATAAATAATTAATATTGCGCCTACAATGGTAGAGCAAACATCCCCCTCACATCGTCAGTAACAGAAGCAGACAGACACACTAAAGGTTTTTCTTGGACAGGCCACGGCTCTAGAACCAGCAAAATACTTGTTCTGAACACTGAATCCTAAGTTTAAAATCTCCATTTTTGATTTTTCAGCTTGACCGTATGCACTTTGGAACAAAGGAGTATTTCAGATGCAAAAACAGATGCTCATCAAAGCCAAAAGAAAAGAGAATACTGTTAGTGATCCTGATACAATAAACATTCAGACAGAAGCAAGACTGAGAAATACCTTAAACTCCAGCACTCATCAGCTGAACAAAAAAATCACCAGAGGATCCCCAGCAGTCCTCTCATCTGTCTGTCCTGTCAGTAAAAATGTGCCACTAAGAAGGTACATCCAGAGGCAGGCTTGCATTTCGCAATCTTTGCCCTGTGGGGCAGGTGCAGAGGCCTGCAAAGGTGCTCAGATGCTGTCATGGCTTAACCCCAGCCAGAAACTAAGCACCATTCAGCTGCTTGCACAGTCCCCCAGGAAGGAAGGGGACAGTCAGAATGGTAGCCTCATGAAGTGGCTGCCGGAACCCAGGCTAGCTCTTAGAACTCCGGAGCCACACCTGGAGTGCGGAATTACCTCGGCATGGGGATTTACCAGAGGCAGAACCTTTAGAGCCACTTGCTCTAATGTGCCAGACACAAGCCACGACAGGGACCAGGCCTAGGAGAAAGGAGGAGGCTCTCTGTCTTGAGGTTCCTCAATGAATGACTCACTCCAGGCAAAGGGAGCAGGACAGAAAGGCTCTAGCCCTATTGTACTACGCGGTTTTGTTCAGATACAAGTCGGAGGGGGAACACACACACAAACAGTTAACCAATAGGAAATCCTCAGGGGAGGAGTGAGTGGATTACATCCAGTGTCTGGGACCAATTGGAGTAGGAGGGTGGAGAGGATGGGTCACATGGGCCAATGGGGCCTCCAGGAGTAGGGGAATTCCAAAGGGGTGCTGCAAACAGGGATTGGCCAGAGGTTTAAGTGTCAGAGAAGGTTTGGGAATCAAGGGCTGGGTTGCCTTAACAGGCAGGGAAAGAGCTGGAACAAGGGGCAGGGAATGGCATGAGGGACAGCTTTGAGGGAGGGTGATACCCAGGGGTAAACCAACTCAGGGAGAACAGGGGGGTACAACAGAACAAACAACTTAACAAGGAATCAATAAAATAAATTCAAACCACAACAGCCTCATACTAACGTCTATCAAGAAAATTAACTCTGTCCCAACCAAAACAAGCACAGAGGCAGAGGGCACCTGGAGCCTTCAACCCCTCACAAGGATGAGGAGCTGCAGGGCAATGCCCAGGAGTGCACGGCACTCCTGAGCAGCCTGCTGCTGCCCAGCCAGAGGGGGTCAAGCACCGGGAACTTTAAGCCTGGAAATAGCCAGATCAGCAGGCTTTGGCTGGCAGCGATAAGCAACTTGGAACAGCGGTAGAGAAGCTCCAATCCAGCCCGGGACAGGGGCAGAATAAGGTCCCAGCTCCTAAGAACAGTGGAGTCTTTATCTGCTCCCAAAAGCATGACAAATCTGTAAGCTCTGTCTCTGTAAGGCTGCCAGCTGATATCATTGCAGCCACAGTGGTGACACAGGACAGTGGGCTCAGTGTGTGACATCCCACCCAATGAGGTCCAACCACAGAATAATGGCTTTTGGCCAGCTGAGCAGTTTATCTGTGTTTAAAAAGACACAATAAAAATGGATGAAGACAGGGAAGACTATTCTGAAAAGTGCATAAGATGAGCACAAAAGCTATTGCCAAAATCCATGCCTTTTGACAGCTCGGCAAGAAGTAGGATAGGGACAAGGCTTCCACTACTGGGCTTTGTAACCATCTCCTCCTCACTTATATATTTAACCACACCACACACATCCCCCAAAAACCCAGAAATCACAGAAGAAACCACTCTAGGATTAGAAAAAAAAGTAAAATAAAGTAAATTACTTATAAATTGTACAAATTACTTACAATTCTTCTTTCCAAACTGTGGCTGCTACTGCCTTGATTTAGTCACCTCCTTGGAGACCTATTGCTCTTCCCCAGAAATTTGCCAAATGCTGTGTGGTTTGAGTCCTGTGATTTTGAGTCCAGCAGGTCTTTCCAGACAGAGAAAAAGGAGCTGGAACAACTGCATAAGAGAAGAAAAACCAGATGACAGGAAGAGGGCAATGAACTCAAGAGTTGCTGCATGTGAAATTGCAGACAGATGTTGGCAAAAATTAAATCCCTCTCTACTGCGAGAGCAATTAGGTACTGGAAGAGAATCCCCAGAGAGTCTGCAGAGCTTCTATCCATGGACATTTTCAAAACTCAGCTGGAAGAAGACAAATACATTTTGCCCAGCAGCAGTACCAAGAGTGGCATGGGCAAAGAAGGTTTTGCCTGACAAAATCTCCTCCTCTGCAGAGCAGCAGACCAAGTAGTCCCTCCAGTCCTACATTTTAAGATTAAGGGCCTAGATCAGATAGCAAACATTGCGTTAGTTGTATCAGTGATCAACTCTGCTTCCAGATAAGGCAGTGTGTATGATGTCTTCTTTTTTTGCAGCTTCTTTCCAGCCAGTCAAGTCACTATGTGTAATGTTGACTTCAGGCTGCTAGCTTCCAGTGATCTGGTAGATGGATGGAAATCCTCAAGGATCCTAGGAAACACAAAAACAACCCCAGAAAAGGATGAGTCGTGGCCGTTGTGTTGCTGTCTCAGGTTTCGCTTAGCAGTGTAATTGCTGTTGGGAGAGGAGGAAGAGAAATGCACAGTGGGGAAAGTGGGGAGCAACAGTTACAAACCCACCCTTTGGTGAACAACTTCCCTGCGACATAAGGAATATACAAAACCCTGAAAGGATTTGTAAACGGTGAAAAGTAAACCAACTTTCCTCACTAGTAATAATACACCAATTACTAATTAACTCACATATATTGAGTAGATAAGTAATTTGATATTTCAGAATATCTTTTTATGTTTGAGATTCAGTCTACAACTCTGTATTCACATGACTTTGAAGACAATAATAAAATATATGGCATCTTTACTTTTCATGTAGAGGAGTATGAAAGAGGTTCCTTATCTAATAACCCTGCATTCAGACAAAGTATTTTGTAAAGTACTTTGGAATCCAGTTTATAAATAATTCTTACCAAGGAAGTGAATAAAAAATTGAAACAGTGAGGCAACTATTCACATATTACAGGAATGCTATTTGTTCTCCCTTTCAGCTGCCAGCCATTTTATTTTCATACAATGTTATATACAAAGCCCTATTGTTGGAATGAAATGGAGAAGGAAGGACCAGAAAAATACTTCATAATGCAATATGAGCACAAATATGATGCACAGGATAGGAATTGTACTAATGACATATACTAAAAGCCTCTGTTTGCAAAGAAAGGGCTTTGTGTTCTAGTGGCATAGCCTCCTTTAGATGCACAGGACAAACTCCCAAGTTGTTTCCTACACCACTACCTTCATCCTGTTGGATGAAAGCAAAACAGGATTTATTTACTCCTTCCAGACAAAAGCCCCAGCCATGGCCCAGGAGACCAGAATTCACCCATGTGACCTCACCCTCCTTCCTCCTCCTGCCACTCCCCTTTCCTGGCTCTTCTAAAAGGAAAGCAGGATAAGGACAGTGCTTTTCCCAGCCAAACATGACAGGGAAAACAAACAAAACACCAACCATCACTGTCCTTCATAAAGAAAACAGATAGCACTAAACCATGGAGAGCTTCCAAAGTGTGCTCACGCTCCCTCCATATATGATACAGACCAGAGGGTACTGCCCAGGCACATTTCTGTGAACAGAAAATTAGGTGGAATCACTAGGTAACAGAAGCTGTCCTAAAACAGTGTGTGATTAAACCCAAAAAACGTCTTCACTTGAGCTGCAAAATATTTATGTCTGCAGGAAACCTGATGGGCAGCCTGACGGCATAATTACACTTTCACTGACATTTTTGTCATAAGGGTTGTTTGGTTTTTTAATTCTTCCCCTCAGTAGCTCTCTTTAGGTCTGTTTGTCTATACTGTTTTTACACTGTGGCATTTTTGGGTTTTGGGATTTTTGGTTGGTTGGTTGGCTTGGGTTTGGGTTAGGTTTTTTTTTTGGTTTAGTATTAAGAAGGGTAAAGGAATGAGGCTGTTGTATATTCACTGCATAGTTTTTGCTATTTTTTCAGGAATTCAAAATGGGACAAATATAATCTCCTACTCCTATTATAGCCACACTTGAAGGGGAAACGACAGCTGTTTAAAATGAGCCTTGCCAGTGGGACGTGACTGCTAGAAACCCATTACGCTGTGAGCAGAGGAAGTATGTTATATCCATCTGCCTCAGGAAAGAGGGAGTTATAGCTTGAGTTTATCATCTGAAAGTCTAGTATTTAGTGAGCTTCTCTGAAAATACTATTCTGAAAATTCTCCTAAAACCAAGCTGCTACTATATTGTTCTCAACTACCAGATATCTCACTAATAAGAAAACCAGATGTCAAAGCAAACACTGGAGAAACATGCGAAGTTGTAAGATAAAATAAGAATTGTTCTAATTTTTAAGCTAGAGCTTAGAAACAGAGCCCTTCTCAAACTGAATATAGACTGGAGAATAATGCTATAATGACTCTTCTGGAATTAAAGACTATGTTTACTATAAACAAAGAAATGAAAAATGTAACCAAATACTTTTTCTTATAAATTTTCTCAAAAACTGGAATTCCTGCATAGTATGTATTTCCCAGCCTTCCAGGGCATATTTGACCACCAAAATTTGGATTTCTCATATCCACATATTATCGCTGATTAGTGAAGCTGCTATTTTACACTTACCAGACCTGATTCTATGGTATTTGTAGCAACTATCAAATTCAAAAGGGAATCTTAAATCTTATCAAATTCAATCAGGGAATCTTAAATTCCTATTCAGGGTATTAAGTGATCTCCAGCTTGTAACAAAGAGGTATTTCGAACCTGTTCTGGAGTAGTTGTCCAACATATTAAGCACACAGAGGTTCAGCATTTCTTTGGAATGTGGATAGCTGATTGTGTTCAGACAGAAACAGTATCGAAGAATCACTAAGGTTGGAAAAGACCTCCAAGATCAGCAAGTCCAACCTTTGACCAAGCACCACCTTGTCAAGTAAACCATAGCACTAAAAGGTAAAGGCAATGCTGCTTACATCCGAGTTCCATAAAATCTCCACTTGAAGGAGAACCTGAACGTTTTGATTTCCAAACAGGAAAACCACATTTCTTTGCTGCTGCTTTATGTAGAATGGAATTTTTAGTCTCTTCTTCTATGACTCTTCAAGTTTTCTTCTTCCAGCTTAACCTATTCTGTTCAGCTTTCTTACCTACTCAGTATCATATCTACTCAATTAGAAGCCCCATTTTTTCCTCCCCGTTGTTATAGTTTTTAAAACACAAGTATACTGTTTGAATATTTCTGAAGCTTTCCACATGGCAAAACCTGCATAAGCTACCCAAGAGAGACCAACATACCAATTCCTAAAAATCAAACCAAATTTAAAAAAAAACCAAACGAAACCAACATTCTGGCCTTTGTGAAGTAGTCCTTCCTTACAGGCTACCACAAGCTTCCAGATAAAATGTATGCGTGGAATTTTATCCCCATGCAGACTGATACATCCTGAGAATTAACTATAAAGCTTTTTAATTGGCCAGGCTGATATTTGAGTATCCTGCAAGCCATGAAATAAGCAAGTGATGCTATGGAAAACATTCAAGTAAAGACACATAAGTGATAGGTAACTCATGGGAATTTATTCAGGCTAATAGCCTTTATTTTGCTTCTACCCAGGTACTTGGCTTCTTAACTGGACTGCTTTATCTCAGTGTGGTCTACAGTTAAGCTCTATTAGCTGAGTAAGGAATGAAAGGATTTAACTTTTTATCAATAAGCAGTATCAAGAAACTTCAGGCATGGGAGAATTTATGCCTGGTGATTTTTTTGCAGCCTGCTCATTGCACTTACATCGAGTGATAGGCACAGCTGGGTTTGCCTGCCTACTTAGTAGCGGATATGAGTTTTCCAAAGCTTGTGTGTCAGCACTTGCTACAAAGGCTGCTCAGTTTGATTCCAAATAAGTCACTTATCCACAAATGTTGTGAAGACACTTCACTGGGGACATTTTCAGGGAGAACCAAAATGTATGTATGCTCTGTAACAGGTACACAAGACAAATGCCTGAGGGATGGGCCGTTGACTTTCAGCCCCAGATACCTCATTCCCGAGTATCTAACATGAAGAGGAAGAGAACAACAAAAATAAAAGCAAAGCAAAACCTAACCATACTCTCAGATGCAAAAGCACTTTGAAGAAACTTTGTCAGAGAAGGCTCCCCAGCCACCCTGATAAAAATCTACTGTTTTACTGTAAAAACTGAGTGTCTTGACAAGCCTGGAAAGGCTGTGCTTGTTATCTAGTGCAGAATGAAAAGAAGTACTGAAGCCCCAGACAGACCCTGGTGTTCTTGAGCCAGTGCTATTAGCTCTCTATTGTTAGTTCTCTCTTGTGAAAAACCCATGAAAAACAGGAAGGAACACAAACAACTGATGTCATTCAAATCCTGCTTTTCTTGATAAACTTTAATCTAACAAATACCCACTACTAAACAGTGCTCATCAAATTTATGTCCTCTGCTCCAGTGAACAGGGATTTACATTAAGTCTTGACCTTGTGACATGTTGGCATGCATATGGGGCCAGGAATCTTGACGTCTTCCCAGGCAGCAGGACATGAGACGCCACTTGTCTTGGAGACCCAGAGGGACTTAAAGCTTTGAGCCTTTAGCTAAGGAAAAAGAGGCACAGTGCTTTCAGTTGAAACTAATGCTTTTCTGTGTCTTACGCTTTCCTTACAAGGCAGGAGAGGGGGATCTGTTCAGTTTCCCAAATAAGGGATACTGTAGGCTCCATCGCTGTGCATCACAGCGGCATCTCCGCAGCAGTAAATCATGTCTTACATGACCCATGTCAAGGTACAAGGATTCATGAAATGGGCTCCAAGCCCAATACCTAGCGTGTGGTGTAGGTTGTAAGAAACCTGCTGCCTGCTGGGAATGGCTCTCTTACAAATTATCACTGAACCCACAAGATGGCATTGCACAGGGAACCATTAACATCCATGGGCCAGAATCATGCTAGGACATGTTAGCATCCTCAGCCTATGCCAGACATGAACAACCTGGTCTTATCAAGCAGCATTTCACTGAGTGGCACCAGTCCAGCTTCAGGCCCCAGTGCAGACGCAGCATGCCAGTGTGTTTCTCATCTGCCATGCAAGAAGCCAAGGGGCTTCAAAATACTGCAAAGCAGCACCTGTGCTTTTCGGCACTCTCTTTTCCTGGTCAGTCTCAGATCTGCTCCAGGGAGTGATCCCAAAGCTCTATCAGATGACCTCCATCTCAAGGTCTCTCCTTCACAGTATTCTTAGTACAAGATCACTTGTGTTTGGAATGGTTGTTCTAGAACAAAGATACATTTTTATTGTAAACTTTTCACCTTTTTCTTCTGATCCTTTAAAAACCAGTATTTTAGAACAAACTCCTTGCACTTTAAACTCCAGGTTGGCCTGAAAATTCAACCAGAAATTTTATCTTTTGAGTTGTTTACAGGATCAATGAAAGCCTCACATACATTTTACAATTGAGACATTATATCTGGGGTGCAGTAAGTGTTCATTTCTCTTTCTTCTCAGTGGAGACTTTTGTGTCTCTGGTAGTAGCAGATTCATTAGGTCAAACCCTCTTAATAGTAGATGCTGTAGGTCTAAATTCACAATAGACAGATGTGATAGTCCTTGAAACATTTATTTATATCATATTATTGCCTTGAAGCAGATGTATAGCCAGGAACTGAGCAAATATGTGCTGGTGTTTCTAAACATATTAGTGGAATTTAAAGCCAGACATAGAATTTGGATTTAGTTAAACAACAGTGAAACCACCAGCGATGATCAATTTTCTGTGATTTCCGAAGTTTATGATGTCCCACCCGTCACCACCCACCCACAGTCTTTTTCTGTTCATTATGTTACTACTAATTAGGACTAGAGAATTGAATTTGTCCATGACCAGGTTATTACACACTCAGAGGTATTACACTGACTACAATTTCTCCTTAACTCATCATTAGGAAGCACACTCGTGCCAAATTTGAGCACACTTCTTAATCATATTACTGTTTGTCTTAAGAAATACAAAGATGGTGCTGTGACCAGTAGAAAATTATTCCCCTGAAGGGACATCACTCTGCATAAGTGGGTTCCTCACCAATGTTTACTTCATCTGCCAAAAATTATCTGAGCATACTACACTTTGTAGGCTTCCAGGAAAATGTGAAAGATGAACAAATTACTTCTGCTGAGACTGTTACTTCCAAGCAAAGAAAAAGCAGCACATTCTGCTCTGCTTGGATCCTTCCCTCACAATTCTCAGCCTTGGATTGTCCCTTGGCAGTGGGAAAACAGCTCTTAAACTTATATGCAACTGAGGCAACCTTGAAAATGGTAAACATATTACTATTATTATTTATTATTACTAAGTTGTCCAGTATGACACTCTCATACCCCTAAATGGTACCCCAACAAAGTCTTGTTCTTCTCTGCAGATGATCAGACCTTATTATGGGCTCTAGGAAAACCACATGTTTCCACACATTGGTGACTCACCACTTCAACTCCTCCTGCATAGGATCTTCCTCCAGAACAGCATAATCAGAATCAGAACTATGATGACTACTAAAAGCACCACAATAATCACCAGCCAAAGCAATGACGATGCCTCTTCTGTGAAAACAAAACAACAAAACATCCACAGCAAATTAATCTCATTATGAAAAAAAGCAAAACGAGCCACGAGGATGTCTGATTAATGACAGTGGTTCCTCTGATATGGTTAAAGCTACTGCTAGGATAAATGAAAGCAGCAATTGCTCAAAAGAGAAAACAAACCTGTGTGTCTTCAAAAACAAAGCTACTTGTCCACAGAAAATGTGAAGAAAAGATGTACTCATGGCAAAGAGCACTGCCATTCCTAGACCTGATACAGTGGTTGGCATACACACACAAGCAGAACTTCATACAAGTCTTAACACTTTCAGAAGAATGCTTTTGTTCACCCAGAATTTTATTATTTTTACTCTTAAACACTTAACACTGATGAAAAGGCAACATTAATTTTAAGAAAAGAAGACAGGCTATGTTTTGCTGCCTGCAAATAGCTCTACCCAACAGCTGAGTGTAAATGTTCCTCCCTGGTTAGACATTACCACTTCATTTGACTGCTATTAATCAAAAGGCTCATTTCAATGTTCACTAACATTATCTGGAAAACTGCATGACTTGAAATTTATTTGACTCAAGCCAAAATGATAATGTCTTTTACCAAAGATATGTTGAACTATTCATTTGAACTTCTTGTCCTCTAAAATATAAGATTGTTAAAACAACAAGCTGTTTGCTGATTTTTTTATCCACTTAGCAAGAAATAACAACAGTCATAATTTTCTGCTTTCTGAGATATGCATTTACTTTTAAAAAGACCAAAACAAATGAATACTGGAGACAGGACAAAAAGATTAGTATGCTTTTTCAGAATTGTAATGTAATTCAGAATTGAGAACTAATTTGCTTTTGAATGTTTAGAGAGCAGATATTAAAAATCAGATCCTGCTCTTTACTACTATTCCTGTAACAATCACTTATTGAGCATGTAATTTCAGAATCAACCCACAGCTACAAGCTGCTTTTCCTGTCTTGCTAATTTACAAGTGGTCTTCAATTTAAGGCTCTGGATATAGAGACATGGGAATTTTAAATCACTCAAGTCAATGCTCCTGTATGAACTAAAAATGGTTATTCAGCTTTTCATGTTTCTATTTCTTATCTGCAGAAACAGGGTGAAAGTCTTTCCAGCAGAACAGAATGTTGGAAGAAAAAATAAATTAACATTATAAGATATTCAGATGTTACATTAATATATCCAAGATTTCTGTATAAACCAAACATAGGTATCTTCAACTGACTCCCTCCCTGTATGCCTGAAGTTCCTCTCTGACCATTACTGCAGCGGATATGTGCCTTGGCAAAAAATCAGAGAAACTAAAACATCGTGTGCAGATTATATACAACAGAACACGCAGTAAGTTGAACTGGAACATTCGATTAAGAGACAGTTTGTTATGAATTTCAAAATGTCCAAGTTCATCAAGCAACCTATAGAGTTTCTATTCATCATTCTACTTATGGATATCAGCTGACCTATTTATATTTCTTTCTAAGCTGTTAAAAAAATTATGAAGGCCTAGGAAACCTAAGTTCAGCTTACTGCACAATGCATGGTGCCTCTAGACCCCATATCTCCCAAGCATTAGTCTGGCTTTTCTTTCCTCTTGGATAGGACTCCAATATGTTACTACCTCAAAGACAACAGTGGACACAAACAGGATTTCCTGACATAGAAACATCTCATTCCCTCCTCTTCCCACAAGATTCCTATCCAAATATGCTAGTGCAAAACATGGAAGCCAAGAAAATGCTAACAAGTTGCTTGTACTTCTCACCTACCTCCTTTTATTTTCACAGGCATTTCAAATGTTTCATTTGTGTTGCTTACTCTGCAGATCAAATCCTGTGCACTGATGCTCTGAATATTGTAGATTTCCAGTTTACTGGTGATGGACACAATCCCATTTTTGTGCTTGACTG
Organism: Motacilla alba alba; assembly: GCF_015832195.1. NCBI lineage: Eukaryota > Metazoa > Chordata > Aves > Passeriformes > Motacillidae > Motacilla > Motacilla alba. Next base: position 29,536,368 of record NC_052016.1, on the reverse strand, counting down.
TCTTCTGTGTAGGAGTAGAATTGAACAGGTTGTTCCATGTGATGGTGGGCTCTGGGAGGCCATTAGCATTACAGATGACTATCAAATGATCTTCAGAAATGTTGTGATGGACAGATGCATTGAGACCTTCCAACACACAAATCAGACAAGACATCACCACAGTGAGCACCTGGTCGTAAGCAGTAGTAGCAGCCTAACCATTACAAACCAGAGCAGAGCTTAATGGATTCACACTGAGCCCAATGGCAAGGAATGCAAGAAGAGTTCCTTGGGTCAGGCCCCCTCCATGACTCAATACTCCTTCCCCAATACTGAAGTAATATACCCCAAAGATTTCACTGAATCTGAAATCCAAGTACTAAAACAATCTATTAAGTAAAATAATTTACTGGTCCTATCTGCTAATTCCCCATCAATGGTAGGGTTTGGGAGAGCAGCTCACAGCCGTGGGGTTGTACCTTGCACCAAAAGGAAACTCCAGTGGGCAATGTTGGTTTGCCCAAGTTCCAGCTAGGACTGATCAAGAACTTAGAAAGATTCCACTCCTTGCTTTTCAGCTACTACTCAAGGAGTAAAAAACAAGAGCCAAAATGACCACAATAATCTTTAATAAGGCCCACAGAGTTTTGCTCACAGCAGTAGTGCTCTGTTTCTACATCATGTTCCACCAGGGGATGCTCCCATCACTGCAATTCTTGAATCTGCTCAAGGAAATACTGTGGGTGAGAAAACACCTCTTATTTCACTAGAGACATACCCCTGCAGAGAACCTCACCAAAAACACTCAGGCAGGTATTTCCTGAGAGAGGACCAGAAGGGAAAACATTGAAGAGACACTTGTAACATCCTGAATCATCCATTCTAGCGTCCCAAAAGGTTATGCTTGTCTTGTTGAGTTCCAAACTAGTGAAATTCATTCTGTCTTCATAGGGCTTCTGAATCCTTAATCCGTTCGTTTCACTGTATGTAGCTATATTATCATGTAATTCTTCTGAGTCCTTTTGCCACGTCACTTGCAGAACATCCATGGGTTTTGTCAGGGCACAGCTCAGAGTCACACTGTCACCCATCCTCACTTTTGTGTGTCCAGCTTGCGGAACCACTGCAATGACAGTAAACAGTTAATGAAATGGGCAGATATCACACATATTCAGAAGCCTAATGTTGATTCTAAGGCCTGGATTACCCACAGACACAACTCCTTCTGTTACATATTGTTTCTGTGGCTTTCCACTACAAAAAAGTCCATCTCCTGCATACTCCTAGGAATCAATGAAGTTATGTTGATTTACATTGGATGAGGCTTTAGCTTTCTTCTAAGCTGCTTAAAAGAAAAAAAGACTTACCTATTTCTGTACCCATATCTGCAGACTTCCCTCTTAAGATTTATTAAATTAGCTCATGACTTCCTCTTCTCAGCAAATACTCAATATTTTTTTTCCTAAGAGCTAGAGGAAGATTGAATGCATAAGAGAAGTACGCAACAAGCCATTATCAGAGAAGTAAACAGCAAAATGCTTTTAAAAGGCTTTCTGAACTGTAGTTTCAGAGTTCACAGGGCATTTGAGATGGAAGGAAGGAAGTCCTTTTGGGATGCCCTACTCTTGGAAGCTGTCAACTCAGGTTAACAATAGTGTCCAGCATCACTGTAGATATGGGATGCTTCTTGTCCTTCCCATCTTTAAATGCTGCTCCAGGAGTATTTGTGTCACAACTACCAGCTCCATGTGTCTGTCTCAGCTATGTAGGAAGTCAAGCAAGTCAAGTAAGAAGTCAAGTCAAGCAGCACCAGCAATCTGTATTTCACCTATTTTTGTCTCTTACTCTGCTGAAGCCTTAGAAACTTGAAACCAGTTCCCCAAACAATTTCAAGCAGATTTCAGGAAATTCAACTTACCATTTGCCTTTCCAAGCCCAGAATATGCCAAACACAAAACCAGAGCTCGTAAACTCATTTTGCAAGAGAAAATGCTTTACCTAAAGGAAAACGAGGAGAGATGATAGATCATCTTCTGGTGATATTGTACATTCAGGGTGCAAAAATTAACAGTATATTTTTCATGTGAAAAGGAATGTAGTTCTGGGGTCAGTCAGCAAGACTTGACAAGTTTTATTGTCTTGTTTCCTACAACTGAATTGCAGACCTGCCTGGAACTGAAGTTGCTGTTATATTCAAGATGAAACATAATTTTGCAAAAAATACCTCTGTAACACACTCTACCCACTCCTGAGTTTTTTTGCCAATGCCTGCAAAACTGGCTGAAACATCTTGGGACCATATTCTGTCAAGAATTTAAGCAAAGCTCAACCTTTTAAAGATTTTCACAACATTAAAAAAAATAAAAGAGACAGTCAACTGAAAACCATTTTCTATATTATACAGGCTAAAAAAAAGGGGCTGGTAAAGAAATCAATAATTAAGAGCAAGGAAAAAAATATTTAAAAACAAATTGGCAACAAACTTACGTACACACTGCATACACCGACAACCAGCATCCTGCATTTAAATTTTAAACACACTATGCTAAAACAACTCCTGATATAACTCTCCAGTTACCAAGAACAAATAGAGACCAAGAAGGTATGTGTAGAATCAGGAAACAAGAACATATCAGCAACGAGCCCAATGAAAAAAGTTTGTGTAGTCAGGTATTTGAGCACAGCTGTAAGAAATTCAGATATTTCCAGAAGCAAGCAGAAATCAAGGGCCAGCATAGCAAGCAGAAACTATCGAATCACAGAGCTTATTTATAAAGCAGGGGAAGATGTACCTCGCCTGCAGGCAAGCGGAGTTTTCAGTAACAATCCTTTGCTTCACTGCTTTAGTACCCATGAAAGTCCTTAATGCACCAGCACACACACTGGGTAGCTACAAGAATTCACACAATGAGGAACGAGGCTATACCATGTAACTATACCGGGCACAGAAAGAAAGAAGTCCCTTTAGGTCACAACTCCAGTCACGGGTGCTGCAGGGAGTGAAGAAACAAAAACCAAAACGAACAGAAAAAGGGAAAAAAAAAAAAAAAAAAAAAAAAAAAAAGCGCGTTAAAGATTGGGGCAAGTAAAGCGCAAATCCTTTACTGCATCTCCCAAAACCGCACTTCGGAGGGCTTCTGAGCCACGGCCTGTGCCGCTCCCGGGACAAACCGCCCCCCACCACTTTCTGGGAATCTCCCTTAACTTCAAAGAAACTTTCCCCCGAAAGTTTCCGAAGGCAGCTGCCAACTGGAGGCCCCTCCTGGGTAGGAAGGGAGGACGAAGGGAGGACGGAGGAAGGAGACGCGAGTCGCGGGCGGTGCCTCCAGCCTTCCGCCCCCACGGCGGGGTCCCGCTCCCGGCGGCGCTGTCAGGCTGACGTGCGCCCGGCACCCACTGCCCATCTCCGCCCGAAACCGTCCTCAGACGTGATAATGCGTCCGGGGAAGGCGCCGACAGGTGGTTGCTCACGGCCAAGTACGTGGAAACACGGAGAAAGCTGAAATAAATCCCGGGGAGGCAGAAGCTCCAACGCCGCGTCGCGGTCCTTGCTCCAGAGCTGATGAGCTGGTGTCCCATCCGGCGCCAACCTTTCCCTCCAGGGTATTCATAACAGCCCAGTAACAAATTATTTTAAGCTATATCTCTTATATAATTGGGAGTGGTCTTTTGCTTTTGCTGATACCTTCCTGTTGGGCAGGGAGGAAAAGGGGCAGCAGGAGTGATACTGGACAATCTCTGTGCTATTTTTGTGCTGTTAGATTAGGATCTTCCACTGATAAAACTTCAACAGGGATCACTTATCAGGCTTTGTTGCAGGCTTGACAGAAACAACACATTTCTCAATCTGATTAATCAGAAACAGCATTCTTAGTGATCAATACAGGACATTTCAGTGCCTGCTCTTTCTCAGATGCTTTCATACACATGCACACGTTCATACACTGTTCACTTGCAATATTTATCTTGTAATATTTATCTTGCCAGACTCTATTTTAAGCCATCATTACTCATAGGAAAAATCAAACACTGCAATTTCAACCCCTTGCCAAAATTAATTGACAAAGATGCCTACATAACCTAGAAACTCGTTCTTATTTAAGACATGTATGTGTGTGAATATTTGAAGCAATGCTACTAAACTGTCTTAAGGAAGAAGGTGATGTTTGCAGCTTTCCCGGGTCACCCCAGGTTCACCATGTGTTAACCTCACCTGTCCTGCTGCTCACAGTACCTTGGTGCACAAAGGAGTGCCATTTGACCTGCAGAAATAGAAAGCTTCTGCTGTCCCCAACAGATTTGGCCCAACTTGCGGCTGGGGTCTGGAGATCAGGGCAGTGACTCTTCCAGATGGGTAGAGCTGTACTTGGAGACACATTCCCCACCACTGTGCTGGATTTAGTGCAGCCTTTTCCCTCTGCCAACAAACTAACCAAAGCCCCTTGGCTTTTCAACAGAATTTCAACTTTACCACTACCTTTATTTCTACTTTTCTATCTCCTAGGATAAATCAGTATGTCTTAAATCACTTAAATTTCACTCCACCAGCCTTGCCCTTTTTGTTCCCTCAAAAACAGGCCAGCAACTAAACCAGTTGTTTGAGACTGATGTATCTACACGCTTCACACTGTTTTTGTTTTAATGAGAAAAATGCGTTAGCATGTTTCCTGTGCTCACGGCCCTTCACTATAGCTGAGGGGATTTTAGAGGGAAGTCCAGAAAACTGCCCATTGCAGAGCTTAAAATAAATTTATTCAGAAGTGCCCTGTGCCATCAAAGCAACAAAAGGAGGGAAATCCCAGTGATATCTTCCTGCTCTTATTTCATGAAAATAAAGGGGACTTTGGGGGGATTTGAGTGATATATTATAGTAACTCACATCTACTGAGATGGAAAATATCTGTATTTAGGCAAATTATTACTCGTTCAATGGGCTGGAGAAACCTAAAGGAGAAAGAAGAAAATGATGAAAGGGTCTAGAAAACAAGAGGGCTGCTCCTTTAGAAGAGAGGGAATAAATCAGAGCTGAGCAAGGAAAGGATGATCCTGAAATAGTAGGCAAAGGCCAGAGGTAACCTCAGGGCAGATAGAAGGAAATGAAAAATACTCCAGACAAACCAACAATAGTGGAAGATTCAAGTTATTTTTATATTTAGAGAAGAACAAGGCACAAAAATCACCTTCTGCCTTATTCTATATTCCAATGTCAACTGTTTCTTTTTACAGGAACCTGGCTCAGCTCTGTAATCTTTATAAAGCTTTACATTCTTTTTATGCTACTTTCTTTGGAGCTGGTGGTAGCTAAGGTGACATGGACTCTCTGGTATTATAAATCCTTTGAAATTAGTGAGAAAGAGAGTAAGTAGAGAGCTCTTGTCCAAAAATTAAAGAGGTCTTTGTTCATCTTTTTTTATTTAGCTGTAATACACCCTGTATGCTTGTGGAAGAAGCAATTTAAAATTCCTTCTGTCATGAATGAGATTTATTGTTCATTCTTTCCTCTGCCTTCTGGGTGGGCACATTCCACTATTAATGTATTTCTTCATTCTTCCTGGCTTTCTGGACTACTGAACTCTTATAAGCAGAGCCATTTGAACCACTAGCCAGCAAAACCTGTACTGGTTTAAGGCAAACATATAATACAGCTGATCCAAGTTGTCATTATTTAACATGAAAAGGATAAACAAAGGGTGAATGGAGTCAGTGACATAGATTCCAGTAAAACCAAACACAGTAGGTTTTACAGGATGTACTGTCTTCTGGAGGTTTATATCAGAACATCTGCTCTGCTGAATGAACTCCTGGTTCTGCTCACATCAATTAGCATATCCCCCTTAATCATCATGCTCAGGCAGTGCATCTTCAAGTTTCAAATGCTCATGTGGGTCTACTAGAAGGTCTAACCTGATTCAGAGGATCTGCCACCAGCTGTCATTTTGCTGGTGATTCAACCACATGATCGCAGTCAAACCACATCTCCCTCTCTCAAACTTACTTCTGTAAAAGAAGGAAAGCTTAAATTGTTTAAAGTTTGAGATCCTGTTAATTTCTCCAGTGCAAACTGCATAAGATTTCTCAGTAGGGAGAATTAGCTACGTGGGTGGGGATAAAAGCACAAAAAATTTCTGGAGTCCATTTCACTGTCAATTTATCTGTGTATAAAGGAAGACGGGATTGAGGAAGAGGAGCACAAAGGGGAGACAAAGGCATGGCATGGGTATGGAATTGGAAGAGGAAGAAAGTGACCATGGTAGTGAAAGTGACCATGGTAGTGAAAGTTTTAGTCCATAACAGGGCAAACAAGGGTGGGGTGGGGTGGGGGGGGCACACAGATAGTACAATCCCTGCTGCAGCAGGTGGTAGGAGCTGAGGAATGCATAATTTTTAAGGTGTTGTATGTAGATTTGTTTTATGCGCTCATGCGCGCATGCACGTGCGCACACACAAACACATACACACACAGTGTTACCTGTTATTAAGGGGTCCTTAAGTGATTTTAGCTTTAGAGAAAAATCAAGAAAAAAGCCTAGGAATGCTGCTGGGCTTGTAGTATTGGGAAATATTGTTTCCAATACAAGGTGTTTTTTATACAGCTGCTGTTGTATAAAGTATGGTTGTGGAAGAGAGGGGCCATGAGGACCCATGACAGGCCACAAGGCGACAAGAGGGGCTGAGAGATTAGATAAGGTTGCAGCTGGGGACTTTCCTTCAGCTGTAGGGAGAAGAGGCATACATGATCACGTTGATGGAGGGGTAGAAGAAAGGATTTTGGGTTTGGAAACTGATGAAGGGTTTATTCCCGTTGCACAGACTTGTAGGGAAGACCCAGAAGAAGTTGTGAAGCTATGTGATGATTGGATATGTTATTCCTAGGAATCTGAGTAAGTTGTTAGAAGCAGCATGGAACATGTACAATAATTAGGAGCAAAAGCTGTGTTAGCAGAACAAAGCTCAATTGGGGGGGGGCATCATGGGAGAGAAGCAGAGAAGGAATTACAGGCATAGCTGTAGAGAGGTCTGTGTGCTGTTTTGTTAAGAGAAGGGCCATGGGAAATGGGAATATCTGTGGTGAAAGGGACAAACACAAGCTGGTCGACCCTGGACTTCACCCAAATCTCCTGATCAGGTAGGAAGGCTCCCACTGTTAGAAGATGTGTGATAGGGACTGGAGGTGTTATGCCCAGCTAAACCTATAGGCATTACATTAATGCTGGGGATGACAAATGGAATTTCTTAGTAGATACTGGAGTGGTGTATTCAGTCTTAAATACGCCTAAAGGAAAATTTAGTCAGAAACAATTCATGTTGGTGTGACAGAACAAAAGGAAAATTTGCCTTCCTTTCAGCATTAAAATTCGGAATTGATAAATTGGTGTTAGCCTATCAATATCCTTATATACCTGAATGTCCCATACCAATACTAGGAAGAGATGTGTTGACTAAATTAAATGCACAAATTATGTTTGAAAAAGAAAAAAATCAAGCTTCTGGCCACAGGCTCCTCTGTTACCATGAGTTGGTTGGGTTTGACCTGGGGCTAAGGGATTGGTGCAGAGGCCTGTGCCAGCTCAGGTGAACTGCTTTGTGGAAAGGCTTCACCTTGTAACTAGCAGGGTACTTGCAGTTCAGGAGATTTGCTGTTTCACACAGGCAAAGGAGACAACACTGGGAAAGAAAGGAGGCTATCTGTCAAACTGCTGAGCCCCTTTCTAAAAAAGACTGAGCCTGAATGCAGCAAAGCCTTTCAGGAATCAAAGCATGCTCTATTGACTGCTCCTGCACTGGGATTACTGGTCTTGGTAAACCTTTTGAACTATTTATGCATGAAAAATTCCATTTGGCATTGGGGGTATTGACACAACAACTGGCATCCTAGAAGAGCAAAGGATGGTCAGCCTGCCTCAGGACAGTAGTGGCAGCAGTCCTCCAAATCCAGGAAGGAAAAAAAATTAACCATGGGGCAGCAACTGACTATTTTTGTGCCCTGTACAGTTGTAGTGGTGTTGGAACAAAAAGAAGGACACTGGTCATCACCAAGCAGAATGTGTTAACGTACCAAACAGTACTGCTAGAACAAGATGACATGGAGTTAAAAGTAACTAACCTGGAGTTGAAAGTCACTAACTTGAATCCCGCAGTGTTCTTAACAGCTAACCCATTATGAAAGGAACTGGCCCATGATTGTTTGCAGACCACTTAACAGGTATACTGTTGTTGAGATGACATACAGAACTTGGAAGACATGTATTGGGAACTCTTTGTGGATGGGAGCAGCTTTGTGAAAAATGGAATCTGAAAAGCCAAGTTACTCAATGATAACTCAGCATGAGGTAATAGAAGCCAAAGTCATAACTCCCAACACGTCGGCTCAGAAAGCAGAACTGATTTCATTGACAAGACCATTGGAGTTCTCACAGAGTAAGATTGTAAATATATGGAGAGAATTAAAATTTGCTTTTGGAGTGGTCCATGCCCATGGAGCTGTTTGGAAAGAGAGGGCTGTTAACCTCCCAGATATCCCCTGTGAAACATAGACAAATAATACAGAGATTGTCAGAGGGGGTGCAGCTACCTTGAAAGGTGGCATCAATGCTTTGTAAAGCTCATCAATCTGGAAGACCCCAGTAAATACTGGAAATTGCCTGGCTGGCAAAAGAGCCAAGGAGTGTACTGGTGGGGACGTCCTTTTGGTCTTACCTGAGAAAAAACTGCATTTGGACAAGCAGGCTTCTGATTATCAGGCTAAGAATGAGAAATTAGCAGAATTGTTAGATGCTGACAAGAGTCCTGAGGGATGGTGGATTACATCCAGCAAACAAATCATGATACCCCAACACCTTATGAAGAAAATCTCAGGAGAAGGACATATGGTAACTCCCTGAGGAATAGTTAATGGTAGAAGCAATGAAGCCTCAGGTTTTGAACGTAAGAATGATGGTATCATAAAAAGCATCGTTAAAAAGTGCCAAACACTTAAAGAACAATGCACATCAAATTAGCCTACACACCTGTGACTGTTAAGAAGGAAATTGTCCAGGAGACTACTGGCAAATAGGTTTTGCTGAGCTGCCATGGTAAAAGGGCCACAGGTATTTATTGGTAGATGCTTTATCAGGATGGACAGAAGCTTCTTCTTAGTGCGCCAACAAAGCTAGTAAAGATTTGGTGAAGGAAATTGTCCCAAGGTTTGCAGTATGTATGGGAATGTCACCAGACAGAGGTTCACATCATTGCTTAAATAGCAAAAGCCCAGCTGAAATGTTAGGGGTAAATTGGGGATTGCACACTCCATGGAGACCTCAGTTGAGTGGGAAAGTAGGAGGAATGAACCAGAGTCTGACAGAATATATTAAATCCCATGGGCAGGTGTCTTCTCTCCATTCTTTGCCAGATACATTGTGGTGGCAGCATCCATGACACTGGACATCACAGTTCATCCGTACCAACCAGCAGACTACCTTGAAACCTGGACTGAAGAGCCTCTCCAAGAAAAGTGGAAGGGACCATATCGAGTGCTGGTAACTGTGGTTGTGATATTTTATGAAAATCCCTTTGCTAGGATTTTCTTCTCCTGAGAAACTGAAGGGCCTCAGCTTCAAGTGTAAACAGTTTGTTATCTGCTACTGTGGAATGCAGCAGGTGCTGTCTCGATTGGTCAATGTGGGATGTTTCTGCTTGGTGGCCAATTGAGAAAGCAGCAGCTCTCGGACTCTCTAGGAGTCACAGAACTTTGTTATTCATTCCTTTCTATTCCTGTCTCTCCTTCTGATGATTCTTTTCTCTCTGTTCTTTGTAGTATAGTTATAGTGTGGTCTTTTTTAATGTAATATATATCATAATATAATAAACCAGCCTTCTGAAATGGAGTCAAGATCTCTCCTATGCTTCACCAAGTCCAGACTGCCCAGAAGACCCATGGCAATAGGTAACCATCAATACTTGTGTGAAGGTGCAAGAAGTAGATTTGTGGCTCCCCAACTTAGGATGGTTAAAACAACTCTTTGTACTTATTGTGCTGTTCTTACTCATGCTCTTGATCACTTATTGCAATACATACTGCTGTACAGACTAGGCCAATACAATAAGTGGATATGAGACTTTGAAGAAATTATATTAAAGTCTCAAAGGGGCAATTATTTACCAAACAAGTTATATTATTATGAATAAACTGATGTTTATAATGATATTATGATTTGTTGGATTAGGAATTAATTATTGTTGGCTATGTAACCTAGCATACTGCTTGCAGAATTTATTTCCCAGTTTTTGGTGACAGTGTCTCGGTTTAAAATACAAATGTCTGCCAAGGAAAGCGGGAACCTTCATGAAACGCAAAGATGACCCCTCCTTCAAAATTATTGTAATCTCGAAATTACAGGGCTTTGAGGCAAAAATATAGGAAAGGAAATAATAGTCCTTTACTAGAAAATATGTATATGTGTAGATGTGTAAGGGAGCAGAACAGGCAACACCACAGAAACAGAAGTTTCTCACCTGCTGAGCGCCGTGTTTCCCCTCTGGTGTAGTTATGACCACGGCCGGCAGGGGACGAGGCAGAGAGCGTACCATGATCCCCTTAGCCGGCGCCGGGAGGGGAGCAAGGAAATTGCTCCTTTTGCAAACTCAGGGGCAGCGTTTGATCTCAGCACTACCAAGGAGCAGCTGGCAGAAGCAGGAGGAGCAGGCAGATTCGACCATAGTGCTGAATTGCAGCGTAGCAATGTCCTGGACCCGAATGCACAACTGTCCCACAACACCGCGGGAACGCTCCCTCTGCTCCGCAGAAATGGCAGAAAGGGGGGAAGGACCCGCCCCCCCAGCAAAGTCTCGGGCGGAGCCCAAATCTTCTCACACAATATCCCCAGTGTTATAAATAAACATGTAATTGTTGGCTTTTGCTATTATATATTGGCTTTTACAAATTATTTTGATATAGTAGAGTTTGTAATCTCTTTTTAACTACTTTTAATATAGTGTAATTTGTCAGCCTTTTATGGTTGCCATAATCCCTGCACAGATTGTATATTTTAGTATGATAAAACATAGTTTAGGCTTTCGCAGAATTTTAAAATAGAGGCTTTGTTCTGTGTATTGTAACATTAACTTTTGTGGAAGTAATTGTAGTTGTGAAGTAATAACTAATGCCTTTATTTTTGTAACTAACTAACCAATCATAATGAAATAGCTAATATTGATTGAAAGTACTTGTAAAAATGCTAAAATGTCTGTATGATAAGATAACATTGAAAAGAACGGGGCAAATAACACGAAAAGGAGGAATCTACCACTGACTCTTTGGCTATCAATAACTGTCAAACCACTGACCAGGGGACTGTGAGAAATGGTACTCACTTCCAAAAATTTATAAAGGTTTATTAAAACCTTATCAACAACACAATGGAATACGGAATAGAGAAAATATTGCTGCACCATGAGCAAAGGATCTTTCTCACCATGTGCTCAACCACATAATGGAGGTTTCGCCTTTTAACCCTTTAGCCCCTCCCAGAGTTCTGTCCATTGACTCCTTCTTCACTGTCCAGTGGTGGAGTTTACTTCCTTAAATCGTGATTGGAGGTCAGATGTTGCCATTGTGACAAGTGGACCCTCCCAAATGTCCCAAACCCAGGTCGTCCCCTGATAGCAATGCGGGGTGGGGGGGGGTGGGGGGGGTAAAACATAACGATAAAGCTCTAAAACTTCTCTTAACATATATACATGATGTTTTCCTTTTAATTGTGAGAGTCAATCATTGCATTACTCACCTAGTAGAGGACCCTGTGAGAAAAGAAAATACAAGACTCTCAAAATCATATCTGCATTGTGGCACTATAGTACACTTGCTGTACTCTTAAGAAAATGAGGTCAGGGCTAAACTAAAGAGTTCCTGGAACAAAACTAAAGAATTCCCAGAACAAGTAAACTCAGAGGAATTATGTAAATGCATAATCTTCATGAATCTGCATTTGACCAATGTAATGAAATGTATATAAGAGTTGTTATAGTTAACTGTGTGCATCTGGCTATGGCTATGCACACAGCTCTGTTACTTTTGCTTTATCCCTTATTAAATTAATTTTTTTTTAAAGTGAGTCTCGTTTCTCACACCCAGCCTCCCAAACTGTGAGGGCGAGAGTCCATGCCCCCATTCAAAACTCCCAAACCCCCAAACGATACCGTTGCAATGCCAGAGCTACCAGCCACCTCCCTTTGTGTCTTAATCACTGTCTATTCACTGAGAAAGTTGCCCCCTTCCTCTTCTAGCATCTTTCTGGTAAGATCAGGAAGAAATTCACTGAGAAACCTAAACGCAGCCCCCACAAGAAATATGGAAGTGAGGCCATACCTCTTCCCTTGCTTGGCAGTTTCTGAACCACTCAGCTGGAGTACCACTGGTTACTGTCTCACAGTACTGAGCCTACATATTTTCTTTCCACAATTTCCACTTTCCTGTAAAAAAAGTTAACTTTGAAAAACAGTACTTAAACATCATCTTGTGTTATGTTTATACACATATATTTGATGGCTTCCAATGAAAACCACAATGGAAGAGCACACACACATTGACAACAACCATGAAAAAAATACACAGATAAATTCTCTACCAAAAAAAAAAAAGATAACAAACACTTAATTTCAGGAAACTCTAATTTGAGGAATACAAAGTTGCAGCCGTCATTGTAAACCACATGCATGCAACATAACAGATTTCAAGGCAATCTGAATTAGCATGGGATTTTCAGAATTCGAGGAATGATTGTCCTTTAATGCTGAGCAACTCTCTTAAAACATAACTTGATATTAATTTATAAAGGTCCCTTGGCCAAGAAGCCTGAGGTTACTTTCTAAGGGTCCATTCACCAAGAAGCTCAGCTGCATAAAAACCTACTGTGTGAAGAGGCAACCCTGGGAACAATTTGCCAGAGGAATTTGGACAGTCTGGCTGCTTTCCTGAGTACTACCAAATGGCTGCCATTCCCATTTCTCACTGAAAGGAATGGGAGGAATTTGGCACTACAAATAGACTCATAAGAGATAAGGTCAGAGACAGAGACAAGATAGTAATAGGAGGAACATTCAGAAGAATGTTACTAATTGACACAGAATGTTACTCAACCAAGGCCTTGATAAATTCCTGAACCCAGAGAAGAACAAAGACACAAAGTTGGTTGGGTGCACATTAGAAGGGAACATATAGTGACCCTATCATGAAATCTGTACCTTCCAAGTACTTCAGCCAACAGGACAGGGGAGAGGGTGATGAAGCCAGGAAATTAGGATAAAAAGGAGGCTGTGCTCTTCAACAATTTGGGAGACCCCAGGGGAACTGTTGCATGGCCTTTCCCTTCATTTGAATAAAGTTATAGGATACCTCTGTCTCCTTTGGGACATAAACCTCCTTAATCATTAATTTATCTGCACATCCTCTAGCACAGCACTGTCTTTTTCTCATCACTGGCCAGCCTGGAAGCATGGAGAACAGACTTGGGAATATTTCCACATTCCTTTCCCTGGCCCTTTGAAAGACCTCTTTCTCCAGGAGAGGAAAGAAGAACTGATATCCAGTGCCCAAGTTTCTTCATCAGTCCCTTTCAACATCTCTTCCAGCAACCACAGTCAGTGTCTGTTGCTGTACAACCCTGATAAAGTAATTTCATATCATGGATTATATGAAATGGTTGTAATGGTGGTTGTAATTTCTTGATACCAGAGATGGGGGTTGTTGGATACCGAGAGACTATTTGAAACTCCAAAGAAGAAAAGCAAAGTGCTGGTGAGTTAATATTTTAATGGCAGACTCACTGGTGGTGTTTTCATTTCAGGGATTGGATTGGGGATCTCTCCAACTAGTGAATTAAACAACTTAAATCCAACAGCAAAATTATGTTAAATAGGGCATTCCTTTATTACAGCGCTGGAGACAATTTTTTGCCATGAGCATGTCCCATGAGACATGGTTCCCTGGGGTTTAAGTACATTGTCACATTAAGGATTCCCTTACAGCCCCTCCCAGAGTCTGCTCAGCCATTACATCCAAGGTGTCTTCTCCAATATTGTCTTGGCGTGTAGCAGGGCTGCCATATTGTGCTCTTTACCTGTTATTATTTTGATTAGGGGGCTTTGTTACTTCATCAGAGGGTCTTCATTATTGTCTTTGTCACCTGCCCTCTGGATGACCCTTTCATGTTGGCAGCTCCCAGCATATGTGTAATTCACTTCTGTTGACTCCTGATTTTTTATCTTACTGTACTAAGCCACTGCTAAGACACTACATTTACCTTAAGTTAAAGATAACTCAGAACTCCTCTTACCTAAGCAATTTTCTATTGAATTTGTTTCCACAAAACAATCTTCTATTCATTAAGTTTTCTTAGGTGTACAGATCTATGGAGTGGTTTCCTGCAGGTTCAAGTTCAGCTATTTCTTAATTTTCTTGGGCTTTTAATCTTGTTTTACTGACACTAAGTTAAACACAAATTTAAGTAAAAACCCCACATAAATTCTTTAGCTAACTAGGGCATGACTTCTTACAAAGTTCAGGAGACTTTGAGATTCTTGGCTAAATGAGAAATAATTCTTTTTTACTAGGTGCTTACCACAGACAGTGCTCTGCACTGAGGCTCCACTTGGAAGCACATCTCTGAAACACCTCATGTAATTATACACAGAGCTGGAGGGGAGCTTTCCCAGATCAAGGCCTTGATCTTTTTTCTTCTTTTTCCCCAAATACAGTCATGGCCAAGTTCTGTTGGTCTTGGCCCATCCATAGCACAGATCCTTCTGCCTGAGTGCTTGTGAGACATCTAAGAGCATCCTGGGACATGTACCCTACTCACTGGCTGGTCTGGCTTGAGCCCTGCTGGCCCTTACAGGCTCACCCATGCTTGCACCAGGTGCCACACCAGGGACACAAACGCCCTGACCCTGCTCCAGGCTGGTGGCTGACACTTGGCCTCTCTCACTCAGATCTCCCTAGCTGCTGGCACCTGGACACACAGGGCCTCTGGTTCTGGTTCAGGGCCGCTGATTTCAGGGCCCCCTACACACATGCACACCAGTTGGGGTGTCTCTCACCCAAGAAAAGAGTTAGAAAAGGAGTTTATTGAGAAGACAGGACAGACTACGGTGACAGAGCACTGGGCCAGCCCAGACAAGTGTGCTGACCAGCCTCCTACATAAATGAAACCAGACCCTTTTATTCCTTCATCCATCTGTTTTCCCAGGCCTTTTATTCCCAGACGCTCTTGATTCCTCCCTTTCTCACCTCTGTCCCCTCCTCTAAGACTCCTATAACAGTCTGGTGCAATTCCCAAATACTCTTCATTTGCATGGCATGATTTGTCCGTAGCCCTTAGGCAGTGACGCCATGAGTTCAAAAGGTCCACTGATGGACTCATCTGGATGAGTTTCCCACATAGTCCTTAGGGCTTAGGATCTCCTGGGACATCCCTGGGAGGGGCCTGGGCAAGCTGCCCCTTCCTGAGACCTTAGTGTGGGCTCCTGACCAGTCCTTGGGCCCCTGTGCTCCTCTGAGCTTGTGGAAATGGCTGGTGTCTCTCCTTCCTCTGCTGGGCTGCAGAACAGCTGGGCTGAGGTGTCACTTGGACTCCCTCACCTGCTGTTGCCTCTCCATCCTCCTTCATGGGAAAGCAGCTAAGCTCCTTCATTGATAACCCAGCAGTCTACTCTTCAATTCACTTTGGAAGCTGATGTTCACGTTCTCTCCCTTCCTCCGAAAACAAGTGCCTCCAACTTTTTCTTGATCCCAGGGTTCTCTTGGGCTTTTTGTGTAGGGTGGAGCCTGGTGTCTGCTTCTGCAAGAGAGTGGTAATCACTACAGAGCTCTACGCTAACTGGCAGAGAGAAGTGATGAGTAGTCAAGAGGGTTCTGTGTTGATTTGGCATAGCCTGGTTTTTGGTAGTGGGGGAGGGCCACACAAGTGACTTCTGCGAGAAGCTGCTAGAAGCTTCCACCATGTCTGACAGAGCCAATCCCTGATGGCTCTGAATATGGACACACTGCTGGCTCAATTGGAGAGGCTGGTAATGCCTCTCTGATTACATATTTAAGAAGAAAATCAAAACGGTGCATGTGCAGTTGTTTCCAGGAGCGGTGAAGGGTAGCAGGCACAGGGCCTGCAAGCCTCCCCCGGCATTCGGCAGCCTAAGACAGGAAATGCTGAGTCAGGATGACTGGACCTTTGGAGCCCCTCTCTCCCGCTCTCGGACCCTTGCTTATCTCTCTGTAAGGCCACTTATAGGTCACTTTCCTTTAACCCTTACCATTGGACAATTCCCAATTCTCCTTTACCCTATATAAACCCCTGTTTCTGCCCAGTTCATCAGAAGAGCCATCCCTGAACCCCTTCGCAGAAGAGTCCTCGAGAAGACCAATAAAGACATCTCTGCGGAATTTCATACGCCTCTCCTCCTCTCTTTTCCCGCATCAGCCGAATGCCTGCTGCGGCCCGCGGCCCCTAGCAAGCTAAGAGCTGAAATCACTAATGAGCTGAATATCACAAGAGCTGTGATCACTAAAGCTTGCTAAGGCAGCTGGTGGCCAGGCACTGCTCGGAGCTTGGACAGGCAGTTCTTATCCAAACTGAGCTATCTGGGCTCTAATACAGCCATCTGGGGACACCCTGTAACCCAGCAAACGGCATTAGTGAAGTGCCGCTGCTGTGGCCATCCCCACAGCACGCGGCAATGTGTCGACATGGCTGTTGATATCTTGGTGCGGCCTGCGGCAAGCCTTGCCTGCCTGGCCACCCCTAGCCAGCCACTGTGGGCAGAAGGACAGGAGTAGTGATGGCTGATTGCCTTTTCCAGTGCCCCGCATGAGGAGAGGTGTTAAATAAGCACCAGTGCCGCAGCGACTGCCACTGCCTGCATGGCCAGCGGTGGAAACATGGTGAGTGACTCTCTGATGTGGAACCTCTTGGCACTGCAGGATCCTGTAGGAATCTTTGAATTGGTGGAACTTGTTGGCAATGGTGCCTATGGGAAGCAATGTTTCTTCTAGTCAGAGAAGAGGAGGAAGTGAGGACATGTGAGAGAAAACAACATGGCAGCACTAAGATCAGTGGAAAAAGATGGGGAGGAGGTACTCCAAGTGTCAGAGCCGAGATTCTTCTGCAGGCTGTGGTGAGGACTGTGGTGAAACAAACTGTCCCCCTGCAGCCCATGAGGTCCACAGGGGATGCAGAGATCCACTCGCAGCCCATGGGAGAAGTGCTCATGCTGGAGCAGGTGGATGCCAGAGAAATTTGTGATCCAGTGGGAACCTGAATAGAGAGAGAGGGCCCTTGCTTCCAGAGACAGAGAAAGAGGGCTCTTTTTGCCAAACTAGAGCAGCATATCCTTAGAGGACTGCACCCTGTGTGTGAGGGATCCACACCACAGCAGTTTTGGGAGGACTGTCCTGCCTGTGGGAAGGACTCACATTGCAGCAGTTTTGGCCGGACTTCTGCTGAGATTGGAACTACGATGGAGAAACTCCCAGGGAACTGTCCCAGAGAACAGAGGGATCCCATGGCATAGCTCTCCCTGAGCAAACAGAAAAAGAGCTTAGATGACAAACAGACCAAAACCCCCACGGCCCTGTTTCCTTGTGCTGTCAGTGGGAAAGAGGGAGGGGCTGGAGAGGAAAAAGATTGGCTTTTACAAAGGCTTATTTTACTTCTCATTATTCTCCTCTGACTCTGTTAATAATAAATTTACCTTATACCTTTTAACTTGAACCTGTTTTCTCCCAGTCCTTATCTTGACTTATGAGAACTTTGTTATTTTTTTCCCTCACCTTTGCCCAACTGTAGCAGGAGAGGATAAGCCTGGCATTTGGCCAGTGTCAAACCACAACAGGTTCCCAGTTACAGCACAGGAACACCAGGAGCTTGCAGGGAAAACAGGGAACACATGGGAGGTCAGAGCAGTGTCGATTCCCAGTGGTGACCAGTTTCTTGTTTTTTCTGTGGATGCCAGCAGCCCTCCGAAGCACCTTTGAGTCTGCAGCAGGAGGAGGGCAGGGCAGACCACTGTGAGGAAACTTCTGTGAGACGCTGCTCTTTACAGCACCTGAGCTCTGTAGGGCTCTCTGGCCTTGTCCAGAAGGGACATTTCAACTGTCCTCCTGGACATTTCCAGTGCCTTTTCCATGCCTTTGCACCTAAATAACTTTGACTAACTTTTCTGCTGCACCCTACAGGGCAGCAGTGCAAAACATTAAGCAGTTTTTCCTGATCTCTGCTAGAGAGACACATTGGACACACGTTGCGTCATCCACCCAGTGTGGCTGTCCCATGCAGCAAAACCACGGCAGGACAGAGACCCCTAATGAAGGATGTGAATAATCACTAGATTAGGTGTTTGTGTTACCTTGTGAATAATCACTAGATTAGGTGTTTGTGTTACCTTGTTTTGGTAAGGGATGTGTTGGTCTTTTGGTGTGTGCAGGCTCAGAGAGGCTCTCTCACCTAGGTGTTGCTGTAAGCCTGTCTTCTTTGCAGGAGTTCTGGGTGCACCATGTGTCTTCTGCCTGGGAAAAAAACCCCACCACCAATTAGTCACAGGATGCTTAGTATACCCCTTGCCATTTAGAGTGAACTGTGCTATTTTAAAGATGCTGTTACTAGCTGGGTGGGTTTCCAGAAGAGATATATAAAAATAACAAGAAGAAAGAGAAAAGCAAATGCAAGGTGAACAGAGACAAGACACCTCATTTGCAAGAAAAGGGAAGCTATTCTTACTTGTTCCTTCTGCAGTTATTTAGTCTCATGACACAATACATAAGACCAGCAAGAACAACGCAGCTGTTAATATTGGTGTGATGATGACTGTGCTCTTCTGAGCATCTACAAAAAAGAAATCAGTAAGTTCACACAAAACATGAAGTGATGCCAGTATGTTTCTGCTGTCCTCTTCCAGGGTCTGGGACCAAGAGAGCAGCATTCAGAATTTTGTGCTCATTTATTCTTTGAAGGAGAGAAAGGAACAGTGTAGCAATATAACTGTTCCAAAGACAAAGGATTATTTAATGTTTTTAAATAATTACTGATAATGTCTCATGCTTTCCTGGTATCAGGTTGTATCAAAACCCAGAACTTTTGATGTATTTATGTTTCTTTTTCTAAAAGACGGTTTATCGCAAGAGAAGTGTCCCATCCTTCCTGACACATATCCTCTAGCAAGATATTCTATGTGAAATGTGTTTGCCAAGCATTTGTCTGCCAGGAGCCTGCTCTGCTGGTATCCCCCAGATGTGTGTACTGCTGCTCTACATAAATAATTCTGTGGAAGTGTAGACATACTGTGTATGCACAAATGTGCATATTTATTCCATCTATATATGCACACATCCACCACACGGAGAAATCTTCTGGAAGGTTTCAAATCTTGAAATCTTCATCTAGCATGAGAAAGTTGTCTAGCAAGACGTGTGTAAGTACAAGCTGCCCTCTCACAATTGCACATTCTTCCCTAAGTGTTCCTCACATGTTACACATCTCCACACAACTGCAGCCCACCTTCCCTTCCTTTTTCCAGGTGAAGTGCCGTTATTTTCCTTCCTTGTGGGTGGTCAAGGAGGCAGGACAAGGCATGGAGGTGGCTGGCAGAGAAGGTAAGTCTACTTGCCACTGTTACTGTTCCATTGGTGTTCTGGATGTGGTGTATTTGAGGCCTCTCCTCCAGGCCTCTGTCATCCAGCCATGTGATGTTGGGGGCAGGCTTTCCTGTTGCTGAGCACACTGCTGTGAGGAGACCCTCAGTAGGCAGGAGGGAAGAAAATTCCACTGTGAGCTCAGAGATTGCTGGCAGCAAAAGGAGAAGATGCTTTTTACACTCTGTGGTGAGTTTACAGTCAAAGCTGCTGGGTTTCTATCTCTGTACAAGGCCTTCACTTCCCCTGAGGAAAGCGTTGCCTAGAAAATAGAAAGGATCTCCCCAAAAAAAGTTAAAGTGAATATAAAAGCAAATCTTTACTTGAAAGCTTTCAGGTACACAATATGGTGAAAACCGCACATGGTACAGTGATTCTGCAATTTTTGTAAGGTCAATTGATTAATATTCCTGTCATGTACTCTCCAATCAAAAGGTCAGTTGGTTAGGTAATAATTCTGGTATAGCAATCTGGACACTATCCACCAAGGAGATGCTGTTGCATTGAAAATCTCCATGTGGTGAGTAGTATTAATGACATCCCCACCTTCTGAGTACATCAGACCCAAACTGAGTGCCAGAAAGAGAGAAGGTGTTAGTAGAAAACTTACTTTGGATGTTGAGGCATATCTCTTTGCTGAAGGAGCCATGACGGAACACGTTGAAAATGCATCTGTAATAAGAGTCATCCTCAAGTGTGAGATTTTGGAGGGTGATAGCTGAGGCCTTTGGGGTTGCTCTAGTGAAAGACACCTTCTTCTGAAATGACCCTATCAGCCTCAGCCCATGTATTGGGCTGTAGGTGGCCATGCTCTGGAAGAAGTCCCATTTATTTTCTGCCAGGTAACTTGCAAAACATCCATTGAGAGTGAGAAGTTGCAATAGAAATTTACTTCTTTCCCAAAGGCAGCTACGATGATGGTATCAGATTGGATGCGCTCCTTCAAAGCTAGGAACAAAGCAAACCCCTAAATCACAGCATGAGGAAAAGCAATTGACTCAGGGAAGGCCATACTGGCTTGAAACATCCAGTCACATCATTCTCATCTTGCGGAGCACTGGAATAAGGAACTCCACCACGGGGCACACCAGGAGACCTCAGATGCCCTGTTGTCACAGGTGGCCATCACATCATTATTCTCTGGTCTACAGTTCCATGGAGAAGAATAAGGCAGTGTGGGAACAGAGGGTAGACAGGCTCTTTAGCAAGCACAGCAACCACCCAGCAAAAAGAGCTCTTGCCCCTGAGAGCACTCCTGCTTCCCTTTTGCCAACACCTGCAGGGCTGTGGGGAGGCAGGGCAGCCCAGGGCACCCCGCAGCCAGGAGGCAGCAAGAAGGGCTGCAGAGGGATATGCCCTGCTCCAGCCTCTCCCCAAAGAAGTGTGCGCCACCTGGACGTGCACACTGGAAATGCAAACCTGCTCCATCCCCTGTGCTGAGGAGTTCAGCAACACAACAAAGAAAGGGAATATACGGGCATATATATGGCTTGTGAGCAAAGTGCCCTGTGTTCTCTGTGACCAAGCCTTACCCAATTTGACTGCTGCTGACTCATGCCCAGCTAACGAGCTACTGTCCCAGTCACCAAGTTGTATATTTAAGGAGCATAGAATCCGTGTCTCTCTGCTTACTAGGAAAGGTGCTCCAGAGTTAAGCTGGGTTAGGGAAAGGGTGCTCCATTCACCCATTGCTGGTTCCACTTGCTGGCAGCCTCCACAGAGCAGCAGGTGGCAGATTACAGCCCAGAAGAGCAGGGAGAAGTGCGGGTGCCCAGAGTAGTTTCCCCAGGCAGGTGCTGTCGGGGTGCCTGCAGCATCGAAAGCGTCTCCACTTCGGGCTACCTCGACAGCTCCCCCAGCCCACCAGACACCTGAGCCCGGATGGTGTAATCACAGCCTCACCAGAGAAAATGAGAGAAGACTTTGCATGGCAGATCCAGCTGGGTTTATTTAGGGAAGATCCAGAGGTCCAGGTGGGGTAAGGGTGAAGAGAGAAGCAGGAACAAGCAGGAACACAACCTCAGCTGAAGGGAACCAGGGGCAGAGAGGCAAGAGAAGGAGTGAGGCCTGGGTATATAACTGGGAGAAGGTAGGAGGGGTCAGGGTACAAGTTATCCAGTGGGGAAGGGAGTCAGGAGAGGAGTTGAAGTGGGGTGACATGGGATACACCAATGGGGGAGTAGAGTGGGAGTGGTCTCCCAGGGAAAGCCAGTGGAGGAACAGAGGTTACAGAACTTTTTGGAACTGAGGGACAAACAGCAGTCAATTGACAACAGCATATTAACATTAACAAGCAGAAAATCATGGGAAATTGTGTCAGTCTCTCACCCTAGCTTAAACAGTGATGTCCTCCCATGGCATTCCAGGTTCGTCTTCCCCATGGCTGTCTCCCATAGGGGAAGATCATTGTGGGGCAAAGCAATTGGCCAGGCAAGCTCATCCCTTTCCCCGCTTCACTCAGAGGGCAGCTGGGATGCCTAAGGGGACTACAGAAGATTTTGTTTTTATTTTTCAGGGTGCTCTTCAATGGCCAATCAGCAGCACCATTGTCAATCATTGATCAACACTGGTTGCCAGAGGTAAAACAGAACAGGAGCCACTTTGTTCTTTCTTTGATTTTCTTTCTCTCCATCAGCAAAGCCTCGTGATGTCCCACATTCACCTAATCCTGCCAGTCTCTGCTATGAGCTGTTGAAAGTATTTGCAACTCTCAAGGTATGAATTTGCAATCTTCCTGGTATGTATGGGAGGTGTCTAATGAAAAGGGAAGAAACAAGGGGACACAGGCCCCGACAGACCCTGCTCCCTTTCTCTTTGGAAGGAAAGGGATGGTGGGCAGGGAAGTGCTGCCTGTGGATCACTGCCTCTGAGGCTTGCCAGACACCATGCTGGATGGCAACGCTGGAATCCTCTTTCCTCCCTTGGATCTCACACAGAGGAGTCACAAACAAAAGCAGATGATTCTCCATCAGGAGAGCAGTGTGGAGATACCAGCAGGTGTCAGTGCTTTGCC
Source organism: Motacilla alba alba (assembly GCF_015832195.1). Taxonomy (NCBI): domain Eukaryota; kingdom Metazoa; phylum Chordata; class Aves; order Passeriformes; family Motacillidae; genus Motacilla; species Motacilla alba. The sequence goes on along the minus strand of NC_052016.1, from coordinate 29,513,719 downwards.
ACAACTCACAAGCAATCTCCTTTATGAAAATAGCTACATTCCTGTAAACAACGAAGGCTTAAGGCAAATTGATTCATTTAAACTGAAATGTAAGCCTGGGTGTTTAGGATGAGACCCAGGCTTTCTGTAATTTACCTAAAGGATATTATAAAAGAAAATATTCTGATTGGGAAAAAAAAAGTTTGGATTTTTTTTTTTTTTTACTAAGAAGTGTAGGGTTTTTTCTGCAAGGCTTTCATCTTAGCCTCTCATGTACAATTTCAAGTGCTCTTTTACTAGACAAAGCTGCCTTTTCCTTAGGGTTGTTAAGGACCACAGCTTCTGACACATTAGGGAATTTAAAACTCTGTATTGTAGAGGAGTCCTAGACTGAGGATCCTCTCAGGCTTCCCAGAAATTTCAGATAGCTTTCTCAAAGTTGAGCAGACTACAACAGAGTCCATCCACAAAGAGCTGGACTAGTATTCAGTGCTCCTTTCACACATAGCTGTCTTTATATGTTCAAAGATGAGAGCAGCAGAGCTATGAGAAGGCCCTTTGTATGGCTTCCAAAAACATGAGCAATTTCTGGTGTACTGAGAGTGAAAACAAAAATACACTTGATTTGTATCTGCCTGGCTTGATAGTCTCATTTATAAAAGAGAAAAATGCAATCAATTAGTGCAATTCTCTTGTTTCAGCTGATTTTCAGGGGCTCAGTGCTGAAAACTGAATGAAAAACAATGGGTTATGTTTTCTTCCATGTCTGATTTAATAAGAAAATTTACTGGTGGGTATTTAGATGACTCATTCCCCCAGGGTCACACAACAGAGAATTGATGAATGATGCTTTCAAAGGTCTACAACCAAAACAAAATTTCTTTTCACCGAACAAACTTAGTCCCATGCCTCTGCCAGCACTGGTTTCAGAAGAAGAATATTCTTCCTATTTCAGCCAGTGTCTGTAAAATATCTAAGGCAAACATTTCAGCTACTTTTCAAAGTCACATCTTCAGCCAGAGCTGTTGGGGCCAATTTGCTTGCATCTTACTGCTCTCTTAGAACCAGGAGCCCAGTATCTAGGCAGAGAAAAATACCAACACAATATACCTCTGAAGTAGCCTGGCATGCCAAACCAGAAGCACGGACATTTTATACAGCCTGAAGAACCTTTATTTTATCTATCTCAACTGTTTAAAAGGATGCCTACATGAGTTAAAATCTTAACCCAAACTGGCTAATGTCAGGGTCGAAGGATCCCAAAGCTGAGAGATGCAGGCTGCATTTGCTTTATAAAGAGAGACACATAACCCAGAACCAGTTTTATCTATGTGAGAGGCAAGCAGGAAGGTGGCATTCCCTCTTGCCCTTTTTCCATCAGTTAGGAGAAATTATACCCTGCATTAACACTACTTGTCCTGAGGCTGGACAAAATGCAGTAGCACGTAGTGGTCAAAGGCGAGTTGGGTGAGACTGACAACTGCCCAGCTTAAAAACAGGCAAAAATCCTGGGCTTTTTTGTTTGTTTTTATGTTTTTGTGGTGGTGGTAGTAGTAGCTCAGAACATTCCTGTAGAATTTATTTTAAAAATGTGGTCTGTTTCCATTTACTTACAAAGTTAATCTGCTTTGTATCACTTGTATTGGAGCAGAAAGATAAAGCAGTCAATTTCACTTAAATTTGCTTGCTTCCTACCAGTTTTATTTCTATTTCTTATTTCAAGCTCCACCCGAATTTCACCTACCGCCTCCACCTACAGCCATGCAGAGCCACAGCAAGTAAAAGGTGTTGCGCATCAAACCCACCAATTTATTAAAATCACATATTTATTAAATTAAATATTAGGTATCTATATAAACCAATTTGAAATTTAACCTCTAAGAAATTCTTACAAATTGTTAACAGAAATAACTGGACAGACAAGCACAAACTAATTACAAAGAAATCTCATAACAGCAGTTAGGATTTTCATCATTCATAGTCAAAACTTCTGATTCCATCAGTCATGCTTTTATCTATTCCACAAAAGATGGTTTGTATCTATTTCATATTCTTTTTTTGCCCCAGAGCTATCAGCTGCTTAATTATCCATAGTCTGTATTCTTGCATTCATTTCATTGCTATGTGAAACCAAACACCACAGCAGTAGCACACAGCATTTTATGGTGCTGCATCTTAGCAGATGGCTTTGTAGAGCATGAAGGTAAGTACATGTATTAGTTTTAAGTGTTCCGTGACTGGATATCATATTCTCATTCTAATATCATGAATGAAAAATAAATCTTATACAGAAATTTACTTGTAAGCCATTGCATCCCTCACCCAGCTGCTGGACCTATCATACTCATAATCAGAAACCTCTAAAACCTCTAAAAATTTCTACATTCTGCTAAAAAGTAAAATAAACTACAAAACCACACATGAACAGATACTTTCATGACTCCAAGCCCTGCTTTCCCACACTCCAGGTGATCAGCTTGTAGAAAACAATAATTGATAATCACTGCCATTTTCCTGGGTTTGAATAGATTTCTGACTGGCATTGTACCTTTCTCTCTTCCCTCAGGAAATCCTTTTCTTTACCCTTGTCTAAACTCCCTGTTTCTGCAGGAGATTTTTTTTTTAATTAAAAAAAACCCCAACAAAACAAACAACAAAACCGTAGTCTAAACACAAGCAGAAACCTCATGTTAAAACTCAAATAAATTGCTCTAAATTGCAAGTGCAGACTGTGCAGAATGGCAAGGGCTGAGGCTACACAGCCACAAGAAGGGTGCCAGGGGCTTTCCACCCCATTCCTGCCCTCCACAAACCCAGGGGAAACCCTTCTCCCCTGGCCTCTTCCCTCATCAAGAATGAAACAAAGCAGCAATGGTGGAAAAGTTTGGACAAACCATTACTTCCTCCTTTGACAGTTAGGAGGCTATGCAGGAAAAACCCCAATTGTAACAGCTGCAGGCAGTTCCTCTTTCCCCTCACTCACCAACTGTGCTATTTCCAGGCATTAGGGGGGTTTAAAAGAAGTATTTTATAGCAAAGACCAGGTTTACTCATTCTCAACTTGATTTCATTTTAGTTCACTTGGCTTTTTGACTACAACTTAGTGATTTACATGGGACACCCATTTGAAATACATGTATGAGTAAAAAACAGATTACATGCTTTTGCTCCAGGAAGCCAGAAGGCGAGGAAGCAGCCTGCACTGGTGGCTTCCGACAAGACCAGCATGAGCCAGGTGGGCTCATTTTTCTTTCCCTAAGTCAACGAGACTTCATGAGCATATGGTGCAATTCAGGGAATTACAGGAGATTACAGCTCAGATCCGACCCACTGCTTAGAAGCAAAGCGTGGTCAGAATAGGGAACATTCCTAGCCCTGCACTGGTACTTATCTGCCCACATGGAAATAAATAAAGCACCCACCTCCTCAGGCCTAGCAGCCTCTTGCTTCCCACTGCACTCACCTGCCACTACACCAGGACACAAACAAAATGCACTGGACAACCTACTAACCCTGCAGCTGCCCTTTTATTGCCCTGCTTCCTCCTTAAGGTGGGTGGGATGCCAGGAAACACAAGGCTGCTGTGATAGATCAGGTACATTAAAAAGCGGGCAGTGAAAAGCCCCAAGAAAGAGCGAACAAGGAAATATCTATGTGCCTTCTACATTGCTTTCCAGGAGAGGTTACTGGAAAGTGGACTTGGCACTTCCTCGTGACTCTTGGCTTGAAGCCTGTTACTCCTGGCACCTGAGTTGTAAGTCCAGGCTGGCTGCAGTCTTGGCCTGATCTCTCGTGCCCTTTAGGGAACAAGTTCAACACCTGAAGTTCAGAGCAGTGTGCTGGGCTGTTCTGCAGGTTTTCTGCAGCCCAGCTCCTGGTAAGGGGCTCTTTTGGTCCATCAGCAACACTTTCCAAGCCAGCAGCCTTACAAAATGTTGTCTTGTTTCACTCAATCCCGCATCCACTTTTGAGTTTGCAATGTTAAAATATCAAAGAGTAATAAACAATGTTAAAACCCCCAAAAATACATGAGTTCAACTAAATGGATCCACACAGCCAGCCTGAGTTTCAAATAAATATTTTACATTTTATTCTTATGAAACAGAATATTATAGTGTAATAAAATAAATAAATACATATTATAAAGGATATATTATTGCCCCTTTTTATATTTTTTCTTGGAGAAAGTCACAGGAGGTTTCCTTGAAAGCTTGAAGTGCCACTTTAAGTGTTTATCTCTTGCATGTGTAGGTGGGGCAGCTTCTCAGGTGTTCAGTGGCGCACCAAGGCTGTGGGACACCGCAGGAGCCCATGTGCTTGCAGCTCCGTATTGCCTGCACTTCTTGGCCTTGGTGCAGGCAGGAAGTACCTGATGAAAAAGTGGTTTTTGTGTTTATTTCCTCAAAATATGTGAATGTTTTAAGTGTGAGGGTAAAGATCCTGGATATTTGTATTGCCAAGTGAGTCCTTGTGTCTCTTTGTGAGGGGAGACTAATGTTTTTCCCTTGCAATCCCACCAGCAGTCTTCAGCTCGGACCTAGAGGTATAACACCTAAGATATGTGTTGCATTTCCTCCACTGCTTCTTTTTCTCCAAAATGTTCCTCAGAATCCAGGGTGCACATACTAGGCATGTACTGCAAGGAGGATGAGGAGACTTCACAAAACTAGACTGTGATTTTCTGAAACGGTGCCACTTCACCTCAGTTTATCCCCACCTCAAGCTTGTATCCTGCACCCCTGCACTAGGATAGCCTTGGTGAACAACCAGCAGTGCCTCAGCCCATGCCCCAGTGTGGCACCCAGGGCTTCCCTCACAGAGGCACGGTTTTCCTCTAAGACCATATTTTGAGGCTCATCTTCAAAGTTGCTGCCTTCATGAGCTGCATTGGTTGTGCTGAGGGAGGCTACTTTAGGAGCTGCAGAGGACCCATGCAAGTGTCTGGCCACTGCTTACACAGCTATTTTGTGCACAAATATAATAGCAGAGTGATGCTCCCACTGCAGCATGCCTTGTCATTGGCACAATGAATGTTTTCTACCTGCCAGCACTCTTGGGCACCAGTAGGCTGGCTATACACAATCAGGTTTCTCATTCCCAGCTGTCTGGCTGGGGGCTTATTCCTGTGTCCCTCTCCAGCCCAGTTTCAGCCTGGCTTGGGCAGTGTGCAGGCAGCCCTGGTGTGGCTGGGCAGAGCCAGGTCATGGTATTGAACCCCAAGATCTGTGGGGGTGAATTTTGCAGCACCCTGAGGAAAGGCAGACCTACCCAGCAGGGCCAGGTTGGGTTTCTCTCTGGGTCACGTAGGTGCCTGAGGCAGTGGTAGAAGAGGCAGGTGAGAATGAGAAGGGAGGTCAGGGGGACAAGGACCCCCAGTGCAATGGCAATGGCCGGTGCCATGCTGCTGTCCAGACCTGTGGGGAAAGGAGCAGGTACTCAGTTTGTGCATGAAGTAAAAGAACAACCTGAAACCCATTTCAAGCATCCCTTGGCCATTCCCTGGGGTGAAATGGGACGGATAAGAACACTGGGAGCACATTCCAGCATGATGCACACAAGTGGCATTGCCAGCAGACCTGTGCTTGGTCTGATGTGAAGATCAGGCATGTAGAATCCAGGTCCTCTGAGCTACCCAATGCTGGCATGTCTTGGTTTGTCACGTTACATGACAGGGAACCCTGTCACAAATAGTTCTTCACAGAGACAGGGAGGCTGGGCACATCATGGTGGGTAAGGGGACCTGAGGAGCAGTAAGACATTATGTGCCATTGGTCAGGCATCTGGATGTTCCATGGCACCTCCTCCATCCCTCCCAAGCCCAGCCACAGCTGCTCTTCCAAGTGCCTTCCCCACCTTCTAACCCTCTAAAGAGTTTTCTGATTCTGCCCCAGGAGGTGCTTCCCAATTTCTGCCCTACTCCAGAGCAGGAGCAGAGTTACATACTGACCCTGCTCCAGGCTGTCTGTGGGCAGGACCAGGGTCACATTTAGAGAAGGGTGTTGGATCATGCAGGTGATGGGGTATTCCTGAAGGATTTTGGAGTAGGTGTGGGTAAAATTGCTGATGACAGTCACGGTCTGGTTGCTGAACTTTATGTGGTACTCCCTTGGTTTCTGCTGCAGGATGCTGGGGAGGTGCCAGTTTATTTTTGGAGCTGGTTTCCCTGTTGCTGAGCAGCTCATCCCCACCATTTTCTCAGAGTCGTCAGGTTTGTCTGGACTGGATATAAGCTTAGTTTCCAGTCTGGGGTCCGAGATGGCTGTAAACAAAGTGACAAAGTCCATTAGTTTCTGCCTATGTTTAAACAAAGAGTATCTGTATTTACAGTTATCTTGGAGGAAAAGCTTACTATCTAATCTTAGCTCCCCCTTCCCAAAGCCCCAGCAACGACAAATAAATATGAAAGTGATCAGACAGTAGTCTGGAAGTGAAGACATGGACAACAGAAAAGGCAAAAGGGTAGAAGCATCTGTTTCAGTTCTGTTACTAGCAGCAGCCTCCTAACTGAGAAGTGGTGATTATGGCTGAGTTAAAAACAGAAGGCAGTGAAACTGTGAAGTCATATGTCCTTTTCTCTCTGAAAGAGCTGAACTGCTTAAATGAGTTAGAATTATTTTCCTTTAAAATTACCTACAGGATTAGCTTTACCACTGTTCAGCATTTTTGCTGTTGAGGTGTGTAGAGTTGCAAATCAAAGGACTAAATGCATGTATTTATGCAAGACAGTAATAGTGAATTTGTATGTGGTTACACCATGGACTTCACCTGTGAAGGGTTTGTGCTTGTATGACTTTGTTTCCTCTTGTAAATGGTTTTTGGGTGCGTCATAGTATCCCTCAAAACTATAACGGAAGATCACTTCTTTGAACACTCTCATTCCAGAAGATTTGTGGATGCTGTCACATTTAATTTTACTGTGGAAGAAGGATGAACTACAGGCATCATTCATACTTACTCACTCACATGAAGCCTACTTGTTGATTCCTATTTATACAAACTGTATTTGCAAGGAATAGATAACGGGGAGAAGTTCTGGAAGTTGGTTTCAACCTGGATAGAACTCCAGGTGAGATCTGAACACATAAGCCATGTCCCATGTGAAAAATCACAGAATCACAGAATAATGAGGTTGGAAGGGACCTCTAAGATCATCGAGTCCAACCTATACCCTAACACCTCAACTAGACTATAGCACCAAGTGCCATGTCCAGTTCTTTTTTTAAACACATCCAGAGATGGTGATTCTACCACCTCCCTGGGAAGACAATTCCAGTACTTTATTATTCTTTCAGTGAAAAACTTTTTCCTAATATCCAATCCATACCTTCCCTGACGTAGCTTGAGACTGTGTCCTCTCGTTCTGTCAGTTGCTGCCCGGTGGAAGAGACTGACGCCCACCTGTCTACAACCTCACTTTAGGAAGCTGTAGTGAGCAATAGGGTCACCTCTAAGCCTCCTCTTCTCAAGGCTGAACAACCCCAGTTCCTTCAAACATTCCTCATAGGGCTTGCGTTCCAAGCCCCTCAGCAGCCTTGTTGCCTTCTTCTGGACGTGCTCAAGCATCTCAACGTCCTTCCTAAACTGAGGGGCCCAGAACTGGACACAGTACTCAAGATGCAGTCTCACCAGTGGCAAGTACAGGGGAAGAATGACCTCCCTGCTCCTCCTGGCCACACAATGCCTAATGCAGGCCAGGATGCCATTGGCCTTCTTGACCACCAAGGCACATTGCTGGCTCATATTCAACTAGCTGTCAACCAGCACCCCCAGGTCCCTTTCTGCCTGAACACTGTCCAGCCACACTGTCCCCAGCTTGTAACGTTGTAGGGGATTTTTGTGGCCAAAATGTAGAACTCGGCACTTAGACTTATTGAACTTCATGCTGTTGGACTCTGCCCATCCATCCAACTGATCTAAGTCTCTCTGCAGAGCCCTCCTTCCTTCCAATATATCAACACAAGCTCCCAGCATAGTGTCATCTGCAAATTTATTAATGAAGGACTCGATGCCCTCATCCATATCATCTATAAAAATATTAAATAGAACTGGTCCCAGTGCAGACCCCTGAGGGACACCACTGGTGACTGGCCAACAGCTGGATGCAGCACCACTCACCATCAGTCTCTGGGCCTGGCTATCCAGCCAGTTCTTAGCCCAGTGAAGAGTACTCCTGTCCAAGCCGTGGGCTGCAGCTGCTCCAGGAGTATGCTGTGGGAGACAGTATCAAAGGCCTTGCTGAAGTCTAAGTAGACAACATCTATAGCTTTTCCTGCATCCGCCAGGCAGGTGACCTGGTCATAAAAGGAGACTAGGTTGGTCAAACATGACCTACCCTTTGTAAACCCATGCTGACTGGGTCTGATACCCTGGCCATCCTGTAAGTGCTGTGATAGCACTCAGTATGAACTGTTCCATTATCCTACCTGGTACTGAGGTCAGACTAACTGGCCTGTAATTACCAGGATCCTTCTTCCTACCTTTTTTTAGATGTGTGTCACATTGGACAGTTTCCAGTAATCTGGAACTTAGCCAGTGAGCCATGACTCTTGATAAATAATGGAGAACGGCTTTGCAAGCTCATCTGCCAGCTCCCTCACCACTCTAGGATGGATCCCATCTGGTCCCATTGATTTATAAATATCCAAGTGTTCCAGCAGTTCTCTGACTGCCTCTTCTTGGATAACAAGAGGACCATTCTGCTCCCTGCTACCACCTACCAACCCCTGAGGACAGTTGTCTTGAGGACAAGCTGTCTTATCACTAAAGACTGAGGCAAAGAAGGCATTAAGCATTTCCACCTTTTCCTCATCTTTAGTTACTAGGTTGCCTGCCTCATCCAATAAGGAGCAGAGGTTGGTTATACCCTTCCTTTTACCATTAATATATTTGTAAAAACTTTTTAAAAATTATTTTTAACAGAAGTTGCCAAGTTTAGTTCGAACTGAGCTTTGGCCTCCCTAATTTGTTTTCTACATGCCCTAGCAGCTCCCTTAAATACTTCCTGAGAAATCAGTCCCTTCTTTAAAAGATGATCTTTTTTTTTATTTCTAAGTCCCCTCAAAACCTTGTTGCTCATCCAGACTGGACGTTTGCCTCATTGACTCATCTTTCGGCACACAGGGACAGTCTGTTCCTGTGCCCTCAAGAGCTCTGCCTGGAAGCACACCCATCTTTCCTGAACTCCTTTCTTTTCAAGGGCTGTTTCCGAAGGAACTCTCTGAATAAGTCTCTTAAATAGGCCAAAGTCTGCCCTCCGGAAGTCCAACGTAGAGATCTTACTGATATTCCTCCTTATTTCACCAATTATCGAGCATTCTATAATTTCATGATCACTGTGCCCCAAGTTGCCTCCAACTTCTGCATCACTTACCAGTCCACCTCTATTTGTGAACAACAGGTCTAACATAGTCCCTCCCCTGGTGGGCTCGCCCACCAGTTGTGACAAAAAGTTATCCTCCACACACTCTAAAAACTTTCTAGACTGCTGTTTTTCTGCTGTATTAAGTTCTCAGCAGATGTCTGGTAGGTTGAAGTCGCCTACAAGAACAAGGGCTGATGATCCTGAAACCTTGTTCAGTTGCTTATAGAATAAGTTGTCCACCTCTTCATCCTGGTTGGGTGGACGATAGCAGACTTCCAGTAGGATGTCAGCCTTGTTGGCCTTCCCCTTAATTCTTACCCATAGGGACTCAACTTCATCATCATTAGTTTCAATACCTATGACATCCAAAACCTCTCTAAAATAAAGGGCCACTCACCCACCTCTTTTCCCTTTTCTGTCTCTTCTGAAGAGCTTGTAGCCATCCAGTGCAGTGCTCCAACTATGTGAGTCATCCCATCATGTTTCTGTGATGGCGACTACGGTTCTGCTGCCTCACCATGGCCTCCAGCTCTTCTTGTTTGTTACCCATGCTGCCTGCATTGGTATACATGCACCTCAGCTGGGCCACTGATTTCTCCTCTAACACAGTCTTACCATCCTTGGGCCTGCTTCCAGACAGCCCAGATACATGCCCTTCCCCCTTAAGACCTAGTTTAAAGCCCTCTTAACAAGGTCTGCCAAATAATGAGATAAAAACCTTCCGCCCTTAACAGAGAGGTGTATCCTATCTGATTCCAGTAGAGCAGGTACCATAAAAGTTGCCCCCTGATCAAAGAATCTGAAATTTTGCCGATGACACCAACCCTTGAGCCACTTGTTAATGATGTGAGTTCTCCTATTTCTTTCATAATTTTTTTCTGCCACCAAAGGGACTGAGCAGAACACTACCTGTGCACCTGTCCTATCAACCACTTGACCCAGTGCCCTAAACTCCCTTTTAATTGCCTTGACACTCCTCTTTTCAACCTCATCACTGCCAGCCTGGAGTATCAGCAGCGGGTAATAATCAGAGGGCTGAATCAGCCTAGGAAGTCTCTCAGTGATATTTTGTACTTGGGCCCCAGGGAGGCAGCAGAGTTCCCTGTTGGATGGGTTGGGTTGACATACGGGGCCCTCTGTTCCCCTCAGAAGGGAATCCCCCACTACAATCACCCTTCTTTTCTTCTCGATATTAGATGTGGTGATCCGTCTTACAGATGAGTCATAATTGGGAGGCTCACTGGGCAGATGATTTTCTTCTAAATCATCTGGCTGGCTTTCTAGATCCAGGGCCTCATACCTGTTCTGAAGTGGCACCTGGCTAGGGGAGGGGGGGCAGGAGGGATTTTTGTTGTTACCTCCCCGAGCAGGGACGCATTTCCACTCCCCTTCATATACCAGGTGCCCCTCTATTGCCTGAGAGTGAGAGGCGTATGAGTCCTCTGGCTCCTGGTGGCCTCCATTAAAGACGTAAGGGCTGAACTCCACCAGTCTATTTCCCTTTCACTATGCCTGATACTTCTTAATCTTTCAACTTCCTCCCTAAGCTCAGCCACCAGCAAAAGGAGGTCGTTCACCTGTTCACACTGTAGGCAGTCTCCTCCACAACACCCACCGGAACCACTGATAAGCTCAAACACTCCATTCAGGAATGGGTCTGTACAGACACATCCTTTTTGGAGGGCTCCACTTGGTCACATACACTTGTACCAACCACAGATTTTGACTGGGTTAAAACCATTACTAGGAGAAAGCCCAAAATCAAGCAACCATTAAAAACATCTCCCCTAACTAGCAAGAACCTGCAACCCTGCCTGCTTGCCCTGCCTGCTTGCCCTGCCTGCACGAACTGCTGTGACCCTGTTTGCCCACTCCTGTTCACCGTGCTCTGGGTCACCATGCTCCCTGGAGGCCTCTTATAATGAGTCACTCAGGAGCTAAGGAAGCTCCACCTCCTGCTCCTGAATGGCTCAAAATGCAAGCAACTCACCTGCTCAGCTAGCTTCAAAATGAGCTTCCAGCTATTCTGGTCATGCATGTGCCTCTTTGCATTTTGAATACTTTGCAATTTTTTTACAACCAAACGCAGAGCAAGTCAAAAATTGCCTGATTTCCAGGATTAGGGGGTGAGAGCAGCAGTGAAAGCAAGCAGAGGAGCATGAAGTTCATGGCTGTGGCCAAGCAGCTGTCAGCACAGCACATGGCCAGGGAAACTTGGAGGAAGTCATGAGTTACACGTCAGTTTTGAATCTCGCTGTTGCTGACTTGAAAGGGAAGAAAATTAAAGAGCTGTTGAATGCTGGTTTCGCATCAGAGGTAAAACCAGAGAGGGAGAAAGACAGGGAGAGCCATTTTTCCTGCATCAATGTAGCAATATTAGGGAAGGTCTTTCACAGGAAAAATGACTTGGTCCTCAGATGAGCACCCGCACACAATTACAGTGCCTTACCATAAACCTTGAGACACATCCTGCCAGTGACAGCCCCCGAGGGAAATGTGTTGAAGATGCATTTGTAGCATCCTTCATCTTGGAGGGTGACTCCATGAAGGGAGATGGCTGAGGCTTGTAACTCATTGTGGGCAAAGCTCACATGGCTTACATAGGCCTTGGCTATATTTTGGCCATTCATCATACTGTAGGTTGCTATGTTGTCTTCAGCCCCATCTCTCTCCTTCTGCCATGTCACCTGTATCACATCTTCTTTTGTGACTGACCGGCATGAAAAAGTAACATTTCCTCCCGCCTGGACTGACTGGACCTTTCTGTTCATCACCTGCACAGAGGCTGGGAGAGAAGCAGGTTCCACACTCAGTATTTCTCACACTCTTCTGCAGCCCAACCCCAACAAAGGCCCCTGCAGCCCCTCACCTTCATTTCCAAGCAGAGCAACTCTGTAGGATTTCTCTATCCCTCCATCTAGGGAAAAGTTAAAAATGCAACTTGAAAGAACTACCCAGAGAGTTTCACTGGACCTGCTACCTCTCACACCAAGCATTTTGCCAGCCTGATACCTGTGCTGCAGAGAGCAACACTGAGAAAGACCATTCTGGTGTTGGGAGCCCCTGATTTGTCTGCTAGGACTGCTATCCCACGGGCACCCACAGAGAGATTCCCTAAACTTTCAGCCATGCTGACAACCAAACAGCTGTTGGCCCAATACTACTCTCTTAGCCCTCCTGTGGCATGGGGTGTAGCAAATCAGTAAAAATGTAAAAATTATTATGTGTCTCACTATACATACATCATGTATTCACACTTGTCAGAAACTAGTAAGGATCAGAAAACTAGAAGAAAAAAGCAAGAAGGGTTCTCAGGGAGAACCTGAGGCAAACTGCATTGGTGCTTTTATCTCAGCATTGAAGTCACGCTGCTGAGAAACAGCTGCAGAAGAGACCCTACTGATGGCCTGCAGGGAGAAAACTTGCGCAGCATAAATGCCATGGTATTAAAAGTCTGCAGGGAAAAGAAGAAAACAATCAGTCTCCTCTTCCAATTTGTAGACATGAAAAAATTGTTAAGGGCACAGGCAAGGTGAAGATGACAGCTCAGCTCAACAGTTGTCTTGGCATAATAGTTTTCAACGTTTATTTGTACATCTCAGCATGGGAAGGGAGATATCAGCAGTAACAGTTGCAGCACTGAAAACATAATTCAATTTACAAGAAAGGGAAATATCTTTGCAGAGGAGGTGAGGCTGTCTGCAGTGCCCAGAGGTACTCTATGCTAACCCAGAGCAATGCTCTGAGATTCTGGCTGTGACCACGGCCAGGCAGATTTCCATCAAAGACCAAGAAGCCAGTTGTCAAGCTGTGCCAGTCACTTTGCTTTCTAGATGTCAGCAGTGCCATAGGCAGACTACAAACCATGATCATGGAAGCTAGTTTGAAACTAATTCAGCCTTCTACATGATTTTTAAATACAAAACCAGTGTAATACGTTCATGCTTTTGATGGCCTGAGCAGATACCTACGAGCACAGTTTGCCTGCTTTATAATTTGCCCATTATGCATCTCTCTGGAATTTATGGTGCACTGGTGCTAAATTAAGAAGTGGATGTTGTCAATGCAACCAGCAGTGACATGCCTGAGCCCAAGGTAAGTAGTACAGTGCCACAAGTGCTGTGTAATCACTGGGTTTGCCCTAGGAGGGTGTAAAGTGTGGACCGCAGCACCCAGCAGCACAGAAGGAGACTGCCACAGCCACTGAGGTCCCTAACGCTGTTAGAGTAATGACACAGACACCCAGACAGAAAAGGGAGTTACCTGAAACAGCAGTCCAGATGCTGGAGAGGAGCAGGCAAGTGACCATCATCATCTTAGTTGTGCGCTCAGAGAGACAAGTGAGCGATCCACTGAGTGCCACTTCCCCTTTTTTAAACACTTCGCTCTTACTCTAGGGACATTCCCCACCATGCAAATGGCACCTTGTGAAAACTTCCTGCCTCTGTGATGTAACTGTATTTTAGGACACATGACAACAAATGTCAGAGCCAGAAACTCCTGTTTTCCCAGCTGTGCTACTAAGCAGAGTGGGGTACTGGGTTTTTCACAAGCACTTTGTCCATAAGGTTGGGTTTTCATAAGAACCTAAATACAAGCACAGATTTTGAAACTGGCTCAGCACCCAGTGTCTGTGGGTTTCAAGAGGAAAGGCCACCCTGGCCTTGACCTGAGCTCCAGGAAAGGCCATGCTGCAATGAGTACCACAAATGTCTCTATATGTAACTCAGAGTTAGGGGTCTGCACCTATCATGTAATTCAGTGATGAGGTGATGAAAGACCCAGGAGGTGCTGATGCTTCTGTAAAACAACTCTTTCTCTAGGTTAAGGAGACCAAAGCAAGCCAAGAGGTGGACTCAGGCTCTAAGTCATGTGTTGTCTCAGGGAAGGAGCAGAGCCTTGGTCTCACCTCTCCTCCACTGATGTTGCCTCCATCTCCACAGGTCCATGATCCTTCCCCAACCCTGTCTCTTGGAAAGACAGGTTGCCTTCCACTAGCACACACTTCCTCCACCACCATCACCTGAGATGACATAAAAATAGGTCACACAAGTTGTCGGAGTCATTGTTTTTGTGCCTTTTTGCTTTGTCATTGTTATGCCTGTGTTCCCCTTTCTGTTGTGGGTTGTGATCACTGCTGAAACCAGCCAAGCCCTCAGCCCATGGGTGGCTCTCCTATGGCACACTGGGGCAGCCATACTATGAGACCTCATTTGCTAATCAAACTTATACTAAGTAAATTGTGTTTCACGCTTCTGATTTCTGATGAGGTGGCTTACATTTTTTTGCAAATTCTTACTACTTACAAATGACTATGATTGGAAATAAAACGTTTTCCCTCAGTTGAATGGCCACAAAGATTAGCCTCAAATTATGCAAATCAGTTGCAAGCCAGCAGGCCCAAACCATAAAGTGACACAAAAGATTCTCAAACATGCTTTCACATTTATGATTCCTTTTCTCCTTAGTGGCAACTAATCTGAAAACAGAAACAGCTCAAGTATCAATAATCCTCTAAAGAAATATTTTGGATGTGCTTTTGAGTAGGTTCAAGAATTTATTCCCATAAGTCTGAAAAATGCATTTGCTCCTTACTATTATCTTCCTTTCAGATATCTTATTTTCCTTTCCTTGAGTTGCTTGCATACTTGCACTTTCCTGCAAAATTTCTGGAAGGGCATTCTAGCCTGATCATAATGTGACATCACTAATTAGCAATCACAAAAGGAACTGCACTTGATTTTAAAAAGAATTGCAAGTCCAACTGGTAAGTAGGAAATATTCTTGTCAGCTTTAACCAATTAATTTTCTCTCAGAAACACTCTGATCTTCCAGAACTCTTAAAAACTATGTGCTGCTAGAGGAAACACTTTTCAATGAAGAGCAAACTTTTAGTCTTAGTGAAGGACAGAGGTGGCTCTGCCAGTGGGAAAAATTTGTTTGCTTTAATTTGTTATGGCATTCCTGGTGAGAAAGAGCTGTGTATGCTGGAAGCTGCTCCTTCCAAGCTCTGATTTTCCTCTGACATCTCCTGGTGCCACAGGGAGCCTGAGCCTGCAGGGGCCTCCCTAACAGCCTTCATGAGTCACTGTTTGCATGCACATCCAACTGCTGCAGCATCTCTGTCGAACCACTCCCCTTTCTCCAGGGACCAGACAACATCACTAGTTGATTAATTGCTTTAAACACAATGTTTCACTCATAATGTGAGATCCATTAACCCAACCACTTATTTGGAATTTGTGAATGTATCTTTAAGTGCGTGAATGGCTGCTCTGTTCATCTTTGCATAGACTTTTGGTGGATTACCGATCTTCTCCTTCCTTGCCAGTAAGATGCCATGCTCTCCAGCTCCAGTTGCACAAGGTCCTCATTTCTGAGAACTGCACGCCATGCCTGAGCTTCAGTCTAAAGACAGTGAAAGCTTGGGTATAAATTAGGCAGAAGTAGTTCTGCAGCTACTGCTTGAAAAGCACAACAATTTGTATTTTCTTCCTTTCAGTTTCACCAGGATGTTCTCTTTAGTTCTGAGTAAATTTTAAAAAAGGACATACAAGAATTGCACAGTCACACAATGCCAGCATTTCCCCACAGACCAAGTGACTAATGCCATTTATAATTCACATAGCTGAACTTCCAGAAAACATTGCCAAGGGAAGTCACTCAGGCACAATTATAGTCTAAAACATTGATTTGTCAACTACCAGGCTAAACCACTGTTTTTTTAGCCATCCAAGGCCAGGTTAACAACTGGATGCCTGCCTAACTTGTCAGAAGGACCCAGTGCCACCTCTCAAAACATTGCCTGTAAAGAGTACAAAACAGATGGAGAGGGTTTCATTGACTTCTGAATTGCAGTGACTTTGGAGGTTGGTTCCTCAGCTCTAGTTGTAGGTAGCACTGATGGGAAGCAGCTTGTTGAATGCAATTGAACAGGTCTGGAACTTTATAACATGTTTCAGTAGTGCCTGCATATGGCAAATAACTCTACATTTCAGTTGAGTTTGGAGAGCTGCAGTACACTGAGGTAAGGACAGTAGCTGCATCAACCAATGTTTGCTCCAGCCTCTGGCATAGCATCAGAGCAGGCTGTGGCAGTTCAAATCCAAGGGATGCTGCAGGACCTGTGGTGCTCATTTGGGCAGGATTACAGACGAATTGTTGTGTTTGTGCACATGTTTCAGTTCAGAGCACACAAGGGTAGTTTATACACAGACACAGCTGTTTATCCTTGTCATGTTTGAATTGGAGGTACGTGATCTCTCCCCAAACTGGACTCCCTCCCTCCGCTACTACTCTGCTGTCAGCTCAAGTTACAGCTTCTGTTGCTGAAATCTGGTGTTGGACTGCTTAGCAAAGTGCAAAACAGAAACAAAGGAGGGGGCTACTTAGCGGAGACCTAGCCCATGGTGGTATACCTCTATCTGCAAAACTGTTCCATGTTCCCAGGGGACAGCACTTGTTCCTAGAGTGTTCTTTTAACTGCCTGACACTTCTTACCTCTGAGGTTTAATGAAATGGCTGCAGATACCTGAAGTCTTAAAGAGATTTTTTTTTCTGGCAATGTACAGCAATTACAATGTGTCAACTAAAACTTGCTTCCTCCCCAGCCAACAAGACCTGCAAATTATATTTCTGTTTTTTCTGTTTTTCTTCCTTGTAGCTTGGGAGAAAAAAAAAAGGAATAAAAGTTTTGGTTTTTTTTAAAGAACAAAAAGGAGACAAAGAAGCACAGAAAGACTGCCCTGGGAAGCTTCAGCAGCAAAGGCTATACTTCATTGTGGTTTGAAGTGTTTAGTTTTTACCATTCAGTTTGTCATAGCATTTCTCAGAAACACAAGATGGCTAGGCATGTAGTTTTCTCTTGTCAAAACCACCATAAATTGCTATTTCAGACTACAGAACCTTGAGGGAGTCAATTCTGCAACACTTTAGTCACTTTGTGGAGGCCACCAGCTCTTCCCAGCACCCCAGGAAGCTACATCACTCATCTATTCTACCTCTCTTTCTCTCCCACCCCCACTTGCTAATGTTTGCCTGCAGTGGAGGCTTTGGGGTGGTTTTTGGTTTTTTTAGGTGCACAACATCTGACTGCTGCATCCACTTACAGTGAGATAACGTACTGTTTTGGTCACTGAGTTTCATTCTGTAAAACAGCCAGTACAGAAAAAAACTCAGCCAGCAAGGTAACCACACCTGGCTGGCTACCAAAAGGTGAAGAGATCCAGGGGAAGGATGGGAAGGATGTCTACCAAAAATAAGGTAGGCCCGATACCATTTTTCATTTAATTACTAAACAATAGGACTAAGAGAGTGATTCTAAAACAAATTATAAACCTGCATTGAATCAGCCTCAAGGGATCATGCAAGGTACCATGAGGAGCTTCTTGATTAACAAAATATAATTTAGCAAGCAAATTAAGATAAACAATATAGTTCTTAGTATGCCAAAGACTATTGCCTCAGGATGATATTTACTGAGGTGACATCTGTAAGCTCCTGGCACAGAGAGCCTGCTGAAGGGAGTCCATCCTGGTGAGGAACAAAAGGAATAGAGAATACTTGTCATCTGCTCCAAGTTTCCAGGCAAGAAAACTACACTTAGAGGAGATTAGCCTTGCTATCTCTTATCTGTTGGTACCATGTCTCATAAAGACAAGCTTTTATATACACTATATAGAAATAGACTAAATTGGACACTATATTTAAATGCTGTGCATGAGCTATGTGAGTATCCTAAAGTTATGTGCAACAGTGGTTAGGAATAGATTGTCTCCTAAGGAATTATAAAGACAGAGGAGGATGCTCAACAGGAACCACCTAGGACAGGTGGAAAATTCCCTTTCTTTTCCATTGTGTTCTTGATAGGTCAAAGAAAAGGTCATGCAGCATCTGAGTACTGCACCCTGACTGCTTACTTGGTCTTAAGGAGCTCAGATAAGGCACTCCATTGCCAAAATTCAATGTTCCTGTTGTTTGCAAAGAGAATGCATCTCTCACATCTCTGCAGGTCTGTGGCCAGATGTCTAAGTTGTGACCACATTACCTGGCCTTGAGGAAAAGGGCATAAGTCCACAAAGCCCTGCTCTTCAGTAGCAGTTTGAGTCAAGGCAAACAAAATCTGTGTGAAACTGGTGGGTCCTCATCTGTGGCAGCAAGGAGCAGTGATGAGCTGGTGTGCCTTAAGGGTCTCAGGTCCAGCCTCTCAGCTCCCAGGTTTGCTGAATTCCCACTGCTTTAAGTGGTCCTGTCACCCTTACATGCAGGACTTATGTTGCTTTTGAAATAATTCCTGAGTGCTTTTTAGGAGCAGGAATAAGAACAGAATTCTTTATAAGAACCTTGCTGTAGCCACATTTCCTTCATGGAGAAAAGCAGGGCACAGTTTTTCCCAAGAATATTTCTGGGATTTACATTCTCTGAACATCAGAGAAAGAAAACACAATTCTTATCACTTGCTGTGCCTGTGTTGTGCCAAAGTAGAATGGAATGTGGAGACTGTTTACCCAAAGTGAGGATGTTTTGTTCCCTTGGCCTATCAGGGCCAAGAGTGTGTCTGTGTCCAGACTGTCTGCTGCCAATCATGGGGCAGTCATGGACGAGGGGAGAGATGATTGCAGTTCTGTGCAGTTGTGAGCAAGAGTGAGTGTATGGCAGATTCAGTTTTAGATGTATAGAATAATATAGTGTAATAAAGTATTTAATTAGCCTTCTGATGCCAGGGAGTCAGATGTGTCATTTTCTCTCGGCACACGTCAGAGTTGTCCATGATTTACAATACCTTGCAAGCAAGGTTTTTTTAAGGTATATTTTTTTCTGCTAGCTTGATGGGGCCATGAAACCTATATCCCCGATCAGAGAGGAGGGGCCACTTCCATGAAAGACATCACTGGCATGGTGCTGTGCCCCAGTCTGTGCTCATACAGCTCCACACCCTGTTTTATTCACTTTCAAAAACTCCAACAAACCACTGTCAGAAGTCATTCAGGGAGAGCATTGACTAGCTGCCCTTGCATAGCTGAGAGCAACTGCAAATCACCTCACTCCAGCTGCTGCTGACAAGCTGTGCCAGCTTGGGGTGATTTCTGGGTAGCACATCTCTCCTAAGTCATAGCTGCCCCATTGCTGACAAAGCTGCAATTTTCACTCTTTTAGAAAAATCATAGACCTCACAGAAATTCAGAGGGATGGAGAAATTATTAGGGTGGGGTTTTTTGTTTTGTTTTGTTTTTCAGAGAAACAGTCATTCCTATGCAGTGACTCAGCATCCTTGCAAAACTCGGGTGCTGCAGAGGTCAAGTCCTCGATACTGCTGGTCTCCAGGCAGTGTGAGAGGCAGAGACTGAGGGTCAGCTAGGAATGGCTCATCTGCTTCACAGCCCAGGGCCAGCTCAGAGTCAGGCTAAAGGGAAAGCTCAGGTTACAACGCAAAGTTTTTATGAATCTTGTAACAGGCAGTCCACCCACATAAAATTAGTAAGGAATGAGGCTCATGCATTTACATCATCTAGCTGTCAGCATCTCTCCTGAGTGACTTTAACTAGATGCAGAAAAAATATTGAAGTAGATGGGCACCTGCAGGTGACTGAGTGTCTATAAATCTTGGGAAAATTTGCAACCAGTTGGAAGAAATATCCCAAAATTATCACTCCAGTGAGACAGGCAAAGTTCATCAGATTAATTAGTCCACATATAGGTAAGGATCAGCTGTGTCTGGTGGGGTTCAAGGGAGGAGCCTCCAGAGTCAATTGCAGGGGTGGCAGCAATTAAAATGCACTGAAGAGATAGGGCCAGCCACAGAACAAGGATGGCGCTTTTTATTTGGTTGCATACAGGGAGTTTTGAGAGTTTGGCAGTTTTGTGTCAGAGGTGGTGAGTTTAAGGAGTCAGGTAAGAGTTGGATATTTTTGGAGGAAGGTCCAGCTCTTTCTGGACCAGCAACTTCTTGTTATGGGACACCAAGTTAGACAGACAACAGCTGCAGCCAGGTCCCCACTGAAGCCCTCTCTCCTGAAGGCTGATGATGTCACAGCAGGTCAGAGGAGCTTCATACTTCTGGAATCAGCATCAGCCCTTATTGAAGTGGTTCTGTGGGTGTTTGCATGATGTTACCAGCAGCATCCCACTACCTCTGCCCAGGAAGTGCCCCTTCAGGGACAGAAACAGGTATCCACTGCCCTGTCTCTCAGCCCTTTGGTTTGAAGTAAATTCAGACTGAAGGCAGTCTTAGTTTCAGGTGTGCAAAGCAGGTAACACAAACTTGAGCTCTTAACAGCAGCTGCTGGAAGAAAATATTGCAGACCCTACCATTTATCTGTGACTCTGCTGATTCATATGTAATTAATTTCTTGACTCTTTCCTTCTTCCTATACATCCTCATGTCTGCCATTTCATTCCTTCTGTTTGAAGTGTTTGCTTTTATTTGGTTTGACCACTTCCCAAGCATGACAGCCCTGTAACATATTTCATGCAGCTTCTCTGCAAACAGCTAAGTGAAACTATGGAAAAAAAGAAAAAGAAATCTGCCTTTGTTCTCATTTTAATGACAGTCACACTTGTCCTCTCTCATGACTGCTGGTCAGAACTATTTCCCAGCATTTTTACTAATAAAGCTATACTTATAATTGCCTAAAAAACCTCCGCCCAATAAAAGCCAACCCTTCAGAACCCGTCTCCACCCACAAGCAAGCTGGGCTTCCTTTCTCTAACTGCTGGGGACCTGCCTCAAAGAATCAGCATGCCTGTTGCATGAATGCAGATGCTGAGAAAAGCTTTCAATTCTCAAACCATAAAATGTATATTCCCTGCAGGATTACCCATGACTGACTAAATAGGAATTTATCTAAGAGTTATGCATCAGTTTACAGATCTAATTTACTATAGGAACATATGGTATTTATCTTTTGACAATCCAGGGGAAGAGCTAGTCAAACCCAACAGCTTTTTCATGTGAGCAAGGGACTAAAAAATCAGAAGCCAGCTGAATATAAACAAGTTGAATAAATAGGCTACAACAGGCTCCTAATGTGAGTTATGTGTATTATAAATACACATATACATATTTTATTTTAAATGTAGCTCATAGAACTTCTATTGAATTGTATGAAATAGTCACACTGGCATCTCCAACTTAGGTAGAAGATTTTATATCCAGTATAGGCAAAACTCTATATATAATTCAAAGAAAACCAGGCAAGTAACCTGGAATGAGGTAGTATTACAGTTTTATTTTTATACTCAGCTGTAATGAAAGCTATCTAAGATCTCCAATTAAACAGAAAATTGGGAAGTTCCCCAATATTTGCTAAACTTTCTGCTACTCTGGTAAGACCACCAGGGACATCTGCAGAAATAAATTATTCCAGGTGAGTTGCAGAACTTAGGTAGTTTATAAAAGAAATGAGACCTAGGAGCACACATTTAGCAAGGAAAGTATCAATAGCAAAAAGGAATAGTGGCATTGCCTGTTTTCCTCAGTGCTGGGGAAGAAAAAAAATGCAAATAAGCAATTAGAGACTGATTAATAATGTACCTCCACCAGCATGCTGTGTGTAATCCCTAAATTCATATGACTTGGCAGCTTTACATCCCTTAGCACATTCTTACTATATTTATACACCTAGCATATAAATACTAACACTACAATGAAAAATTTTTGTTAATTACCAGCCTTTTACAAGGGCAAAATTGTAAACGATAAGCAACAGTGCACCCCTCAAAAAGCCAAGTTCTTATTACCAAGAAACTTGCTAACAGCAACCTGAACATAATGTAAAGGCTCCTAACTTTGCCAAATAATTTCAGTACTTAAATCTGCAAGTAAAGTCTTCTGCTTGAACCAGCAGGGATTATTTCAACTGCTAGAGATCACATCTGCTAGCCTTGTACTTACTCCTATGTGCTTGCCCTTTCTGTCATACTCTCAGTATGTTTTTCTTCCTTTTGCCTTTTCCCGAGACATGCCAGGTCAGATTGATGTAGATCATTTGTGGGAGCATGAGACTGGTTCTTTCCTATCTCTTCACAGTATTTGCTGCTGATTCACCCACCTAGAGCTAATAAAATATGTACAAGCCCCGTGTAGTGGTTTTGGTTAGTTAATTTGAGATTTCTCACTTAATGCACTAAGGAGTGTGGTGGGTTCAGTGTTGGCTAATCACCAGTGCACTCACTTCCTGTTGTGAGGTAGGATTAGGAGAAAGGTAAAGTAAGTTCAAAACTTTAAAAGGGTATAAAGAAAGATTTACTAACAGTAACTAAAGAAAGAGTAATAAGAATCAGAACAAAACTTTTAGAATACTTCTCTTCCTCCCACAACCTTTTCGTTCCCACTGACAATGTAAAGAAACCAAACCTAAATTTCAGTCAGTTTAGTACTTCTAGAATAGTCTTTCTTCAGTTCACTTAGGGAGAGAAGTCCTTCTTTTTAATGTTATGGAGACTTCTCCACAAGAAAAGAAACCAGTTCTCTTGTGGCTCTCAATTTCCTCATGAATAGCAGCCGCCTGGGGAAATCTGCAATCGTGAAGTCCTTCCTATTTTCTACAAGCTTTTCCCATAGCTGTGTTTATGGGCCAATGTCTTAAAGATGAGCTATTCAAAGGCAAAAGTTCTCATTATCTATCTCTAAAATCCTCTTTATCTCTGGGAACAGAGATCTTCTTCTTCTGCTGGGGGCGCAGCACCACTCTTTTCTCCTTCTCTGTTCAAATTTCTCACAGGATTATAGCTACTTTAACATCTGCTTACTTTAGCATGGAGGTCTTTGCTTGATATCAAATGGAACCTTTCATCTCCCTATGGCTTTCATGTGTTACAAGGAAACAGAGTATTTTCTCTACAGCTCTACAAGAGGATTTTAGCTTATTAAATTATTACCTATTCCCAGACCAGAAAGAAAAGAAAGCCTTCCTGGAGTTTTTCATCTTTAACATGTGTTTTTCACAGAATCGTATACAGCTTCCCAGTAGTTCTACAGACTATCAATTGCACAGAAGGTTTTACATCACTTCCATAAATGCCTCCCATACAAAACCACCACACCCAGAAAGGCTGGTTGCTCCTCCAATCCACAAACTTTGGTGCTGTACTGCCAGGGTTCTCAGGGAGCAAAGACTGTCCTTCCCAGGAACAGCTAAATTCTCTAACACCTGACAACAGCTGCCACCCTCCATCATATGATTTGTGCCTCTCCTACCCTGTGGCAGCCCCAGCTTCTGCAACCCCCAGAGCAGGGCTGGCTGCCTGCCAGGGGCTGCCTCTCAGGGAGAAAAGCAGCAGAGGAGCTGCATAAGGTGCCTTGTCCAAACAGCTGGAGAAGTGTGTGCTCCTGGCTGGCAACAGGAAGTGAGGACCATGAAGCCCCAGATCTGCCTGCTCACCTTCATTTCCATGCCCTAGGTGGAAAGTGCCTGTCTCCATCCAGAGAAAAAGATACTCCCACCAGCAAAGTAAGTAAAGAAGCTGCTTGAGCCCCTCAGGGGTGGTGTGGCGTGGCATGAATGAGGACATGGGGGAGCTCTCCATATCACTGAAGAGGCAGCTGGCAGGCACAGCCATGGGCAGCAGCCATAGCAAGGCATTTTACATCCCAGCGGAGGGAAACCTCCTTACATCCAGTGAGGAATATACCTGCCCTCTGATGTCCCACTGTGCTGGATTACTCAGGTGCTCTTTCATCTTTTTTGTTTCCAGAGAAGGCAGCAGGAGTGGGCAGCCATCGCCTCCAGCTACTGAGTCCCAGGTGCCTCAGCCACTGCCTTGCAGCTGCCTCCTGCAATGGGACCCTTGGCCCCTGTATGTCACTGCCAGACCCACAGGCCTGCAAGCCCAGTGGGAGAACCTCTGCTGTGCCCCTACTTCCTCCCTTGCAAAGGAGGTGGAGGCTGCTGAAGCCTGTGGGCTGCGAGCACAGCACAGCCTACATCTGCTCACACACCAGAGCCCGTTCCCCATACACAAGCACCGCCTCGGACTTTCTCTAAACAGATGTATGAGGTGTTCTCCAAACAAAATAGTTTCTTCATATTGAATATACAAATAGGAAAGACTCTATGATAGCTAGGATCACATGTGCTCATGTGTAGCAGGAGGTCTTGGTTTAGATTCAGGCTGCTGCTTTTTCCCTATTGTGGGTAAAGCCATTCGTGTAGCAAAGGTATAATACTTTTACCGGTTTCACAAGTTGCAGTATTAGCAAAAGCCCTCTTCTTGTTAGTCATCTACATTGACAATTTCATAGTAGTGTTAAGGCAGCACAATAATGTTTGAAAACACCATGAATTCTCTAAGATGGCAGCTTTAATTTAATGTTAAGAGTCTAACGTCTCTTCTGTCAGGTTGCAAAACAAGTAGGCTTAAAAAGCCCTGTTACCTTAAGCAAAAGTGAAAGTTCAGCTCTGGAATTTTACAGGGGTAACGTTGTTTAATCCGCCTCATATTATGAACCAGCCAGACTGATAAAGACAAGGCTAGGAGAAAGCAGGATATAAAATGACAGACCTCTGCCACTTAGATGTTTATGGAACAGAGAGACAAATTTCCAGAAAAGCTCCAGACTTCCAAACCTGTGCACACAGACACCCAGTGCATGTGGCACATTAGGCAGTGCCTCTGTGCCCCAGCACCCAGCCAGTGATCCCAGGCAGAATTAAGGCTGCATGGACCATAAAGCTAAAACACAATAAGAAAGCAAACTTTCATTTCTAAGACAGACATGTATAACTGATCCCAGTTAGTTAAATGAAACAAAAACAAAAGAAAAAGAAAAACCCAAGAAGATTGCACATCTAGGTTTAATTTAGATCAGTGAGGAGTGCTGTGTGATGCAAGTATGTATAAACTAGAAACAAGATAAATCTCAAAAAGCCATCAGATGTATTTAGCTCTCAGAGGTTCAACCCTTTTGCCTACTATTATCACATAAGTTTATGCTTTTGCACACCCTATGTTCAGTCTGTGACTGAGTAAATCCTGTGCTGATGAAAATCCTTGTCTAGCATTGCTACACCAGAAAAGGACAGTGACATATGTTTTCTTCCTCTTTCCTCAGCACAGACCTGCAGCTATCCACCAGATACCATCAAGGTAAAGACTAAAACTGATTTTCCCTCCCACCACCCCTACTCTCTGGGGCAACTGAGTCCAAAACATCCACATATTAGAAAGACAAAGAGTCCATCATGTTCCTTCAAAAGAAAGAAAAGCCCATAATCAGACTGTTTGCTTAGGATGCAGAAAAACACCAGTTTAAGCCTAGGTACAAAATAAGTATTTAGTATGCACAAAAACCTGAGATGCAGCCCCACTCTTGGGCAGCCAGTGGCCAAACGGACTGCAGTACACACTCATAATTTCTGAGGCTGAGTGTAATGGTGTCTGGCCCAAATCAGACAATTCAGGAGGCTGAACCTTGTGATGTTGTCTCAGTGAATGTCCTAAGCCGCTGCCCAATTTATGGCTGTAGGGGTGCTTCTCTCTCCTTCTCCTTCCCTTCTCCACTCAGCTTTTTGGTAACCAGTCTCTTGACTACTGGCATGTTTCCCAAAAGAGTTTCAGTTTTGGCATGACATTTTCTAAAAGTCATTTAAATGGACAATTGCCAACCAGGTTCAGTAATAAAGAAATCTTCAGCTGAAAAACAAAGGGGAATTTATTACTTTGAAGCTTAAAGGGTTTTGGTTAATCTTTGCACTATAAAAAATGGCAGATGTATCAACAAATGGCTAAATCTCTGTTGGAAAAGAATCAGATTTCCCCTTCCAGTGTCTCACTGCCTCTAGAAGGAAGAAAAAAAAGAAAACAAAAACCTCCACAAAACCAAACATGCCTTTCAGGCTGCACATTTAGTTTCTGATAAATGAGAATGGAGCAAATGGTTGCATTGCAACGCAGGACTGGTAAGATAAACACACTGCCTGTTTATTTTACCTCCCTGCTTTGGGGTTAGATTTAGAAGTTCTGGCAATGCACCCCAGAGTAATTTAAGAGGTAACTCTACAACTTGGTATCTGCCCTGCTTCTCTGCCCACATTAATCTTCCTGGAAGGCAGGGGTAGGGAAACAGCCACTTCTCAACTGTTGCACTTCACAGTCTTGTGGGTTGTTTGTCTGTGGCTGTTTGTGTGTATTAATATGCTGAGCTCCGAGAGGCAGAAGCTGAGTATCTGGGGTTTGCTGCCTCTGCTTTGTAAACAGTGCATTTTAGCAGAGGGTAAATGAAGTTGCCTCTTGAGTCCCTGATGACAAGCAATCACCAGTATTTATGTATTGCAGAATGAAGTGCTGCCATTTAGCAGCCTGCGTTGGTTTGGTTTTGTTTCATTTTTGGTTTTTGGGATTTTTTTTGGGTTTTTTTCCTATCAAAGATGACATCAGTAAAGCAATAGTTGGTGCCCAGCAGATAAGTGGGTGTTTAGCAGAAAATTTTTAAGAAAGTGGGCAAGATGACAGAAAAGGGTGTGATGAAGTGAGCTCATCGTTTGTATTTGTGAGTGTGGGATTGACTGTGGAGGAACAGGAGGGGATGGAACTGTAATGGGGAACCTGCCAAGTAACTATCTGGTTTTGAGAGTTTTTGGTGTCCCAAGGAAAAGCCCCAGAGCATGGTTTGAAAACAGTCCTCACAGAGATGTTAGTGCAATAGCAAAGATGCCTCTTCTGAGTGTTAGGTTTGGCCTGTGAATAATGGAAGTTTTCATACTTGCTCCATTGGTGTGTGGGATAAATCACTCCACCTCTGCACTTCAGCCTCCCTACTGATAAGAGAAGGCTGCTGATAGCAGCCTTTCAAAACATGATGACTGGAAGGATTCTGGAAAATGTGACTCAGAGCAAGTCTTGTTAGGCTTATGTGTTTGAAGGGACAAGAGATGCTCCAGACTTCACTCAATAGATTGAGAGCCACTCATTCATGAAAATTAAGAGCCTACCTGTTCCCATTTCACAGGTACATTAAGAGAAATACTGCCACCCTTCCATATTTGCAATCATGGCTAGGGGAGGAGAGAGCTATGCACTTGATGATAAGCAAGACTATGCTGATTGTTGTGCTCCTTAAAATTTCTGGAATTTCTACATCTCAAAACTTTATAAAGCCTCGAATCAAAAATCAGAATTTATTTTCACTGAAGTGTTCTCATGGTCAGGAGATCTTCCACACAAAGCAGAATCTAAACAGACAATACGATTTGCATAAACTTGGAAAATTCAAGGCAAATTCTGCAGGAATTTTGTTTTAACATTGTCCTTCTTCTAGGCTTGAAAAATAAAAGCTAACCCTTTGGAGTTTTTAACCCATGAAACAGAGACCTCTGTTCCACTTACAGAGTGTGGAAAGTAGCTACAAATGTCACCACAAACCCAGCAACACTCACTCAAAATACTGCCACTACTGTGGACAACAGAGGATACCACTATAAAGCCAGTAGCGAATCACTGGCTTCAGCACCCAGTGCACTCAAATCAAGAACATACGGGCAAACAAATTTTTAACTTCTGGCTCCAAGTACCTAATCAGTGCACACTGGCCCTTTAGATTTAATGAGTCATCCTGCTAACTATTCTGTGCATCCTGCAAAATCACCCACAACCCATTAGCAAACACCTTCAGGAGGCAAAAGGAGGGACAAGTCTAAACAGAGTTGGGAAGAAACAATCTTATCTCCTCCTTCACTTATGTCTTTTCTTTCTCTTCCCTCTGTTCTCAAGGACAACATCAGGTGAGGGCTGCTGGGGAAGGGATTAGCCCTCACTTCATCTCTGGAGAGGCCAGGGCCCCTTCCAGAACAGTGCATCTCCTGGACAGCCACACACACACATGCACTTGGAGTCTTAATTGCCTCCCAGACCCTACAGTCTCTCTGGCAGCTTGCTGTGACTCCTGTCCCTCCCTTTCTTCCTCTGTTTTCTTATGCTTTTTATTCTGCAAGTCACCCTGACTCCCCTTCCTTCAGTTCCTTCCCTAAACACCCCATATTAAGTCTTGTTCAAATCCCAAATGCTCTCCCTTCACATGCATCGATAAAATGTCCCATGAAAGTCTCCCTTCTTGCCCATCAGCTCACATTCCCTGCTTGGGATGATCTGCCACAGGGATGATGTCTCCCGGGACAGCCCTGGGGGGAGCCGGAGCCCGGGCTGATGCAGGCTGCTCTGCTCCCTCATGTGGTGATGAGCTTCCACCGTGTCAGCACCGCCAAGCGGGGCCGTGGGTTGTTGAGCTCTCCAGGTGTGCAGCCACAGGCCGGACAGCTGGGAAATGACTGTGGATTTATAAACCTGACACTGA
The DNA here is from genome assembly GCF_015832195.1 of Motacilla alba alba. Taxonomy (NCBI): domain Eukaryota; kingdom Metazoa; phylum Chordata; class Aves; order Passeriformes; family Motacillidae; genus Motacilla; species Motacilla alba. The sequence continues at coordinate 29,485,091 of NC_052016.1, read as the reverse complement.
GTGTATTAGTCAACTGTGTGAGTACAGGCTATACCAGACCTGCTCGCGTCTCCAAACTTCTTCAGAGTATAACCATACTGAAGCCTTGCTCTTTCTCTCTTCCCCCTTTTCCCCCTCAGGAGCACATTGCCAAAAAAAGATTCTACAAATTCCAGTGAACTGTGGTACTCGACTGTCAGCCATGATGTAAAACACAAAGTCTCTGTGATCGACAGCAATTGTCAGACAGAATATGCACTTATCAGTGTGCTCGAGGGGAAGGCAAATGTCACCAGCCCAGAAGAGCATAGTGAATATGATATTGTCCTGGTAACTTAAAAGGTATTGTTTTGCCTGTGTGCAGCCATGATGACCATCCCTCTGCTGTTGGGTTTTCAAACAAATACCTCTCTTGTTACCAAGCTTACTCATTAGGCTACGTCTGCCAGTCATTTACTATGAGACAAACCTGTCCATGAACAGCGGATCAGAGAAAGAAACATGGACTGGGTACAGGACTTGACAAATAAACCAGGAGGAATCAGTAGCAACTGCCATCAATGTTCCTCTATAGAAAATTAGGAGCTATAATATTTTAAGCAACCAAGGCAGTACATTTTTCTGGACTTTTAGAAAAGGGGTCTTAAAGAACTACTGTTGTAAATCTCAAAAATGCAATAATAACAGGTCTTTCTGTTTGTTCGGGGAATGTTTCATGTTTTAAATGAAAGCATAAACCTTGTGTTAGATGCACTTACTCTTGTCCAAAATTTCTCTGACATACTTGATTTGTACCATTATACAATGCACAATTTTTATAAAGAACTCATTTTAAATTCTCCCATCCCCCTTCTAATGTAACACTACTTAGCGTGAAGTCTTAAAATTGGAATTAAATAAAAAGCCCCAAAACAATAAAATGCATGCAAAACAAATATTACACCCACAAGAATACTGTTGATACTGATGCTGATAACTACCTCTCAGTGGCAGAAATCCAAGTGCTGATTCCGTGACACAATGCTCTCACAGCTCGCTCCTGCTGGAGTCTCCAGTTTGGCCTTCTGCAATGCTAGAGTACCATCTCTTCACACCCCAGCTCCCCCTCTGTAAGCAGACTGGACATGTGCAAAGGACTGAAAACAGGTATTCAGCTGTTTGCCAGAGCTCACAAAGTAATTACGTGCCTGTGTTCTTGCTTAAGCATCTTTTTCGCTCCCTCCATTTTTGTAACAAAACAGTATGGAAGAAAATGTTGAACAGTTTTTCTGATTTTAAGTCTTCCTGTGTATGTGATTGCTGGCTGCAGCCCTGGCTTTATGGTGCAGTGCCTTTGTGACTCCCACCTGCCATTTCCATGCTGGGGATAGTCCTATGGGCAAGTGCACAGAGCAGTGGATAGACAAACTGCCAGCATGTGCAGGTATCACTGCTGTGGCAGGCAGCTGAGTCTGCCCAAAACTCATACTGGCTGCTGTGGGTACACAAATGACACCTGACATTGGATTTTAAAGGGCTGATTGTACACTCCACGAGCTGCTTTTTAACATGTCTCAGTTGTCCCAGTCATTAAAGTATTATCCTCATTCCTTCTATTAAAATTAATATTGATCATTCATACAAAATATCGTGGTGTAATACTGTACTTTTAAATTATTTTTAATTATTACTTAATGTAATAATGTGTTTTCACACTGCTGTATCTCTAATGTATTGAGTCATAATTAATTCACTTTTAAATTTTCTTTTACATTGTCAATTTACCTCACAGATATATAACCAGAAACTACTTTTTTTTTGACACTTCCTTCAATGAGAGTTCAAAACCTGACTGATGCAGTCTGTAAAGTCAGACATTTTCTGTTGAATATCACATCTGACTACAGCTCCACCTTCTTCCTTCCTGTGAGGTTCTGGGGTAAAGGTACGGACATAGAGGAGGATGGCTGGGAAAAAAATGAATGCTTGATTCCTTTCTCAACTCTTAAAGCCTATATAGGTATCACCATAAAGAAGTTTAATCATTACATTATTTTTTAGTTCCTAAAATCAAGATATGGAAGTGTTCAAGGAAAGGATCAGGTATCTCGGTGAGAGCAATAAGATTGAGCAGCATCTCAACAGCAATTTATTTCTTTGCTGCTGGTACTTTCATAGCCTGCTGCTTTTGGGACAAGCCATATAAACCATGACATTTATTCTTCTCCAGCATAAGAATCAACAGAAATCTCTCTTCTACCTGTATGGTGCATAGATTATTACAGCAAGAGAATTTATGGTTCCTATATCTTACAAACCAAGAGAGAATCAGAATAAGCTGCAAATATGAGAGTCATGCAAACTACTAATTTGGTTCAGAACGTTTCCCAAGCTCAGTTTAAACGCATGCAACAACAACAACTATGGGTTTGAGCTTATAGCTCTGTCATATGTGCTTCATACAGCACACCATTTAGAATTCCAATAACTATTATCCAGCTCACACAGTTGAAAGACTAGAGCTGCTAAAGAATGAAAACAGCCACTTTAAGAGTAAAAAATAAATAATTTAATGCACAATAACATTGTCAGATTATTCCTTAAATAAAATAGTAATATTAGAAAGAGAAAAAAAAATTTCCATGACATATTTCTTACAACACAAAATGCTTCTTAAAATAAAAGTTTTATCCAACACTACTAACATTTATAAGACTATAAATAAATGACAAGATGTAGTTCACTCACATGGTGGTGAATATGTTCCACTCTGCATAAGGTTAATGCTTAATTTCTATGTTATAGCCAGTTACTGCCTGTAACTTTGTGACACTCTGGCCCATGTCTTCTGCTCCAGCACCATCCTCTTGGCATTGATTCATCTCCTCTGGTCTTTCATCAACAAGAACAACTATTTACTGCCTTATTAAGGCAAATATCTTACATCTGTTCCTTTTTCTGCCCAGTGCTAGGCAGGAACTATAATTAAGGATATAGACTAGTCTTCAGATTTACAAAAACAGGTCAAGTATCTGTCTATTCACCAGTAGGAGTAGCTAACTGTAAAAGCACACTACTAATTCGACCCTTTAAATATTCCTGTGACATTCAGCTGTGTTAGTGAACAAGACATGTCTCTTCATGCTGTTGCTTTCTTCTTTCATATTTCATATTGAAAAAGAGAAAAATAGAGCAAAGAGCACTGTATCCAAGGAGGCTGTAGGAAGAATAAGGAAATTATGAGAGCTAAAGCATTCTTAAGAAGCTAGTGCAAAGGCCTTGCATGTATTTAAAGAATACAAATACATATACACACACACACACACACATATATATATATATGCATTTAGGTTTTCAGGCTGTTTGACAAGGAAAGAGCGACAAGTAAATGCGGCATATGAAGTTCGGAGGGAAAAAAGAACATATATGAGTTTGAGTGGAAGTGAGCATTGAGGATGAAGCTGTGCAGATAATTTTGCATAAGCCAAGAGAAAAAGAAAGGGGCCATATACAAGACTGCTTTCAAAGCTCATGCAGAACATTCAGCTTTAGTCGTAAGGCAAGACAAAGCAGAGCTTTCAAAGTCATGCATCATGCATGAGCATGCATCAAATACATGATTTTCTCAAGGGTGAAATGGATTGAGATATAGAAGAAAGAGGTAGTGGTACTATAGCAATACAACACTGTCATAAATATACCACATTTTCCATTTACATTATTGCACCACAGGCAGTATTTACAGGACAGCAATTTTAGAAGTGTTTCTACCTAATGAATAGTTTCCTGCCCTGGGATTGCTTATAGATAGGGAATTGCGTCTCTTCTAGGTAGTGATGAAGATGAGGAATCTTTCCATAATTTCTCTGAAAGTAAAACAGTACTATATTAATATTAAAATGAAACTTTAAATAGTTATTTGAACATATTCTTTCCTATCTCCTTTTACACTACTTTTTCTAAGAATCCTGTCAATATATAAGGAATAAAATTCTTCTAAAAATTTGAACTCATGACCTGTTGATCTCTTGTCCCTTGGTAAGAATCCCAAGAAAAACCAATACAAGTTAATTGCATACCTTATTTACCTACACTGCAATGCTGAATTGTTAGCCTAGAATTATTCTAAAAGCACATAGGTGTGACTCAGTAAATTAGCACTGGGGGAGGCAGCTCCATGCATTGTTTTTAGTATAGCTTCAAAGCTCATGGGACTTTTATATGGGCATTTCTATCTGAACAAATATAAATGCATTGGAATCACTACCTAGTTGCTGGTAGTCATCGCCTAGAAAACCTGGAAGAATGAACGTTTGTTTCCTTTAAAGGTATTTCCATACATAATAAATTTTCCAGAAAACTACAAAAAGACAAAAATCAGGACTCTTTTTCATCTCTTGGATTAAAATTTGTTTTGTTAGCATTCAAAACCAAATGTACAATAAGGAGAAATATTTCAAATTATTTGTCTCCCCATTATGGTACACATACATACAAGGAGAATTTTTCTGTACAGATAAAATGCAATATTAGATCAGAAAAGTTTGGTTGGAGTCCACAGCTAACCAGTCTCATGACTATTCCCTTTCTCATCAGAGGACCAAACAGTGAGTCCCAGGTTTTAAGTAAGCATATCAAGACTTTCTGAAAGCTATTTACAATATTCTTAATACTGTTATGCAAATCATATATATAAATGAATCTCAAAATCTTTCCAGAAATATTTCCCTCCTTTCCCATTAATACTTCTGCTCTTTGTAACGAAACAGTTTCTCAAAGGTACAGCACTTACATGTGAGAGAAGTCGGGTCGAGCTTTAACCTGTCACATTCAGATGTCCCAGGATTAAGAGTATCTTCATCATAAATATTTTGACGTAAAATGTTCCTTATAAAATCTGGGTTCATACTGTTTTCCATAAATCCCTCTACTGATGGTGGTACAGAAAACACTAGCTGATAAATTACAGTGGAGCTTTCATTACTGAAAAACAAAGTCAAGGATGAATGTCTTCAAGAGTCAACAGGATCTTTTCTTCTTTTTTTTTGAAAGACTGACTTATCATATAAATGTTGGGATGGATTTTTAAAAAAACCAACATTTTCCAAAAAAAAGCATTATGAAAGAAAACTGCCAAAGATGCCAGTTTCTGCCTCTCCCTCCCTTCTCAGAACAGCTCTTGAAACTGGGTGTGTACTTGAAGTCAGCCAGAGACAGGTTTTCAAATGCACGAGAGGTAATTGGACACATGTTCTGATGGGATACAGTTTTCAGTATTTCACAAGAAGCTACTGATAATACATGTTGCAATATCCTGTGCATAGTTTCACTAGACACCTGTAGGAAGGTTTTTTTTCCTGCTAGCAGTGTCTGGGACCATGCAGCTGTGTCCTGACTCAGCTCTGGAGCAGATTACACAAACCAGTGAACTCGAGACCATCTGTGGAGATTTCATTTTTTGTGGTCTTCCAAAACTGACTACAATTCAACAGCTATCTTCTGTACTCAAAGAATTCAAAACATTTTCAAAAAGTACTTGAATGGGGGAAAATAAAAGGAAAGAAAGAGAGGGAGATAGCAAGAGAGAGATATCAAGGAGGCAGAGAGAGTTATTAGCTAATCAATGTACGTGCAGAACTACAGCTTTGTATTTGATAGTCTAAATCACAGCTCCCGTAAGACTAAGGAGCTACAGTTCACTGTTGAACAAAGCTGGCATGCCCAAGGCTGGCAGGGCAAGGGAGCATATTCCTCAAGGGAGCAAAGTGTCTTCGTGACTGCCACTTGCCACATTGAATCGTGGCTATTCCTCTGTCATTGCTATCTCAAAGGACCTCGGACTTTGCAAAACTATTTCCCTTGATTTCGTCTTGTCTTTCTAATTTCTTTTGTAAGAGTTCCTTTTCAGAAGTCCTTGGGAAAACTCTCTGTCTTCCCTTGCCTTCCTGCTATCTCTTCATGACAGGAGACATGTATATTCCTCTTGCCTTTATCTCTTTTGGGAACAAAATTATTCTTTCCTCCCTATGAACCTTGTTTTAGACATTTAAGATTATTTAAACTACATCAATCTTAAGCGTCTCCAGCAATTAATTTTCCTTTTCTTAAATATCCTTGAATATATTTATTAAGGGCTGCAATTGGAACCGAAGATAACAGAGATGATACTTCATGGCAACAATATGTTCCTGTGATTATATCATTTTAGCAGCATTTACCATTTGCACCAGATGATCCTTTGACCAGTTTTCACTGTCTATACACATAATTTTCCCCAAACAACCCTATTTTTCAGAGATTTAAATATTGTACATATTTACATAAGCACACGTATGCCTCATCAAAAGCCTGTAATTTTCAGATAACTTTGGTGACAGAAATTGCTTACCTGAAAGAAATCACCTGAGCCGACCTAAAGTAACGTCCTAAAGCTGGAGATGAGCTGTAGATCTCTGTTAGCTGAGAGAGAGAGAGAGAAAAAAAAATGTTTCTTCTATTCAATCTCTTTTTTGCCCTCACAAAGAAAAAAAAAAGCACAGCCAATGATTCTTACAAAGTGCTTTAAGGAGCATAAAAACAGGTGCTGAAGGTCAAATAACAGCAAATATCTACCCTGGAAAAGGTAGAGAGTCATTTAATTTTGACAGACAAGTCAATTGTACATTTGAGTGATTGCTATGTAACCTTAACACAATGGAGACACTCAAGATGAACTAAAAGCATGTGCTTATTTTGCTATGTGCAACTAATGCTCATAGGTTGGTTAGGTTTGGGATCTAATTAGTACCAAAAGGCTCTTCTAACTCTCACTTTGTGGAGGGGAGGGTCTCTGTCTTGCAATTGCTTTCTTACCATGTCCATAACTGCCATGTATGCTGAGCATATTTCAGCTGTAACTCAGAGCTGTGCTGGCTCAGCAGAAATCACACCTATAAACCCAGGCTGTAATCATGTACTCATGAGAAAATGCAGCACACAGGATGTTTAGCCCATAGTATGCTTAGATGACTTTCACAGGCCTCTCAATTATTCAATGATTCTATGAAAAAGGTGAAGACAATGTCTTAACAAATGGTCAAATTTATGGGGAAAAATCAATACTTTCTTGTGCTTAAAAGCAGACCATTTTTCCTTTTTCCTAGATTGTGACTTTAAAAAGTACAACACATTTTATTTGTGGACTTGCAAATGACTGAGTTGCTATGCAGAGAAACAGAAACTTAAAAGGCAAAACACTGAAGCAGAATCAACTTTGCCAAGAATCACATAAACACTTACCCTCTTAATAATGTCCTTGGAGGAGAAGTGTGGGAAACCACACATTAACTCCAATGTTCCTGAAAAATTGTGAAAATTTCCATTGCTTAGTAATTCATCAGGATCCCAGTAGTCATCCTCATCTGTGTAAACATCTAATAATCAAGAGATAGAAAGGGGAGAAAAAAGCTTCAGATAGCTGAATTATTGAAAAACAACCCTCTTGGCTTTCTCCAGGGTGGCTTTCTCATAGATTTCTTAGGTAAAGAGTGATGGTAAGTGAGGTAAGGGAAAGACAGAAAGAAAGTGCAAGTCACCTGAAAAAAGTGACAGCACCTGGAGGTCAATCACCAACCTCCATTAGCAAAAGCCATCTGCTCTAGGAGTCTGACAGGCAATGACACCATGGGACCTAAGTCATCCATGTCACTTGTTCCAACATTACAAACATAATTTCCATCCTCATAGCCAAATCTCTTCTTGTGATGTTTTCTCACTTAGCTACAAACTTGAATTGTCACCTGATCAGGATACAAGTTGCTTGCTGCCTGCTAAGATAAAAGTATTCACAACAACTACTGAACTACAATACCACCCTCTGCAGTCAGTATCTCAGTTCCTTCACCAGTTTACTGAAGGACATTCAAGGATATTGTTGTATTCTATTAAAGTGTACATATTGCAGGTTTGTATTACTGTAACCAAGAGCAAGATACTTACTAGAATAAAGAATTAGGCTGATGAGAATGACCAGGAAGATCACTAGAAGTATCGTAGATATAACCATCCATCGTTTACACTTCCAGAAAACTACATTCCTGCATGATTTCCAGAGATCTCTCTCCTAGGTATAAAAGAGAAGGGCATATTGATTAATCAAATAAGGCAGGAAAAAATATTGAAGAATGTCTCTGCTGTCACACTAAGAAACTGAACCCCTACATAGATGGGAGAGCCTCATTGGTAAACAATACCCTACATCAGAGGTTCCCAGCCTTGACTACTACTGCAGGAGAAAATGCAGACCCAGAGAAAGGTAAAGGACATTCACTTGAGAGAGATCATTACTCTTTGTGCAGAAGTTCCAACTCCTGAATGGCCCATAAAGCTAAAGTAACAAAGGTGATTTCTTGGTTCCACATTTGGTTTTTTTTAACTACATGAATTAAATTTGCATATTCCACAAGCTCTCCCAACTAAAAAGGTGTCTCTGGAGGTATTTCCAAAATTATTCACCTCTGCAGCATGGATGATGTCAACCTGCATAGCTTCTGGATGCCAGCATCCAATGCAAAGACAATGCTGTTGAATATAGATAGATACTATTGCGTTAAACCCTCTGTAAAATAATTGAGACTTTTATAGCTGACTTACTTTTTATTCAGAAGATAGGAAACTTGAAGGCTATTGAGTGTATTTAACAGAAAGTTTAATGCAAATCTCACCTGTTCTAGGAGATCAAAAGAAAACTTCACTCAAATCAATTGTGCATATAAGCACATTCATATGGGAGAGAAAAGAAATTGTTTTTACCTTTTACCTTGCCTGGTATTTAATTTTTAATAGGATTGAAAACCATGACAGAAACTATTCTTTAATGAGTTAATCCAGTAGGATGAATATTAAAAAAAAAAAAAAGTTGGGGGGGGCAGGGAAAGAGCAAGCTTAGGTGATGGCAAAACATCTAACTTCATCTGTTTTGTTCCACAGCCAGAAGAATCAGAAGACTGAAGCAAGGCTTGAATTCATAAGCAGACCATGCTCTCTTTTTAATTACTCCTCTCCCTCCCTCATAAAGGTAGTAATAAACTCTATGTCCTTTTTGTTATCAGTACCAGGTAAGGAAAAGCATGTGCTGTAGGTTGTCTGGGCCACACACGTGCAGATTGTCAGGAACCAGCTGCTGGAGGCAATAATCCAAGTTTCCTTCCTTTACTTTTCGAACTTTCTAAGAACATAGAATAACAGAGAGGCTTTCACTGAATTTAACTGAATAGAGCAGCTGGCTAAAAGCTTCTATGTGGTGGCAGGGGAACAGGGAAAGAAAACAGTCACACAAAGAACGTGCTTACAAGAGAGATTCCTTCAGGAACAGAGGCAAAAAAAGGAAAACACTCTCTGAAGACACCTCTGCACACAGAACTTTGCTCTGTTGGAGAATGAAAGGCAAACACTGAGTATGGTTTTGTTTACAGCATGCCTTCAGCTGTCATCACATTCACTTTTTTTGTTATTTGATTTTTAAAATATGTTATAGAAATATATATATATTTTATAGAAGTATGATTTTCATTTTAATACTTAACACTAGTATATCATTTTGTATTTAAAAAAAATTAAAGCCAGTAACTACTGCCTAGAGTGCAACTATGAAATCAGCCATAGCCCCATTAGTTGAGACAGGCAGCTGTCAATCCCAAGTTTTGATTGAGCCACAATATAGTAAAATCAGGACCCTCAACAAAGGGAAATTATTTGCATCTGACTCCAAGGCTTTGGAATGCTGAATACTCACTTTATTAAAACTGTATTATACTTCTATATAATTATATATATTATAATTATATATATTTTTTATATAATTACATCATACTATAACTATACTACAATGAATACTTACCACTAACTAACAACTCGTGACTGTCTGCAGACAGTCCACACAGCTTGGACCTGATATGCTAATTAACATAAACAATCTCCACCAGAATCCAATTACCAAATTCCTTCAAGTAAACAACTTTCCCAACACATTCCACATGTGCAAAACACCAGGAGCAGCAAGCAGAGATAAAAATTGGTTTCCCTCTGTGCTTCTCCAGGAAAAAACCTGAGAGAGAGAATTATGTCTCTCTCTGTTCAGAAGGCATGTGACTACCACACCACCACATGCTTAGACTATCACAAAACTCAATTCTTAATCACACATAGCAAACGGGCTTGATCCTAAGAAAACATTCAGCTCTGCAAGTAGACCAACACCTTCCGAACTTTGCCCATAGGCCAGGGCGAAGCAACAGCAGCCGAGAAATTCTCTCCCTGGTGGGCAGGACAGGTCTGATTAACCTGCCAGCTCAGCAGAAAGCAGAGCATGGTAACTTCCAGTAGTGTGTATAGGACAGGAAGCCACTTGCTAAAATCAGCATAAAGAGAGCTCAAATGAAAACTCAGTTCTGGAAAGGGGAAGGATAAACCCAAGGGTAAGCGTTCTCGAGATAGTCTAGCAGACCTAGCTGACCCCTGCCTCTCCTCCCCACTCTGCTCCTCCTCTTTGCACCTCCTGGAATGTGTCTGGCCCTGCAGCAAGCTGATTCAGCTTTCCAGACGACGGGAGAAGTACCTTGACCCTTGACACAAGAGAAAGAAAGGGGTTTTTTGCCTAGTCAGCGGAATAAATCAGCCCCAGAGTTGAGCAGCGGGGGTCTCCCAAGGAAGCTGTGAAATCACAGGAGCGGGAAGGGACGGGCGGAGCCTCAGGCAGGCAGCTCCCGGCGGGGTCAGCCGTGCCCACAGAAAAGCGGGAAACATTTTTGTACCACCACAAATACTTCTGCAGTAAGTAGTGTAATTCACTGTATAGCAGCCACATGTGAATATGTTATTCCTCTGCCAGAATTAGGTCTGTTCTGTAGCTTTAAACTAGGGACTACAAGCTATCTCCCTTAGGATTCACTTAACTTAACTGAGGGTTTGGAGCATTCTATTAATACAAATTAATAATGGTTAGCGACTGAAAATTACTCAGAGATAAAGAGAATCCAACATGCTCTGTTCGAGGACATCTTATTTTTGTTTGGCAGCACTGTTTCCAGGTTCCAACTTCAACTGAAGGAAAGCCTGGTTTTAAAACTTATTTCAACTTTTCTCTTTTCTGGTTTTGAGCCCAATCCCACTGATAGCACATTAGAAGAGAAAACAAAACTCAGAACCAATTACAGTTTCACTTCCTAAATTAAAGCTTAAAATCCCACTCTCAAAACACTTCATTGATAAGGAAAAAGAATTACATTTAACGGGTTTTTTAGCCTCTTTCCCTCGACCTCAAACAGCAAATTAAATCACCCCTACAAAATGTTCCTTCAAGTGTCATTTCACTTGCTGTGTAGTATTTCCCCCACCGGAAGGATCAAATGACCAGATGAAATTCCTACCTTTCTTGTTAGAGTATTTAGAGGCTTGTCACGATCAGTCTCACTTTCCTCCACATTATGTTCCCGTAATTCAATAATCTCATGCTCCTGAGCAGAGCTCTGCCTTTTCATTGCTTCTGTCTTGAAAGAGCGTCCTCTGCGAGGACCTCTGTCTGTGAAGTGAGCACGGAGCCAGCTCATTTCCTTCTTGTTTCAGCTGCAATTATGGTCAGTAGTAGCTCTGACACGAGGCTGGAAACCGGAAGAGTGGGGATAGTGTTCATAGGAGAGGTCTCAAAATACTGTTAAATTAGGGGAATTCCTTAGAAGAACAAATAAAGTCGGCTGCCCTACTGCAGAGAAAGGGAAGGCGAAGGAAGTATCGATTTGCATAGCCGTGAGAACTCTGACTCTCAGCTGTGCAATACTAGGTTTTCCAGTTTGCCTACCTGCCTGTACCAGCCCTTGACAAGCAAGTGACTAAACCTTCAGCAATGCTGGGATGATTTTGAAAGGAACCAGTGTTTTCTCTGCTGCTGTCAGCCAAAACAATAAAATGTTATTACTGTTATCCATGCAGCTAAACAGATGCGGTGCTGAACAGCACGAAAAGAGTAAAAGTTCATAGAGCATGTTGTTTGCTTAGGCTGGAACTCTGTCGACACTTGTGGTTCTAGTCTTCCTCTTCTATAGTCAATAAAGAAATGAACACTAATGACCTTTGTGCTGTAAATTGTTCTCCCTCTAACTATTACACTGCCTAAAATCATATCTGGTGTTAAAGAACCATTTATGTTCTTTAACATACTATCCAACATAAACCTGAGAAGCTGCTTTCAGGTAAAAAAAAACCCAGAGGACATAGATAAAGAGAAAAGAAAGATGGACTTCAATTTCCACCTGCGCTCCACAGGACATGTTTTTATGGCAATTTGGTCTGCACTAGCTTCCCATATGCACTCTCATGTGCACTTGGAGTCACTCACAACAGCTTACCATAGCCAGGGGCTGATTACAACCCCAGCCTCCTAAATATCCTTGATCCTACCTTGTCTTATTTCTCCTGTTCACACTCCATCCCCATGTTTCTCCTTCCTTCCCACACAGCATCTCTCTCCCCTCTGACTCAAAAGGTCTGAGCAGACAGCTTGTATCCATACACTTCCTCACTCTTTTGTCCCAGCACAGGGAGTGTCATGCATTAAGAATGAAACACAACCTCTCTCCCCGACCCCCTTTCCTGCTGCCACTCACAGCACCACTCCTTTTTCCTGCCAAAAGCTCAGAGTGCTCTCCCCTTGTCCCACCACTCCAATTTTCTCTTTGTGCAACTCACCTTGGTTCTGCTGCCTGAAGCACACCCAGGGTTTGCATTCCTGATGTCACGTCACACCCATCCAGGCAAACGCACTCCATGAAAGTGAGCACATCTTAGGTTTATTCCACAAGTAAAAAGAAATACAAATTGTATACCCCACATATTTTGGTTCTGAGAATCTTTAAAGCTCTGGAGGACTGAAGGTGAAACTGAGCAGTCATCAAGATCAGAACATGTATTTGGATCCACAAAATCTTACTTGGGACATCTTACACTAGAAAAGCCTTTATCTGGTTCTCACTACTCCTGCTGGATATCACTTTCAATTGTTTAATTTCTACTCACAGTAGACCTCCCTATTGGATTGTCTGAAATCAATACTATTCCTCGAAGACAAAGAGTTAATGATTATACAGATCTCACCATGCAAAGGCCAAAGTCCTTATTTTATTTTGTGTATTTATGGAGAAACTGCTTGAAGTCTTTCATCTGGGGGATCCAACTTCCACACCCGGTGCATTTCTTCCATGTGAAATTCTGACCCTTCAGCTTTACAAAAACAGGAAAGTCCAAGGTACTAATGCAGTTATGATTGCACCTGGAGTTCAGAGTTTCAGAGGCACATCCAAACAAATAAAACATAGTCCCTTGCAGTTTTAGCACATGGTTTATTAAAAAGGAATATGTGAATAATTGAATAGCCACTAAAGAAACAACCCTCATAATATACGGGCTTTGAATATAGCTTATGCTGTAAGTTTGACACAAGCTGGGGCAAGATGCCCAACAGGAGAAAGAAAGGAAAAATAATAACAGTGTTAGAAAGAGCAATCTCACTTCATGCAGATTACAGTGCAGGAATCTCACTGCATGCAGATTACAGTGCTAGCTCTTTTCAGTGTTTCCCCCCCACGCTGCCAAGGTAGGTCTAACATTAAACAAAGATCACATACGTCTGTACTGCAGAGTAAGTGTGCTGTGTGGACAGCAATAAAAGGTGTTCAAACTGCCAGCCTAATCTTTTAAATATATATATTAAAGGTGAAAGCTAAACACTTCCAAATATTGAGCACAGCTTAAAGACCATCTAAATGGTCTTAAGGCCATCTAAACAATTATTTTATTAAGCTAAGTACTGGTATTCTGAAGTCCCATAAATAGCTTTGGAAACCTTATATTGGCTAGGTTTGGAGTGATAACCTCATCAGAAGATTAAAATTATAAAACCTAGATTTACTACCAGGGTTAAAAGAATGTTGCTGTCATTTCTTATATTACTTTCTTTGAGCCCAAGGATGCCTCCAACCACATAAATCCATTTTCTTTCTATGTCCATTTCAATTTAGTGTGGCCTTGTGGGCGCAGCCCAGAAAGATACATAAAAACAAAATTTCCTGAGCCTGAAACTCTGCTTACTGTGGACTGAGGACAGGATGAAAAACAATCCTAACCTACCAGGAACATGCTAAAAATTCACAATGGATGCCAGAGCCAGAGAAGTACACCTGTAACATATTGCAAATATTAAACCGTACAGTTAGTTCAAATTCTGAAGAGAATTTAAGAAAGCATTATGGTTTCCTTTTTTTCAATGAATTACAACTCATTCATTCCTTCCTTTTATTTAGACATCATCCCAAAGAACCTAAATAATACACTTCTGGTTACTTAATGAAAATTTCTTGCATCCTAGCATTTTTGAGCTATATATCTCATATTTTTAAGAAAACACAGTAGAGACCCCAAAAGTTACAGCCCAGAAAGTAAAAGTCATGCAGTTGCATATAACGAGAAAGAATTAATCTCAGCTTTGTACACAATACACTATTTATGTTTTTGAGAACTATGAAATAATTATTTATGTTTAGAATCCTGTAACATCCCTAAAGAGTTGAATATATATGGCGTGTGGCCATTTTTATGCAGATATGCGTATGTGGAAACAAATATAGATAACAAGGGATGAAGAAGGAGAGAAGGGTTAAGAATGAGGTAAGGCTGGATTTTTGTTACAGTTTATAATCCATTTAATTTTGTTTCTAAGGCAGTGCTGTTTCTGCAAATAGCCCTAAGGATGATGAATCCATAAGGAAACTGAAGTTCCTCTGAGGCTGAATAGTTATTGCTAGATGAACCATAAATGATAGTTTCTTCATTAAAAAAATGTATTCTTTCACCAAAGAACAGTCAATGGCGTTTTCGTGTTGTATCATCAAATTGGCTACAGCAGGAAGCAGCTTTCACACAGAGGTGATCTGCTTTTTGTCCTTGGCTCATCAGTTTGTATTCTGACAGATCCAGTCATAAGTGCTTGGTGTACACACCAGGACGATTGCGCCGAGCACCCCCTTCACCCCAGCTCATGATGCCAGCAAGGTGCCATCTATTGCCCTTCCCTGTGCAGGCCAAGGGATCTCCAGAATCTCCCTCAAATGAAGGTAGTCCAGCTGTTAGTGCACACACACAGAGCACTGTAACAAAAAATAGGTTATTTAAGAACAATAAATACCTGCACCTCTTTTTCTCAAATTAAAACTTAACAATAATTAAAACTTACTTCTGGATATAATGTACCCAGCCATATGCCATATTTATTCAATTATTTTGAATTATGGATGTAGTACACTTACCAATATAAAGCCAACGATGAGAAGCAGTTTATAAAATTACTCCTTGATAATGTCCCATTACAGGATTTGTAGAATAACTCACCACAGCCTAAATAGGGAGAGAAGAAGAGAGGGATGGAAATAGGGAATTCTACTACAACTTGAAATGGGCAATTCTACTGCAATTGGAAATCTACTATGAATTGTTCACAGTTTGAAGGCAGATCTCTTATACTGTGTGTTAAATAGGAACAGAAAGATACCACACACCCCAAATCAAAAAAAGCCAACAAACCAAAACAAACCCAAATCCAACAAACAAACCAGGCACAATTAAGTATTATCAGGAGTTTTATAATCAAGACTGAGTCTACAGTATAATCAAGACTGAGACTACTTTGTAGAGGCAGAAGGAACAAAGACTAAGGAATGTGCAAATAAGAACAGGCTTCTCAAACGGAACATGCAGGTTTGCACAGCAGTGTAGAAAAATAAACATTTCCATTAAATTCAGTTCACAGGATCAAAGTGCATTTGGGCTCATCAATGCTTTTTTTTGCCTTTCATTACTTTAACCTTCTCTGACCTAGTCTGTTGACAGAACTCTGGGCAACTACAGTGCAGCTCCTCTCTGCAGCTGTTCCGAATGCACACAAGGCAGTTAGCAGCCTCTAAATTCACCCTGGGGCTCCAGCTGGAGCCAAAACATGTAAGAGGACAGGAGAAAGCCACGTGCTGAGAAAAGAGTAATAAACAGAAAGCTTTCATCACCCAACCAAACAAAATTATCTATTAGGGGGGTACAAAATTATCTGGAGATAGGAGAAGACAGAGACTTCCTTTCTCTCAGGCTGCTATCATACTTGAAATGTTGATAATCCAAGAGACTGATGTCAAAGTGACTTGAGAAAGGAGGCTCAGCCAATTACTCAGCCAGTTCTGAAAGACCAAAGGGGTTGTATACCACTAGCAAAAGGAAGGATACTAAGCAGAAGAACCAAGATCAAAGAACATTCTAGAGTGATGAGAAAACAGAATGAAAGGGTATTTTTTTTTATTTCTCGTGTATCAGGTCCTCTAAAGATGAAAGGTATTTGGAAGATTCACGTAACTTGTGCAACATATGCACAGCTTACATGTCCAGGAAGGAGTAAAACAGAACAGGGACCTCACAAGTCTGAAAGCATAGTAAAGCAGGTTTAGGGTGTTGTGGGGTTTTCCTGAGCTCCCAGTGTCATTCCTCTCTAGCACTGTACAGGAAACACATACTATATATTACATAATATATACTAGTGACAGAAAGAAAGGGGGAAAAAATAAACCAAAAAAATAGCAAAGATGCTACCCAGACTGAGAACTTAAAGACCCAGAGGACCAACATGCTAGAACTCAGACCATCATGCTAAAACTCAGACACAGCATATCATGCTGGAAAATGGCCAGTATGATATACAGCTGAATTGGTTAAAAATGCCCATCTGAAAATTCAAGGGCATTTCTTAAGCAACACATTATTTGGAGGAACACCACCCCTCTAACATATTTTAGCCAAACAATTCCAAGGTCAAAGCTTGCAGACAAACTCTACATAATGCTAATAAAAATAATAATTAATTTAATTAGGTCTTTGACACTATAAGAAAATTCTACAAATAGTCTATTGTGTTAAAGAAGTTTGACCCATCATGAGCTACAATCTTCCAAAAGTTATCCTATTGCATTAAAATAATGAAATTTATATATTACACAAAATTTGTACCAAATTACCTTAGTCTAACATTCAGTAACAAATTTCTGTCCCCTTTACATGGGGTAACTGGTATGAAAATCATATTTGTAAAGTTGATATTCGTCATCAGAAGTTTGAACACCAATGAAGTACACAACTAGTGTACTAGGAGAAAGAAGGCAAAGTCAGGACAGGGAAGTATAACCAAAAAGTAGTTTCTGATTGTGTGTATAAATAAACTGGGGTTTGTAACTTACAGTACTGTGATGTAGTCACAACTTGTAATCATACACATGAATGAATGTTTGAAATTAAAAAGCACCATAGCAGCTGCAGTTCCAAAACCTAGCTTTGCTTTTTCTTTTGTATTTCTTTGCAACTGTAACAACACTTTACTCATCATACTTTTACAGTTTTTTAGCAATTCCACACCCAGTTATTAAAAAAGATAAAAAGAACTTAATACTAAGAGCGCAATTCAGAGGTGGACCTTTTATTACAGATGATTCCTTTTATCTTTATATATTTGTTCTCTGGTATGAAATATAACTGTTGAAGAAGAAAAAGAATTCTTCTCAACACATTTTACCCCTTGTGTTTGCAAAACAATATTTCTCAAGAGAGTCAGAGATTATCCATGATGAATTTTCTTCCTTATTTTGGGGGGCTTTTAGCTGCCATGTTAAGTTAACCATAAACTCTCACTCAATAAAAAAGAAAAACCAAAAACCAAAACCTAAACAACAACAACAACAACAAAAAACAAAACCAACCCACCACACAAACAACCTAAAACTGAAGAGTTTTCCAATGAAAGCAAATATTCCCTTGTAGTTTTCCTACCAGTTCCAGATTACCTGGCATGCATCAACATCACCATTAAGGTTCCCAGCACACAGCATACATGAAGTAATAAGATCATCATAGAGCTTGTTGCAAACACTTTGGTTAATCATTCTCACTCGAGCTTCCAGCATTGTTTCGGCAAGATGACCTAGAAAAAAATACAAAGGCCATTGCAGAGATTAAGGTGGTACAAATTTCTTATAGAGATACCAATTGTCAAAACAAAAGAGAATTGCTTCCAATTCACAATCTACCCAGCTAATGACAGCAGAGTAATTCCCTTCCCTTCAAATGGTGCCTGCCCTAACTTTTGAAAGCTGGGTTGTTCACACTACCCAATAGTCACAGACATTCCAATGCACCACCTTTCCATTTCCCTAGCCTTTATCCTTATGACCTTATTGTGCCAGAAAGTAGTAAAAGTGCCATGCAAATTGTAAGAAAAGACTGCACACGGGGTGACTAAATTTGAATGCCATTTCAAATTATGCCTGAAGCTTTTGGTTATTATTTAAACCATGGCTGTGCTCCAAACAACATTCCAGTCCTACAAAATGCAATTTCTATGTTGTTTTCCATCCTCTCAGTTCTAGGGAATAAACTGAGGAATAAAGCTGAGCATGGAAAAACAAATAATTAAAACAAAAACCCCAAAGAACAGTCTGTAACTCACAAATGATGCTAAGACTTAAATTCTGAACTATGAGATTGATATAAAGTGCCGTTGTGAGCTAAATATCCTGATACCTTTGATGTGCTGAGATGCTGCCCAAGCCTACGTTTCAAGCTGTTTAATGCTGAGACACGGCAAGGATCCCACAGTCTCCCTAGCCACCCCTCTCTAACTCAGTGTGCTTTTTTTTCTGCCTCCTCACTGCAGCTAGCTGCTCCATGCTACGCAGAGGCAGAACTCTTTATGAGGCCTTTGATTAAGACAGAGAAAATGAAAGATCCTCCACATTTTTTTTGCAATTGCAATTATTGCTGCTTATGGCTCTATGTTGTCAATCAGAAACAAATTCTTTCTCTGCAATAGTTGCAAGTTACTGATCTCTTTACTTGCAAGGTTCTATTAATCCGATTAAATGAGTCATGAACATGAAAATGGGCACATTTTTATAAATCTATAATCATTTGCTTTTCAATGATCTGTGACACCTGAGCATGCATTTTGTCACTTATCACTTGCTATCCAAGCAACCATTCAGAATTCACAGACTGTAGCTAAGGAGATCTTTTCTTCTGGCTTTTTATTAACACACTAAGTAAACACCATGGGGTTTTTTTGGGGTTTTTTTGGGGTTTTTTTGTTGTTTTTTTTGTTTGTTTGTTTGTTTGGTTTTTTGTTTTTTGTTTTGTTTTGTTTTGTTTTTTGTTTTTTTGGTTTTTTTTGCTTACAAGTATAAATATTCCATTGTTAGAGTTTAAGACTAAGCCAAATTTGCAAAAACCATATCCAGGAAATGAACATACTATAGCAGACAGTTCCATAAAGAAACACTCTAGAGGTGCTGGGTAAACATATGGGCTGTACTGGCTCACTGAAGAGTACAGGTGTCTCCATTTCCAACAGAGCAATGTCATAGTCTAATAGTTTGTCCACTGTGGGTGCACAATAATTCTAATGCCTGATCTCATAGCTTCACAATTCCTCTTTTCATTTATAGTATGTGAGCCCATATATGCTCTCCATCCCATTGGAACAGAGAATGTATAAAAAAAAGTATTTTTAGAACGTCCCATTAGAAAACAATGCAATATTAGTTCACTCCATTTTAACTACTTTTCAGTATTTGAGGACATTCATCAAAACCATAGTGCATGGAGTAGAATATGACTTCAGAACATAGATGAGCTCTAGTCTCTGTCTGCTAAAACATTAAGCAATGATTTTACTTGCTATTATGAAATTAATTAATTTCCTGGATCTATAAGACCAACTTCTTACTATGCATCGTGCTTTGGAGCTCATAAAAGTGTATTCTAAAATCTACCTCCTCCTTAACACACATAGGAGGTATGCATTTTCAATTTCCACTACCTAAACTGAACACCCATGAGGTTTTTATTCATTGATCAATATATAGGACATGTATTGGGATAAAAGGCCATAGTTCTACTCAGAAAACTCCTGCCTTTTGAAAAAAAGGGAAAAAAAAGGTCTTTACCCTACATTTAACAGAGCAGTGTTCTGTCATGCAGGATTTACTGGCAATGGAAGCAAAAGAATAACTTCAAAAACTGAAGACTTTTGAAGGCAGCAGACAACACCAAGTGTTTATGTAGTGATGTCATGTCACCAAGTTATTACCTGGATCAACTTATCAAGACAAGGAATAGCTTCTACAAATTATTGAAAGCACCTTTGTAAGGTTATTAAGCTGCAAATACTCTAGAACAGTATAATTTCCTCATGCAGTATAAATTCCTCAATCAGAATCCAGGAAGCAATGGGCAGCAGATATAAGCCACCTGTTGGAGATCACAGATGCGCCACATACATGGCCACATGCCCCCATCTGTAAACTTGCTTGCCAAGGCCACTTCTCAGATTTCCCATCTTCACCTCCAATGATTCTGTTTTTCCTAAGCTGGCGTCTTCCACAAGCTAACAGAAATAATTTAATGAATTAGTAAAAAGCCCACCAGTTAATTCACTTTGCCATGCTTGACACAAACTTTTGCCTTACTGTGAAATTGGTAAAAAGGTGAGTACTTGCCCATTTTCACTCAATGTGCAGGTCAGATATGAAGCAGTCACTGTCTATCTTCCTGTGTAGCTTTGTAAAGAGTTGAATAACTCAAAAAGAGGTTAAGCACAATTTAAAAGTTCACTTGAATAATTCTTGTCTCTATTCCCTCCTCACAAACACAGCTTGACTGCATTCCATTAAGCTCAAAAAAGCAGCAAGACCTACCAGCTTATCCAGGAAGTGCATTGCTTGAAATAAGTAATCATAGACAGAATGGATAAGCTGATTTAAAAGAAACACTGCAAAATTCAAGACAGACATTTGCATATGTATTACCAGGAAATTAATTTTGTAAAATTCATGTTTGATTAACAAATTCCTAATACAATAATGCTTAAGAATAACACAAATTTCTGATTTTGTTTCCCAAATAACTAACAAATTTTAAAATAAATGTTACCACACCACAGTTCATTTCATCTGACCTATCTGCACAGTCTGTTTTCCCATCACACTCAGGATTTGGTTTCAGCAAGCATTTTCCATTGAGGCATTTGTATGCATAAGGGGAGCAACTTTTGTGGGCTGAAATAAGAGACAGAAGATAGCATCACATGTTTGGAGTCATGCTTTCAAATTATTAACAACACCTTACACAATCAGCAATTTGTTCAAAGCTACACATTCTAGTCTGCTTAAAGTGGTAGTCTATACTAGTATAAACTGGTCCCGCTATGGAGAGGGGACAGGGGAATGATCCACTCTAATTAATGATCACACTAATTTCAATCTCCACTGTCCCTGAGAAAAAAGAAGACCCTCAAACTGTCGACACTCCCATTTTACATAACTCTAACCTGAGTAAGTGAGGCTTCTCAGATTCTTTTGCCTTCACCAGCACCACTGGCATTACAAATCATAAATATTGATAGCATCTTCTCATTTTCAAGTGAAATTGAGAAAACTGCAGAACAGCTTCATACCTCCCTCCAATAAATTTCTGACTAAGGACTATCACAGTTTACTATGTGAGAATCATGATAGAGCTCAGCAATTGGCTTCCATTACTATTATTCTTATTACCAGTTGTTTGCAAGGAACTCTAAACAGTGGGAGGTAGGTTTTTTTTCCAAAAACATTTACTCCTGGCTACCCCAAGACTGAAAGCAAGACAAAAATTACATAAGCAAAATGAAGCAAGTCACTAGGGAGCCATTGGTAGTATCAGCAATCTCCACAACCATTAAGGATCTACAGTAAAAAGACCATAAATGTGGCAAAAGTCCCTAGCCTACTATGTCCCTCTTCCTTAAATTATGTGGTACTGATTTGGCAGCATGTGGGGGAAAAGTGCTCTTCCAACAGGATCACCAGCAAAATGTGGTTTGGCTTTCTTGCTATAATCCCTGTTATCTTGGATTTTTCTTCATTAATTGTCTAAACTCTCCCAAAACCTAGTTTTACTCTGCATGATCTATGTTCACAATTATGAAACTTTTACTTTGTGACTTGGAAAAAAAAATCTAGAAACAACTCATATAACCATTAAAACAGGCATATTCCTACTTCTGCCTTCTATCGTCTTTTGGAAAATACCTAAAATTACATAATTACAGCAGTCGTTTTCATCACTGTCCTGTCCACAGCTGTCATCATCTTTACAAGATTTATACTGAGGTTTACACCTCCCATCACCACAGTTCAATTGTTCTGGATTACAACCTGAAGAAAATCGATTGTAAATTTCTAATACAAACAGCAGACCAACAGCCACATGCTACATTCCCTGCTAGAGGTCACCTGGATGTTTCTGTGCCATTTCTGTCAGACATTTATCTACCTTTGTTTTGGTAGTATCCAGTGACAGAGAGACTTGTGCTGTACTCTCTGACCTTGGATTACCTTCTGGTCACTGTTTCTGGCATCTTTTGAATGTTCCCTATCTTCTTTGACATGCAACGCCTAATTTAGGTACAGTACTCTAGCTGAAGCCTTCCCCCTGGTGATTGGGAAGGTATTTTCAGATTCCTGTCTTGCATCCTAGTGTGACGCTTAAAAAACCCCAGAATAAAGACAACCAACCAACAAAACACCGAATACAAACATAACTCACAGAGTATTTTTTGACTTTGACTCACAAGTCAGCTTTCGAGCAACAATCATCCCCCCAGACATTTTTCACCAAAAAAGCAACTTAGGCAAGCCACATGTTTGTTTAATTATCTCAATTCAGATCTTCACAGAATCACAGAATATTCTGAGTTGAAAGGGATTCACAAGGATCAACTTTATGTTCAACGCCTGGCCCTGCACAGCACCACCCCCAAGAGTCACACCCTGTGCCTGAGAGCATTGTCCAAATGCTTCATGAGCCCTGGCACCCTTGGGGCTGTGACCAATTCTCTGGGGAGCCTGTTCCAGTGACCAATCACCCTATGGGTGAAGAACCTTTTCCTAATATTGAACCTAATCTTCTGCTGACACAACTTCATACCGTTCCCTCAGGAGTGTCACTGGTCACCAGAGAGCAGAAATCAGAGAGCTGCCCCTCCTGTTCCCCTCACAAGGAAGCTGTAACTGCAAAGAGGTCTCCCCTCAGTCTCCTCCAGGCTGAACAGACCATGTGACCTAAGCTCCTCATACATCTTCCCCTCAAGGCCCTTCACCATCTTTGTTACCATTCTGGGGACACTCTCTAATAGATTCATATTTTTTATATTGTGGTGCCCAAAACTGCCCCCAGCACTCAAGGTGAGTCTGCCCCAGTGCAGAGTAGAGCAGGACAATCCCCTCCCTTGCCTGGCTGGCAATGCTGTGCCTGATGCACACCAGGACAAGGATATATCCCTCCTGGCTGCCAGGGCACTGCTGACTCATATTCTTGTTTTTATTTTTCTCCATATATATTCTACAGCCTTTCAGGACCACTTACAAATACACCCACCTTTCTATTGTGTAACACTTTTCTATTTCTTGAGCACCTACTCTAATCCATAATTTAGATCATGAACAAAAATTATGTGACAATCCATAACAATATTGGCAGAATGACATTAAAAATATCCTTCCTCATTGACAATGAGTTTTGACCAATTGTTCTGTGGAAACAGTTTCCTGTATTTTTTTCTCCCCACATTTTCTTTACTTATTGGTAAGCTTGTCACATTAAACAGTGTCAAACTGCAATTTATCTAGTTATCCTCTCACAGCAGGGAACTAAAACAAAATTTTAAATCTCCATGCTGGTTTTAATATTCTTTTCAGTATTTACAAAGAGCTTACTTTGCCTACTTCTTGTGCATTTTTTTTTCCTTTGGAAAGTTAACTTATAAAGACTGGTGTAAAATTCCTTCTTGATTTTTCTGTTCTCCTACTCTTTAAAGAGACACATTACACAGCCTCTTTTCCACGGTTTTACATCTTCACCCACATGCTTCATGTGATCTTAAAGATTGCTAGGAGTAGTTTGGAGATAATTTCAACTCATCTCTCAACTTTGTGGAAGAAACTCTTTACAGAAAACAACAAACAAGAAATAATTGCTCTACCCCAATCCAATTCAGCACTACCATCTGGGCAGCCTTTCCAGCTTTCAAACTGATTTCTTGAAAGAATGCACATTCTGTCTGCATATCTAAGGATAAGCAAGAAAAATAAGAAATCAATGGCACTAGAAATATTGATACAGTCTAGGTGCATTAATGCAGGACTCTACCATGAAGAAATATTAAAATTATTATTAAAAATTAAAGTTTGTGTCATTTGTAAAATAAATTGAATATTTAAAAAAAACTCAATTGGCACAATCTCTCAAAGATTTTTATCAAGTAGTCTGAATTAAATAAGTCACCTAAATATACTTAGCAAATTGAATTCACATTAATTGCCTCTAAGGGTGGAAAGTCATTCACCACACATACATAACTACAGATAGGAAGCATTTCTTTAGTTTGTTAAGGGAATGTATTTATTACAGGAAAAGGAAAATAAAATAAAAATTTATTTTCCTAAGGAAAATGAAAATAAAATCAAAACTAGGCATTCTCTTTAGTATTACAAATACATATTTCCTGATATTAAAATTCTGTACAAATTAATCTCTGTGTTACTACACTCAATGTGTGATGTGAATAAGTGCTTTATCAAACACTTCCCAAAACTTGCAGTCTCATATGCAACAGCCCTTGACCAAGAATTTCTTTCACATTCGCATAAACTAACTACTAGATAGTTTAGATGGTAAGTTGTTTCTCTACAATATGTAAAAATATTTGTTCTCTTTGACTCTTTCATATGTGCGAGAAAAAAAAAGTCTCTGAAAGACTAAGTAGCTCAAACCACTCCTCTTTCTGCCAAAGTGAAGTAAAATGAAATTTTCTCCCATTTAGCACCACAGGCAAATCAAGAGCTACGTCAGATTGAAGGACCAAATCCATTTGTCCCATAGCTGTCTAATCAGTTTCAATCTGGAGTAAATTATTCCTCTTCACTGCCCTGCATGTGCTGTCAGTGGGAGGGAAGCAGACACCACCCAGCCAGCACAAGCTCAAAGCAGGAGTATCTGTATTTTCTTGTCACCTCTCCCTGAAGTTATGCAGCTGATGGCTGGCATTTGCTTTCCAAGTCAGCTCCGAGCAGAGCCTGTGATTTTTGGTAACTGTGCTTTGATAGGCACCCAACAATGGGAAAAAAACTAACATCAGGTGGGTGATTGCAGGTACTTAAGATATGGGAAAACATTAATTTATTCTTTTCCTTCTCCTGCTACTACTGCTGCAGGCAATGCTGATATAGGCCAGCACTCTCAATCCATGCTGGTGTCTCAGATAAGATTCCCCAAACTACTGCATCAGCTTGATACTGACACATGACAGCCATTCCACTCCTCCTGATGAGTCTTCAAACAGAGCCTCCGGATTGTGACTGAGAACTGATTAAATAACTTGAGCCATCTGCTTGCTGCTTCAGTGCTAGGAGCAGAGCACACAGATACACACAATAAAGGCGGAGGATTTTGTTAAAAATGGTATTCCTAGGCTTAGACTCTTAACCATTTTTGAGGCAGAAACCAGAGAAACCACAGAACTAAGAATAGTTGGTAACTTTTTCTGGTAGAAAGAGACCCACATTGGTGGAAGAAGAAATCCCTGAAAATTTGTCTTATAGAATGACTTATCGGATTCAGGGTGCCCCTGACGAAGGAAAGAATGATGAGGAGGACTCCATCTTATCAGAAGGCTAATTAATTACTTTATTTCACTATATTCTTCTATACTATATTACACTATGTTGCATTACATCTAAACTGAATCTGCCAAGCACTCAACTGCACTGACTCGTGACAGTCCGCGGACAGTCCCGACACACACATGGATTCAATTGGCTAGTGAATAAAAACACTCACACCAGAATCCAATTACCAATTCCCTTCAGGTAAACAATCTTCCACAATGCATTACACTTGTGAACAACACAGGTGCAGCAAATGAGATAAGAATTGCTTTGATCATTCTTTTCTTTGCTTCTCTCAGGCTCAGAGAATGTGAATCCCACAATGACTGACCACAAAACGTGCCATTTATTTAGAGTGAAAGGCCATGAAACAAAAATCTTTACCAGAAACCTTAAAACTTAAATGCTTCTATGTCAACAATGAACAGAACTACATTCTGACAAGCAAGCTCAGGATTTGAAGAGGCTTCTCAAAATGAACTGACCTCTTGAAATCACAGAGAACTTTAGCTACATTAATTGGGTAAAAAAAAACCCAGGCATTTAAAAAATCTGCAATTGGATTTTTTTCTAAGAAATGTCACAAGTAAATATCCTTGTATCTCCTGAAAATTCCTGTTCCAACATCTGGAAGACCCCCAAAATCTAACATTGATCCAGAATATTTTCCATTTCAGGGGAGGCTCCTGCCTTCCTTAGCAGACACCTGTCTGTTGAAACCAAGACAGATTTTGGCACCCAGCGTGAGGCTCAAGGACATAGAAACAAAAAGGGAATAACAGTTCTTGAGTAATCTAATTTTTGTGTGCTGCTGTAGAAACCTCGTCAAGTGGCACCATGTGGTCCAGCTTACCCTGCTATGGGTGGCACGTGATTGTGGCTATATTTCTCCTATTTGCAGGCCTGTAAGAGCCTGAATGAGAGATGCAGGACTCCAGGCGGCTCTTCAAAATGCAGTTTATTACATCCAAGATGTTACAGCAGTCCAGAGTCATAGGCAACAGAGCCTGTGCCTACAACTGTCAGCTCCAGCTGCAGGCAGGCCTGGAGACCCTTTGGTTTTGGCTACAATGCATTATATACTTTTCTTTGCTGAGCATCTTAACACAGTAGAACCAATCTATACCTTAACTTTTATCTATAGCCTATCACAACTACTATAATTACCATATTCATGTTACAATTCTCCTATCACTAAAAGTTAGTACATTACAGTTTAGGCTAGAAGTTGTTTTTCAGTTTTCTTGCAGTGGAGAATTCTGAGACCTTTTCTCTACTTACAACATTTGCTGACTTGTTTGCCTGTGCTATCTTTCTGCTTGGTAAAAACATCTTCTTGTTTGAGGTGGGTTTATCCTTTGCTCTAAGTCATAAAACCCCCTTCTAACTAACATACTCTTTGCCTCCTTGGTTATCCATAAACACTGGTTCAGCAATTCTTTTCTTCTATATCAAAACTTGCTTCCCTCTCTATTCCTTTTTCAGAATCTGCATTCAAAAATCTTTCTGCTAAGCATACATATCTGTGAGACTTTCTTGTCAAACTTTCATCCTTCCCAACATAGGCCCTTATCTAAACATAGGGCCTGTAAGCAAGGCTACTGTGGCTGTTATCTAGTCTCCGTCTCTATCTGGGAGCCTTCTCAGCAAACCCTGGCTAACCCCGGCTGGCACACAGTGGGGGAGCAACCCCCAAAGCAGACCGACAGCGGGGGGACACTCTCTCATGCCCGGGGGTACTGGTGGCTGTTCGGCTATTTGCCTTTGCAGCAGAGAGACTTCTGGAGACAGTGGTAAAAGATAAAAGGCCGACTCTCAACAGGAGGCCAGTCCAAGGTTTATTCAGAGCTCCTGAGGGAGCCTTGTTACCTCGGGGGGGCCTCTAGCTCAGAGCCCCGAGGGAAATGCGGAGGCTACATTTGAAGATGGGAGGAAACGGAAGGTATATACATTGCTTGACCAATAAAGATCCCCCAGGCATCAGGCCATGGGGAATGGACATTTGAGATAACGTATGGGACAGTAGTTGGGGGGCTGACCTTTGGTCCCTGGCAAATCACCCGATGACTTTGTCCAAAAGTTCTATATATTGGGGACAGGATACCAAGTGATTGACAAGGAAACCAGGGAGGGGGGTTTGGGGATGATCTCAGCAAAAGGAAATGCCTAGATAGGCAAACGGGAAGGGGCACACTCTGGGATAAATGTTTGGGAACAATAAGGGAATATAAAATCATGCGATTACAAAGTATTACAAAATATAAATGCACAATACTACATATCTGGTTTATTTTATGGGAGAATAAGGTGAGGAATTAATGGATTTTTAACTTCCTCTGGAAAGCAGGCACATGGATTTGCAGCTATCACACACTAACTGTATATTTTTGGGGTTACTTTAAGAATGGCACCTACTGTAAGGAAATTACACCGGGGGAGATTTTCTCCCAACCCTTTAACCATCTCTTTGGGTCTGCCCCACCAGTTTTTGAAGGGTCCAGATCCGCTCTAAATGCTAATGATATCATACAGTGGCTGGTGTTGCTAATAGGCCTGTTCTATTTAGCATTTAGAGATAAGGGAAGATTAACCTGGATAACCACCCTGATGCTTCTCCAGAACCTGACACGGCACCAGAGACTGGGTATGCTGATGCCCCAGAGCCTGACCCTGCCCCACAGCCCACCCTAGATATGAACTACCCAGACTGGGTGGGGGTTCTGGTGAAGGAGATACATGAGATGGGACAGATGCTGAAGGAGTACATTTCTCCAGCTGGTGAGAAGCCCTCTCTCTCCCTGCCTCGAAGAGGGAGAGTCTAACAGTGCAGCAACCCACAGATGTTACAACTGTCCAGGTTCCAGCTGAACTGCAAAGGCAGGCACAGCCAGCAGCAGTTGCCCCTGTAGAAACAAGGAGATCTAAGATGAAATCAGAACACCCAGATAGGGGCAGGCCCTCACAAACCACAGGGGAGCCATAGGTTGCAATCATCACCAAGTCCCTGAAGTACGAAAGTCTCCGTTAACTGCACAAAGACATTGTATGACGGGGACGTGAGGCTTATACAACCCGGCTACTTTGGGTCTCGGACCTTATGGGCACAGGCGTCCAGCTGGATGGTGGTGAGGCCACAATGTGGGACCCTTGACCCAAGTATGAATCAGATTTTTGAAAGGGAGCTGGGGTCCCTTTTCCTCTGGGAGCAGTTTTTAATAGGTCTCAGAGAGAGGTTTGCCCACAGGGAGAGAATGCAGGAGCACCACCATAGAATGCTCCGGAAGACCCTTGAGGAAGCGATCCAACAGCTGAGTGAAGTGGCAGTATAGGAGGTACTCTTTGGGAGGGATGGACAGCGTGATAATGACCCCGACAAGGTCAGGTACACAGGGCAAATGTTGTGAAGTCTGGCAAATCTAGGGCCATCTCAATTACACCGCCTTCATTGCAATGATTAATGCCAATACCAACCGAGAGATAGTGGGTTCTGTTGCCAACAAGCTTAGAAATTATGAAAATATGATCAATGGCCCAGTGCAGGCTCATGTCTCTGCCGTGGTCAAGGAACTCAGAGAGGATATGAGGGAGATGAGGGAGGAGGTGAGGAGGAACAGTTCCCACATCGCACCAGTGCGAGTCACAGGCCCCAAAGTCAGAGCCCAACGTTCCCCAGCTGAGGGAGAGGGTACAGCCCATGGGCTGATCTATGGTTCTTCCTGCGTGACCATGGGAAAGACACGGGAAGGTGGGATGGGAAACCCACTTCTGTCCTGGCAGCGGGGGTGCGTCAGCTCAAGGAGGGAAACACTAACTGAGGGAATTCCAGTAAAGTGAAGGTAGCCTCAACCTCCCATAACCGAGCTGCCAAGTATGATCTGTCAGATCCCCTTGAAGGTACCTCTACCATGTATGTCCAGGAAAGAAGTAACAACCAGGGTTAGATGGGCCCTGCCTCTAGCCAGGGAGAGGCACAGCAAAACCGGATCTTCTGGGTGGTGTGGATCTGATGGCCTGGCACATCAGAACCACAAAATACAATGCCTTAGTAGATACTGGTGCGCAGTGTACCCTGATACCATCAGGACATGTGGGGGCAGAACCTGTTTCCATTGCCAGGGTCACAGGGGGATCACAGCAATTGACCCTGTTGGAAGCCGAAGTGAGCCTGACTGGGAAAGAGTGGAAGAAACATTCTATTGTGACCAGCCCAGAGGCCCCATGTATTCTGGGCATAGACTTCCTACAGAATGGCTATTACAAAGACCCAAAGGGACTCAGATGGGCTTTTGGCATAGCTACTGTAGAGGCAGAGAACATTAAGCAGTTGAACACTTTGCCTGGACTATCAGAAAACCCATCTGCAGTAGGACTCCTGAAGGTGGAAGAGCAACGAGTGCCAATTGCCACCTCGATGATGCACCGCCGGCAGTATCGGATGAATCGAGATGCCATGATCACAAAATGATCTGTGAACTGAAGAGCCAAGGAGTGGTCAGCAAAACCCACTCACCCTTCAACAGTCCCATCTGGCCTGTGTGCAAGTCTGACAGAGAATGGAGATTGACTGTGGACTATCATGGCTTGAATGAAGTGACTCCACCACTGACAGCTGCTGTGCTGGACATGCTGGAAACTCTAGTATGAGCTGGTGTCCAAGGCTGCAAAGCAGTATGCCACTGTTGACATTGCTAACGCATTTCTCTCCATTCCTCTGGCAACAGAATGCAGGCCTCAGTTTGCTTTCACCTGGAGGGGTGTTCGGTACATCTGGAAGCGACTGCCCCGGGGGTGGAAGCACAGCCCCACCATCTGCCACGGACTGATCCAGACTGCACTTGAAAAGGGTGAGCCTCCAGAACACCTGCAGTACATCAATAACATCATTGTGTGGGGGAACATGGCAATGGAAGTATTTGAGAAAGGAGAGAGGATCATCCAGATTCTGCTAGAAGCCAGCTTTGCCATCAAGAAGAGCAAAGTCAAGGGACCTGCCTTAGAGATCCAGTTCCTGGGAATAAAGTGGCCAGACAGACGGCATCAGATTCCAGCTGAGGTCATCAACAAGATCACGGCGATGTCTCTACCTGTGGGGGTTGGGGGTGAAAGAACAGGCTCTGGAATGCCCTGGGATAAGCAGCGTTGTTTAAGAAACGTCAAGGAGAAATGCATGCCTTTTATTGAAATGCAAAACAGCTTGTGTGTATCTCCTATTAGTTACTTCTGTGAGAACTCACATTCCCCCCTCTCCCCTCCATGCTGTTGCTTCTCAGTGGAGCCTTTTGTTTGTATTCAACCCCTCCCTTTGCTGCTGTGCATGAAAAAGCTGTAACTTTCCCTAAAAAAGCCGCACTCGCTTGGTGTCCTCCGGCTGGTTGCCACCCTGTACCCCTTTGCTCCTCTGATTTACCATCTGTTCTTCTGTTTATCATCTGGTTTTTCCTACTACCTATGGACCTTGCAATAAAATCAGTTGGAATTATCCAGGATTGAGTGACCCTCCTTCTCCCAGTGAAGAGAAACACCTAGCCGAGATCGAGCGGGTGGGCTCCGGACCTCTGGCAGTTGGCGCCATGGAACAGGGACCTGAGGGCTCTGTCTTCTCTGTCCTGGAGAGTGTCTCCTGAAAACCGAAAGTTCTGTGAGCAGCGATTTTTGGGAAATAAGTGCTGTTCTGAGCCAACTCCTTGGGCAGTGAAACTTTCGTTGAAAGGAAGCCAACTCCCTGAGGCTGCAGCGAAGACGGGACATTTGTGCGTTTCCATGGTGACTTCAGAGGGGAAGTCTTCCACCATCCGATGGCACGCTGTGCTTCACCAGCCTGAGGACCTTTTCCGCGGGCAGTGTGCTCTTTTGTTCTGGTGTGGTGAGTTCACAGCATGAGGGCTACATGTGGGGGTGGTGAGCGCTGGGCGCGGTTTTTACTTTCTGTTTCGTGTTTTACCTCAGGAAAGAGCGATTTAAGCGGTGAGAACAATGGGGAACAAGCTTTTTCCCGCTGAGGAGTTTTATACCTATATCAAAGCCTCCCTTTTGTTAGAAAATATTTCTGTTGAGAAGAGACAGCTGAATGCTTTTGTTAAATTGTTGTTTAAGCATTTTCCGAATGCAAGTAAAGCAGATGTGTTATCGGTAGCGTTTTGGGGGAAAGTTGGTCATTGTATTTACCAAATACAAGTGTCAAGGAATTTTAGAGTAGCAAAGTTTTACCCTGTCTTTGATGTGATATATGAGTTTGTAAAAAAGAAGGAAATAGTTAAGAGCCCCGGATCACCTTCCCTGTGTTCCTCCCCATCCGATCCTAACCCCCCTTCCCCTAGGGACCAGACGGAACCCCGAGTTTGCCGTGATATGGTACAGGGCTGCCACCCGCTCCCTACTGGCTCCTGCCTGGCTCCATCCTCACGTCCAGCTGAGACTGGCCACCTCAGTTCGGATTCTGCCCTTTCCCTCGCTCCTAACTCCCCTGTTCCCCGTTTGGATTCCTGTTGTAGTGTTATTAGCAGTCTCAATGTGAGGTCACAAAAGGGCGGCAGCCATGCGGTCGCTCCCCTTGATTTAATGGTACAGAATGGTGGTTCGTCTCTTCCAGTTTTGTCCTCAGTTCCAGCCTCCACCCCTGAGGCTTTTCCAGCTGTGTGCTCCTTCCCCACGTCAGGTTCGGGACTCGCCCCTTCTGCCCCTCCCCTCTCTGTCGCGTCACTGGGAAAGCCTTCGGAGGGCAGCTTGGTTTCTTCGGATAGTCACGCCCCACAGGGTGGATCTAGCCGCTCGTCATCGGGCCACGCCTCCAGGGGAAGGGACAGACCGCACATCACCTGAGTCCCCCCCTTTGTCCCCTCGTACCCCTCCCGTTCCCACTGTACCCGTGAGCGGAAACTGGCCATCTTGGTCGGCAGAAATTCCAGCTGCGGACTCCAGACAGTTCAAGAAAAACTCCGCGCGCTTACTCGCTCTGCTTCATCCTACACTGAGGATGGGGATGGAAGCAGCCCTGGTAAAAACCTCCGGTCGCGTGAGAACTGGGCGAGGATTTGGGAGCATCCTGGCTTATCTTCTCTCTGTACCTTTTGTCACAGTATCATCAGAAAAACAAGGCAAGCTATGAGAAGAATTGTCCACATGAGATACTTACTCTAACAGAACACCTCCCCATCTCAGCTTGAGCATGCTTTAGGATTTGTCACTGAACAGATTTATTACTGCAGTTTACAGAAACTGGAGAGAATCAGTTCAGTCACCTTGTGTGACCCTGGACCTCAACATCTGGGAATAATGGCTACCAAAGTTACTGGCTGTCACGGATATTGGACATACTATTATTATTAGTTCTACTGTGTTTGTCCTAAGTATGTCACTAGACTGCTTCCCAAGACCCAAGAACAAAACCAATAGGCATAAGCAAAACAACGCATTTTTTAGGGTAGCAGTAAAAGCAACCAAAAAACTTCATTTTTTTCCGAAGTACCACCAGGCTTTTAACATAATTTCAGTCACCAAATTCGGTTTTGGTTCTTTAATAGACAGACATCAATGCACATTCTTGAATTTTGTCTTACAGCTTACTGCATCAATGTTTTTTGAATGTGTTACATCAGACACCTGTGCTGGTCTTGCTGTCTTCCAGGTGTTTTCATGCTCATGGCCAGCTCTACATTTGTGGTTCATAAAAAGCTGAGCCAGTGTTAATAATACGAAATGGAGTAACAGTCACATCAATAATCCATAATAAGTAGCAGAAAAAATGCAGGCCTACATCAGGAACAGGATTCTCCTTGTTAAGCTTCAGTTTGAGAGTAACTCCTTACAAAAACCTTCTGTCCATTCTATGCCAACAATGGCAATCTGTTATGTCTTGTAGCATAGAGAGCAATTAGTACATTATTAGACCTGAAGAGGGCCACCTACTCAATTGAGTTAAACCACTCCTAAACAAGTGCATTTCAGATTCCTAGCTGAATCTTCATGCCCAGCTAACTTCTTCCTGAAGGTTCCTAAAATTTAAGTTCCCCTCTTGAAACCATCCGTCCTCAGATCCAACAACTTGTTTATTTATTTGGTTGAGGAAGATGGATTCCTTGTGCTCAAACATGAAATTTGACTGTGAAAAATAGGAGCAGTGTAGCCACTCAAATTTAAATATCATCTGAACTCATTTATGCAAATAGACTACAGTGATTCTGAGGATGGAGCCTTCCAACCCCCTATTAGGAACAGGAATTCAGCTGTGACTGGATTGCCATAAAACATACAGTTTCTGAAAGTAATAGAATATAATACTCTAAAATAAAGTCTGTATGTTATTGAGTTGTGAGAGTAATTTTATGGAAAGGAACCCATTAGAATTAGTCATAGTGTAGAATAAACCCCACAGAAATTTTTAACAGGTTACTCAGGGAAGGGATCACAGCACCAAGCTTGTCAGAGTTCAAGGGACATCTGGAAAATGCTCTTAATCAGATGGTTTGGTTTTAGGTAGTCCTCTGAGGAGCAGGGAGTTGGACTTATCAGTCCCTTTCAACTTTATTAGAAGATCTTTTTATTACGCAATCCAACATTTTGATTAAGTTGTATTTCAAATCTCACATTTTATCCATCTGGTACAGTTTCAGAGAGCTTCTGTACAGCTCAGTAAAGCATCTTTGCTGTGCATCTTACTTGCAGTGGAAGAAGGAAATCATATGCTGATAAGTGGTGTGATGAACAGCTCTCTGTAGGGACACCATGCAGAGTGATAACGACCAGTCTCACCACGTAATTAGAAGGAACTCACAGTCTCCATTGATAAAAAAACTTTTTGGGATTCATCAGACTTAGAGTCCTGTTGTTACCTGGGTTGGCATACAGGTCCAAGGATACTGCTACAAAATAAAGTGTAGATCAGTATGGGGAAACTGAAAGATAAGTTCTTGGGTAAGATTTCAGACAAGGTAGAAACAAATCACCTACCCACATTTCTTGTCTCTTCTATTCCCTTTTTGCTCTTACGATGTTTACAGCTCTGTACCCTTTTCCCTATCAGACTGCATCACCTTTTCCTGCTCTAGCCAAGAGAGTACAAAGCCTTACCATGACGAGCAGGAGCTGATTCAGCTGCAATTACTACAATATCTGCCTGACTGATCACTAACAACATAAAATCAAAATTGTCTAATCACAACCCAAATTATGTACAATTTCTTAGAGGTTTTATTGGGTGTTTTCTTGTTTGCTTTGTTTTTGTTTGTTTAGTTTTTTCTTTAGAAATGGCAAAAATAGGAGCCACAGCTCACTGCAGTTCAGTGGGAACTATTAGATTTCAGCCATTCTAGTTGGAACATCAGAATAAAAGCTGTATTTATATCCAGCCTTCATTTGAAACAGAAGACATGGAGATTCCATAGTCCATAGCTTATTTTAAGCCCTACAGATATAAGAATAACTCAAAAAATGCCATTTTTCTATCACAGGATTCTACTCCCCCTCAAAGTGGTATCACTTGGGATTGAAGCATAATTACCTGATCTTAGCATCGTATCATATTCTGTGGAATCTGAAACTGAAATGTAATAATTATCAGCTACACAAGCCAAAGACGTGAAGTGGAGAAAGAAAAATAGACAGAATAGGTATTAAATGACAGGTATATTGATACCAAAAAGCTCAATTGTACAAGATCAAAATCTTCCTCCCCAGAACTGAAAAAGGGAACTGCTTGTTTTCTACAGGTTTCTTTCTGTTCCACTGGGGTTAATTTTTTAAGAGAAGCAATCATATCTTGTGGTGCCCAGAATGTATTCCAGAAGTAAGCTCGCAGCCCAGATTCTCCTTCACTGTGAAAGGAAAAAAAAAAATCACTATAAATACAGTCTAATTACTATTTCAGACATGGTTTTCACTGGTCTGCATTTTTGGCTGGCACAGTTTCATAGCCAGCTGAACTTCTGTGCTCAATAGTTGCTGCTAAACAGCAGCATGGTGACAAAAAGTTCTCTTGTTTAACAATTATTTTTGCTGTATTTTTATACAATAGAACATATGCAGCTTAACCAGCTACACACTGAGACTGAAAACCACACCTTGAAATCCGTCAATAGTTTTTATGAAATTGGATGTTACCATCCCTGCTGTATAATTATACACTTTTAAGATCATATAACAGCTTCAGACACATTGCAATTAAGTTTTAAATGAAAGCTTTCACCATACAATGGCACAATTTTATGCTTGCACTTTTCTTTGGTCACACAAATTTTGTTGAAATAAAGAATTCTTGAGCATAAACATACAAGTTATTACTTCAGTGATTCCACCACAATCCTTTTGAAATCGCCTGTGCACTGACCCTTCAGAGTTTTCAGAAACTACCAGGATTGTAACAACCTGCTGCTCAATGGAATTATGTTTCTTATCAGGAGCTCAAATAGTGTTTTGCCCCAAATTACACATATAAGGATTTGTTTTCAGAGGTTGAAAGAGAAGTTTATTTGAATGGATAAAATAAGATCCTGCAAGAGCTGAATTATTATTTCAAAAATTAAAAGTAGATTAATAGACAAAAATCCCACAACCCATAGACTCAGGAACAATTAATCAGACTTCATTTCTCCCACCAATTCTACAGAGCAGGACAGAAGTGACACTATTAGCTTAGATCATATACTTAAATGCATTTCTGCATTTTTAATTCTCTTACAGAGATGTGCATTTTCTTCTAGATAGCAAATTTAAAATGCATTATAGAAAAACAGGAAAACACAGCTGAATATTTCTAATATTTCGAATTTCTACCGTATGCTGACACAGCACCTACCTGAAAGCAGCCACTACAGACTTCAAGTAGTACTTTTCCAAGAAGGAAGATTCATATGTTTCTGCCAACTGACAATGAAATAGTAGTAAAAGAAAATGTAAAATTATATTTTAGTGCCAACATAATCTCTAATACTATAAAGTGCTTGTATTTTTCCTTCTTTCCTCTTCCTCACTGCCCTCCCCCACATTACAAGCACTGTCCATAATTTTCACAAAATGTATCAAATAAGGATCATAAATGTGCATTAAATTCCACTAAAAGTTTGCTTTTTCACATCACATTTCAAGGCCATTGAGACAGTTCTTGGTAATTAGTTGTGAAGAAAGTCTTTAAGAATACATTTATATTTTTGTTTCAGTCTTTAAACTTCCATAATCACCAGCTTGTATTCGCTATGCACAAAGCAACTTTGAGACACCAGATTAGTTCTTTTGGGAAATACAAGCTAACAGAGAACAGCTTTGTCTTCAAAACTGCTGTCCACATGTACCTAGGAAACAGTACTGATCTTACAAATAGAAACTCATAAGAAGGGCAAGAAAGCAAGCACTGTTGTGAGTGATAAGGAAAATTTAAAAAGTGAAGCATTGAATTGGAGGTAAAATTAAAAAGAGAAAGGAAAATGTAGAAGAGTTTGAATAAAGTAAAATAAAACAAAACCCTCTCTCCTATTTCCTTCAAGACAAGTAATTTGTCCATAACCCTGAAACCTTATAACCTAGAAAATATTGACCTTACTTTAAGACACACAGCCCCATCTGTCTAGCTGCATTTCTAAATCCGAAAACTGCCAAGATTCTTCCTAGCTTTAAACTTACTATTTCCAAGGGAAAACAAAAAATGGCTAACCTGAGTCTTCTCCTCATTCCCAACTGCTTCTGTATAAATATTTACAAAATATTGCTCTACTTATGTGGAAAGTTACATAATTTTGGATTGCGTTTCCTTGCAGGATGAACTTCTGTGATGTTGGATCATTGAAGTAATTTGTATAAGTCAAATTAGGAATTTCTACACTTCCAGTAATGTAAATAAGGGGAAAAGCTGGAGCTGAGAAAAAAGGAAAAAAAAGATAAAAAATTAGCACACCTAATAACGTTACAGAGCAAGACACTTGCAGAAGTATGTTCTTGTCCTTGGCATTTGCACATACTAGTTCTTAAGAGAAACATGCAGTAATAACTAGAGCACTGAGTCAGGAAAGGAAAGGAAGGAGATAACGATTTAGGCAGGCATTTCTACTAGGAAGATGTCATTGTTAAGTTTCCATTTTTTTTGCAATACTTTCCTCCTGAAGAGTCATGGCTATAATGGCTATGTGTTGACATTTGGGAAAGTACATAAACAATTTAGATACCCATTCTGTTTTTAAAGAGAGTGAAGAGAAAATAGACATAGAATTCCTATAGGTTCCTGCAAAAGATAACTCTTAATACCAATAATGATGGTATTCACGAGCAATGACAAAAAATAATTAGCGATAAAATGCACACTTTCAATATTCTTGTGCAACTGCTCACTGCTAATTACTGTGTATTTTGTTGCTTTAGCAAAGACATTAAGGAGAAGGGAAAGTCAGTACTTTATGTACACACATTACATGCTCAGCTGCTTAGTGCAGAGCTTTTCATAGTGTGAAACATCCATCCCACCTAGTCCACACTGGGGAGTAACACTTACAGAGTGAGTAGTGCAGGACTAGCACGATTGCTGTAACTGTTAAAGAAACTGTAGGTAATATTCCTAGAAGACATCTCCTCCAGAAACATAACTTCATCCATTTGAAGAAATGAACTTTTGGCACAAACCTTCTTGGTATGACGGGCAGTAGCAAACCTGCAGACTTTCCTAGAGAATGACCATGCATAGCATCAGTACAAAAAGAGACGAGCTATTGTATCATATTTTGGTGTATTTACTCTTATAGTTTTAAAGAGGTTAAAATTGAGATAAGATCTTTCATGTTATCAGCTACATCACACATGGAACCCTCACCTCTCTGGGCTATTTCCTTTTTGTATGTATGTCAATCTGGGAAAGGGTGGGGGGAGGGGAATTTTTGTCACTTTAGTTAAGAGCAATTTAGGAAGAACGGGGATCAGTGGACACAGGAATAGACAGAGATAATTCATTTACTGTGTTCCTACTACAAAGCTTAGCTGGTGGCTCTTACCTGCCCTGCAGCCTGTTCAGCATCTGGAGCCGGAATGCTGTACATAGAAATCTGGCTGGAGGGAAAAGCCTCCAGTATGATGCTGCGATAAATGCCTTTTGACAAAGCTAGCAACAGCCCCCTAAACGAGCCCCGTTTCTTAAACGGAATAGCTGCTTTCCCCACCGCACACCCCGAGCATCTCTAGTGCTTGAATCAGGAGCCAGCTGATCTGCAGTCAAAGAAGGTGGGCAGGAAAACCATCACTGTAACTCTTTGTTTACCTGACAGGCGAAGTAGGATATGGATCCCATAATTTGATAATAGATCACTTCTTTCAGAAATACAGGAGTAGGGAAATAATTTACGACACAATGCAAAGGACATGCAAGCAATTCACAGATAGAAGGTCCCAGGGCAATATAAATGAGGCAACTTCAAATAAGCACCCTGGGGAATTCATAGAAATATCTGTAACAGAGGAGAAATGCTCAGTTCCACATGTCACCTTAGTTTTCCAGCTTCAAGATAGTACCACAGAATAAATGTGGCAAATAAATTGCAAACAAATTTATGTTTGTATTTCCTGTTTGAAAGGAAAAGCAACTTTAAGTCAGCAAACCATCGAGTTCAGCATATTATGCATATAAAATAAGAAAATCAAGGATGTGTGTGGGGAAAGAACATTTTTGATACATGTTGAAAGAGAGAGGGAGTACAAAGAACAGGATCTAGAAAAGCAAAAGGAGATGAAGAAATATCAGCCCCAGAAAAATAATACAAAGGGAACAAAGAGAATAAAAGAAATCTGAACAGTTCACACAGAGATTGCAAAAGGGATTAATTAGAAGGCAATCCTTACAGCTCAGAAATCCAAACTGCAGCTGCAGACAGAGGGCTTTGTTCAAGTACTCTGTTTTTCAACAGCCTGTCTCTGCTACACATACAGAACCTGCTAACTGACACTTTGCCCCTTCATTCATGGGACAGACAAAAAAACTCCAGAAAAAGACCTAGAGGAAACAAATCCACTTTTGCATAAATATTATATCAGGACCTTTCAGAAGCACTGGTTTTATTTCATCAAGGACAAGATAATTGCAATAACACACATTACCATGTTTATTCATCTTGATGAGGTTGCCTGAAGCTCAAGAATTCAAATTCTTATGTAGATGAATTTGAAAATAAAGAAGTGAAAGCAGGAGAGAAAAGTTAGTAGCTCCAAACCATGCAGTTAATTAAAATGAAAGTAGGAGAAGGAATAAGCATGCGACAAATCACTTCTAGCAGCAGAATTTTTGATCTTCAAAAATTAGGGCCCTATGGATTTGAAAGGATTGAGTTCACTTTTTACAGTGTCTCCTCTCCCTTTCTCCCTGTCAGCTGTCCTTGGTGGAAGAGGTAGTGAAAGAAGTATTTGCCAGAGCGCAACAGTTAACTGCTACTTCACTGTTACTTCTGTATTGGCTGCACATGTCTCAGAAGAAATGATGAGTATGCCTAAAGCTCTCTGTTTACACAATCAATTGTATTTTCAGCTTCCTGACACGTGAGTGCACCTGCACTTAGTTGGTGCCTTGAAAACGAAGTTTATTGTTGCACCTCCCCCTATGTCTCCAGACATCTACAAGGAACAACCACCACAAGGAACAGCCTCCTCCTTTTTCACCAGAGCTCAAAACCCTGGTATTTATTAGCCCCATATGTGAGTTCCAGAATCAGCAAGAGACATGCAAAGAAATTCCACCAGTGAACAGTTCCTCCAAATATGGTTTTAATGAAGGTATCCAGGGCATGTTTTATTCCAGGAAACAGTTTTCAAGTTACAAGACTGAAGGCACATATTTGTGTATCCATGGTGCAAAATTTGACACTCTTGTGTAGACACCTGGGAAATTTGGTCTTCCACATCCATAACCCCAGCTCACAATGCCAGTCAAAAACCATTTTCCATCTCCATTGCTTTGACATGACAGTGGTCCACCAGAATCGCCCTAAAAATAATGTATCGAGTTATATGTGTTTACAACATGAATTATGAAAACTGGAGATATTTTGCATAATTCCAGTGATTATATTTTCATATTCACATAGTTCAAACAATTGATTGGGTTTTTTTTTTTCAAGTAGATGGCATTGCACAGTTTTACCAAAGTTTGCTCTTTCATAAGAGAGAAGGTAATTCTCACTCTTTAAAGACACTAATAAAGATATTGCTTTGCATGGACTACATTTGAAATTCACTTTTTTCCTCTAACCTTGCACTTAACCTTAAACCCCAAATCTGCTACTTAATATGTATGTTCTTTCATAGGTTACACACTAAAACTCAAAACCAGTAAGCTTTTAAAATATTTTAAAATAAAATAAGGTAAATACAATAAAGTGTTTAATTATTGTATGACTTAGTTCAAATTAAAGGTAAATGGAAACAGATGGAATCCCTTAATTGTTTTGTGTTGGGGTTTTTCTTGATTTTTTTTTTTTTAGAGGAAAAAGAGCCTAAGGATTGTCCCCTGGCAGATACTAGTCAGCATATAGTGTTTAGGGGCCCATAATGTCTTTGTATTTAGAGCAGTTAAAATGAAGTCTGTTCTAGACTTCAAAATTTACTACAGGATCTCATAATGCTGTAATACAGGACAAAGCAACTAGGACTCTTCCTTTACAGGGCGTTCTTTTAGAAATACATTGGCAGAGCATCAGGTATAAAACCATTTGCCACCATTTGGAGAAAATTCCTTGGACCAAGCTGATACTTCCCTGTAAGGCTCTACTGTACACAAAGCATGTCTGAAAAAGACACCCAGCGGCAAAGTAAACTTTACCAAAAATATTGGATGCAAGAAACAACTTCTAAAAGCAAAAGGTGCATTTGGCAAAATTCAGATGTTTTGCAAGAAAAGTGCCTTCTTTCTAGACAAATATTTTGTTAGAGCTAGAAAACTATTTTGCCTTCACTTTATAGGTTGTTGGGATATGCAGGTTGGAAAGGACCTCTTCCAAGGTGCTAAGGTGCCACTCACTCCTCAAAGTAGGATTATATTGAATTGCCTCAAAAAAGGTCAAGAATTTAGAAGACTTTTTTTTCCCTTCCATGACAAATAAGATTTCACATTTAGAGAGTAAAATTTGCAAGTTTTCTCCTTCATTCCTAGGACAAAAGTAGAACACCAGCACTTTTCACAAAACAGGAATACCACAATTTGATTAGCTCTAACAACTGCCAGACACAGATACAAATCATTTGCCTCTACAAAAATGCAGCAAAAATTATGTCTTTCCCTAGCTATATCTTGAGTGGCCATAAACAAACAAATTCTCCAGTTACTGAAAATGATACTTAACATCAATAGCCTCAC
Source organism: Motacilla alba alba (assembly GCF_015832195.1). Classification (NCBI taxonomy): domain Eukaryota; kingdom Metazoa; phylum Chordata; class Aves; order Passeriformes; family Motacillidae; genus Motacilla; species Motacilla alba. Next base: position 29,443,013 of record NC_052016.1, on the reverse strand, counting down.
TAACTTCTAAAAAACAGCTGGCACATTATACTCCATCAGCCATTGTAGGCTCACTCATTTTTATGTATGTGAAAGCTAGAACATCTTGAAGATTCCAGGTCTCCATCATAAAAACTGGTTTTATGATTATTTTAGCAGAAAATGTACTATTGTTTTAGCAACGAATATGTATGGTTTATGTAAGTTCAGTATAATACAATATGGCATGTAAGATCTGTAATATTAAGTGTCTTGTAGATATATACAGTCTATCTATGGGATTTTACTACTTTTCACTAGAAGTAAATTCAGCACTTTACATTTATCATCTTTCAGCTCCTCCAGATCAGAAATATCTTACATTTGCAAATTTATGCCTAATTGTCTGCATTTCATCGTACAGTCTTGTCGTTCCAAGTTGGAGGGGAGGGATACTGAAAAGACACAAGCTACTTTCTCAGGGTTTTTTTTTTCAGCTGAGAGCCTATTATGCTGAAAATTGCCTGATTTCAACTTGTTATTGGGACTTGCAATTTGATTGGCTCTTGATGTGCAACTGAAATTAAGTGATGTTACTCATGCACATAAAGCAGCAGAACTCTAAAATCACCCACAGAAGAGATTTGCTGACAGACAATTCTCATATTGCTCTTTTCCGGAACTGAAACATATTGACCACAAAGTGGTCTGCCAGTCAACTTTACACGTCCTCATGCAGCAGTGAAAGACCAGATAAGCTCTTTGCAAAGTTTGCTGAGGTACGTACTTTACACCCGTCTCTTTTCCCAGACGGTAGCCCAGCACAAAACATCCTAGCCGTGATAATCTCATATGTGGAATGACATAATGTTTGGTCAATAATTTCTACCTCTGCTTTCTGAAGAACTGCTGAACCTTCATCATCTGGAAAAAAAATCAACAGTATTTTACTCATCTATTGAAATATAAAACAAGAAGCCTTCAGAAAATATCCACAGATACTTTTGACCATTGAGTTATTCCAGATTCCAAACAACTAACTGCTACAGACCAGAAAGCCTCTTCAAACTATCAGGCAATTGTTTAATGTGATCTGGGTCCTTCAGACACACCAAATACAATGGCATAATCACTAGGATTGGCCAAAAAGTTTTTTCTTTGATTTTTTTTTTCTAGAACGTCTCAAGACTTCTTCATTTAGTCTCTTTTTATTTCAAAAAGGAAACAGAATTTTACAAAGATATTTAGATCATCACATGATAGATTTGCAGTGAGGGCAGCATATCTGAAGGAGCCAAATTCAAGATTAAGATTATGAGTCAGTTTCAGAATGCAAATTCTCAGAGCATAAAGAACCAATTTCCACATTTGCTTCTTTCTGTCTGAATGATTTGGTGAAACACCTCTTTTTTACAAGATATATACTTTAATAATAACAGAATTAACCTAAAGTTTCCCCTCCTTTCCGTATAGCAGGCCCAATCTCATCACCAGGTGATCCTTTCAAAATCTGGTTATAGCCAAAAAGCCCTCACTCACATATTCAAATATGCAAGCTCTAGTTTACATAATGAAACTTTATTTTAGGATTTGATAAAGCTAGTATGCAATAAAGTATACATTGAAATTAAAAGATTGGTTTGGCACTTGTATTATAGAAGCTGACAAAGGGAATAGAGGGAAACAGGAAAAAATACACCCCTACTTTTTTTTGAGACATTACATTTATCTTTCAAAAAACCAGCTTCTTAATTTTACATATGATTAACCAGCAACCCAAAGAGAGAAACCCCACCATGTGTCCCACACCTCCAAGGGGAACAGAGGGGAAAGACAACCCTGTGATATTTTGGTGTAAGTGTAGCTCCCTATGCTAACAACACAATATGGAAGGCATTCAGATCCATGGGACCAGCAGCATGATTTCCTGAGCATACAAAGGAACATGCACACTGCCCCAGCTGTGAAGGCTCCTGGGAACAAAATCCGATCAATGGAAGGGATAAAACTCACCTGCTTCCTGCTTTTGGCCCCAACCTGTTATCCAGCACTTGTCCCTGCTGCGGGCTTTGTGGGAAGAGGGAGGCAGGCAGATGGGCTGGATGAGGTGGCCCATGGTGTCCGGCCAGGGTGTGCTCAGCTGCAGCAGCGCGATGTCGTAGTCATAGTTCCTGCTGTTGTAGTACTCGTGCACTACGATCCGCCGCACTGCAGACACAAACTTGGCATGGCCCTGCGTCTGCATGCCCAGGTGGGCACGCCACGCTCTGGGGTCAGCCAGCCTGGGCAGGAGCAAACAAAGAAGTTGTGTCTTAAATAAGTACCTCAAAACACCCACAGACAGCAGGGCTGGGAAAAGCAGAGTGCAGCACCTCCATTCAGTTCAAACTCTGGAACCTAAAGGCACTTGTGGATTCTGGCCGTGTTTGGGACAGATATAGAGGGAAGACTGCTTACTTGCTCCCCTGAAAGCAGTGGGCTGCAGACACAAGCCATTCTTTTGATATCACTGATGCGCCACAGTAAGCAGCTCCCACAAAATGAAGGCTGACCTGCCAGGGCCATTCACCTTCTTCAGTGTTTGAGCCACCCACAATCCGAGAAATGAGGTTGCTGATCTTGCTACTGCCACAACCTGCAAGAGATATTTCAGGTTATAATCCCCATCTCAGTACTTTCCTCTAATGAGGAGGCTTCCCACACATGGCATGAAAGGATATTACACTTTGAAATATTTTCAAATCTATTTTATTCCCCTGTTGTAATAATAAAACTTCTCTCTTTGGCTACTCTATCAACTAAATCAGAGATGACTCTATTAAAAGGCACCAGTCTGGAAATTTTACTAAGTCCCTTTTCTAGCTCTGCTACAGAAATTAGCCCCAAATATTTCTTGTGTCAGAAATGTCAAAGGATCCATTTATTTAAGAAGCATCACAATGAATATATGCAAATAGGCAAACCCTCATCTCTTTTTGATACTGCCAACCCTGACCTGAAAATAGACCAACCAGAAAGAAGTTCAACATCATCAAAACACTTCTTGCCAAAACAGTGGGAATAATACAAGAAAAATATATGTGGAGATTGGACATTTATTTGACAAACAAGGTGGTACAATCATTATTTGGTAGGGAAATGATTGACTGACAATGTATATCACTAACAGGTGAAGAAGTCATGTCTCATCAACACAAAAATCTGAAATCTTAATTTGAAAAGCAACGAAGAAAGACCCTTCTATAGAGTCTCCTGTCCATCCCTAGTGCTTGCACATGTGCTCCGGAGTTTTAGTCCCACGCTCCCACACACAGGTGTTAATATTTCTGAATCCTTTCCTGAACACATCCAGAAAGTCAAATGTAGCTTTAATGTTTCCAAATAAAAATAGGCCTATGTCTAGTCTCTTAAGACATCCTACTGGATCCAAGGCAAGTGCTGACAGATTTGTCATACAGGCAGCATGCCAGAGACAGCTGAGGGCCAGGCAAAATCCTAAAATGGTTTCGTTTGGAAAGGGAGTTTAAAGATCATCTAGTTGCAACCCCCCCCTGCCATGGGCAGGGACACCTTCCCACTAAACCAGGTTGCTCAGGGTTCTATCCATCCTGGCCTTGAACAATTCCAGGGATGAGGCATCGACAGCTTCCCTGGGCAACCTCTGCCAGGGCTTAACCACCCTCACAGTGGAGAATTTCTTCCTTGTATCTAATTTAAATCTACCCATTTTTATTATAAAGCCATTCCTCCTTGTTCTATCATTGCATACCCTTGCGAAAAGTCCCTCTACAGTTCTCCTGTAGGCCCTTTTAGATACTGGAAGGTGCTAAGAGCCTTCTTCCTAAAGCTGTCTCTTCTCTAGGCTAAACAACCCCAGTTGTCTCAGCCTGTCTTCATAGGAGAGGTGCTCCAGCCCACAGATATCTTCACAAACCTCCTTTGGACTTGTTCCAACACATCCGTGTTGTGTAATCTACTTGAGACCATTCAGTTTAAGCAACTAATCCTAACCCCACTTTTATTGTGATTGCAGTGACAATCATCTGTTTGCTTTACATCAAAACAAACTTCAAAGGTTGTACAGAGGTTACTTTAGGAAGATTTAAGACTAAAACATGACTTGATGCTATGAAGTCTTAGGGTCTTCACCATCTGGAAGAATCAGAGAAGTGAAAAGTTTGTGGTTTTTTCTCTCATTGCGGCTGTATCACTCCAGAAGTCCAAATACAGTTCAACTTCAATGAAGTGCCTGGCATTGCTGCAGACAACAAAAGTTGCTGCCTCCCCAGCTAACCCAAGTTCACTCTGTAATTAACCCTGCTGCCCTAATCCTCAGCACAGCTGCAATAAGGAGTACAGCTTTCTAAGGTTTCCCCATAAGTGTAAGCCCACCCTCCTACAGGAACTTGTCAAGTTCTGAAACTAGATCTGAGATAAACTGATAGCTGATCATTACCCAACCACTGCAGAGAGAATGCAATAAAAATTCAGTATCTGCAGCCCGACTTGTACCCACTCCAAAACAGGAAGAAATAAAAGTCTTTATTGTGTAAATAGTTCAAAGTTCAAAAAGATGAATACTTGAAAGGAACTTACTGCAGCTGCTTTCATCACTTCCATCAACACAGTCCACAGTCCCATCACACCTTGCGTATTGTTTCCTAATGCAAATGTTATTCCTACACTTGAATGTGTGGTTGGTGCAGGGAATACCTGAAATAGTTGTGAGGAAAAAACCCAAAACAACCATTGGCTCAGCTTAACACACGAAGACATGTCTGCACAGATAGAAGGTGTTGATATTTTAATAGTTGGTAAGTAATATGACAAAAAAAGCACTTTGGTGGGGATGGCTTAACCTCTAAACAGAATAAACTATTCAAATAGAACTGCATCTGTACTTGGATGTGCATTTACTTGGCCAAGTCCAAACAAAGACGACTTCTCATCCTTTCCCACAGCACTAACACATACAGATATAATAGTGAAAATTAGATGTAGAGTGTAAGGATAGCAAGAGAAAACATCCAGTGCTCTGGAAAGGAGCTCTCTTTTGTATTTTAGTATTAGATGGGAAATGAAAGGTTGCAGTGGAAGCAGCCTTATTAACTGTATCCAGTAAAACAGCAACCCCCAAAACTCAGCATTTTCCTGTTTCCCTGTGGCTTGCAATAAATGCACTCAAACCCAATCCATTTTTCTTGTCAAAGCACAGAGGTATCCCGTAATCATTTAAAAAGACTGTCTTGGGGGAGGGGGTCAAAAAGTTTTCTTTTAAAAAGTTACTTGCAGCACTTTTCAGTTATGCTCCCTTTCATATGTCACAGCATCCATTTACTCAAAGTTCTGATTCAAAACTTCCATTTGCCTAATGCCAAATTTACAGCTTCTGCTAACCTTATAACCCTGAAAACTATGACAGAGAAACCATAATTTTAATAGTTATTTTACAGATGGTAAAATGGATCCAGGAATTAATTTGCACAGATTATGCTGTAAAGAGATAAAATCTCAGGTTACATTTTAATTCCCTACATCTCCATCATGCACCTTAAATACTTAATTCTTCTGCCAGTATTTTGCAGAAACAGATGCTCATGAGCTTATTAAAAAGAAATAGTTTAAAATCTGTAACGGCTTCTTTCTAAGTGTATCAGAAGAATCAAACGGAATTACATAGCCCAAATGAGATTTGACAGTGCCTCTTAACCTTTTGAATGCAGCATCCAGAATTCAAGTCAGGAATAGACAGATGAGAAAAGAGAGGAAAAACTTATTCAGGAGAGCAGCCTTACGGTGGGTGCAGTTCTGCTCATCTTTTCCGTTCTCACAATCAGTTATTCCATTGCAGGCAAGCAAGTTGTGCTGTATCGCAAAGCTGGAGTTACAGTTCCACTCAGGGACAACTTTAAAAATATAAGCCAAATCAGGTACAGAAGCATTCCTGTAAGTGCTAACACATCCCCTTCTGACTATGTCTGGATACAACATTCATTCCTTCAAGGATGGGCAATACAAGGCAATACATTCCAATTAAAGGATGGGCATCAGTGCCAAGTTATGCATGGAGAAAAGAGAGTACAAAGTGAGTGCCCCAGGTGATGATGCTTAGTATCACTCTCATCTACTCCATGAACCCCTCTTTGTTGTTCTCCCACAAAAATAAAATAACTCATATCAAAATGGCACAGAACTTCATTAATTATTGCCAGCTTTTATCACATATGAAAATGCATCCTACTACAGCTATTACTGCACATTGAAATTTCTTCCTCGTGCTCTCCAGTGCCATATCTTCTTTATTCTTGGTTTTGTCCCTTGCCAATGAACTATGAATTAAGCATTCAAGAGACTGTCAGATAGTCTGTACCCAGATGTACAAAGAAAGCTGAAAATATCTTCTGTTGTTGCTGTTAAAAATTTCACCTTGCTTCAGCTGCCTTCTAAGATTAGAGAATACATTCACTGTGTTTTCCAGTCATGATCTCTAATTAGTGAATACAAACCACAAGAGAGTTCATCACTTTCATCGAAGCAGTTGTTTATGCCATCACAGCGCTGCATCTGCTGGATGCATAAGCCAGTAGAACACTTGAAATGTCCAGGTGGACATGCTGGAGGTTAAAACAAAACAAAAACAAAACAACAAAAAAAACCAAGCAACCAAACATCAACATTTCTTTTTCACAAATATTGCCAGCTTGTTTCGATTTACAGTCACTCAGCTGCTCCAAGGAACAATAAAATTGATCTAAATTTAATAGTCTGTATATATTGCCAGCACTTAAGTTGAATTCAAATGTTGAAAACTGGGATATAAAAAAGAGGAAAAAAATGTCTCTAAAGTTCCAACTGAACTGTTCCTGGAATATGTACCACAGGCTCTCTAGGGCTGGAACAAATAAGCCAGTGTTTTATGGTGCAACACAAGACTGCTTAGAAGGCTATCTTTGTTTTAAAGGATAGACTCACTGCCAATAACCAAAATTTGCAGCACTGTGCAACTTTGCTAAATAACCTGCACTGAGGTGGTGTATGAACTACATAATTCTGCCTTATAATTCTGCCTTATAAACTAAAATAATAAAATTTCTCCTCTTTTTACATACTTTACATATATTCATTATATAATTACATATTTTATATTACATATAATATTAAATATATTACATATTAAATTAACTATTTAAATTAAATTATTAAATATATTACATATATTCAGTGTATACTGAATAAAGTTCCTCTAATGTGACAAGTAACTATGTCTAGAAAACACTGCTTCTCTACCACCTTAAAAAGAATATATAAGACTAACACAGGTGAAAAAGTACCAGTAAACAAGTTGTGTGTTTCAAGACTGGAAAAAACTCAACGTCTCAGAGTTTATAAATTTTTTGAGCAGATTTTTTCAGCTCAGATTTCAGATTTGCACACACTGTATATAAATACATGGAAACACTGAAATAAGCAGATGTTATTTGGTACTCTTTTCATTACCTGTTAGCCTTACAGCAATAGAAACATTGCAAACAAAATGTTGGGGATTAAAACAAACAGGAGCAGCAGACTTTAACTGACTTCACCATGGTCATAGTCATGCAGGAAGCTCTGAGGACTGTGCGGAAGAGAACAGTGTGCATTCAGGAAAGCAGAACATGCTACACATGCCCACAAACCTTAGATGCACAGCCTAGAAAAGGTTCTTTGCTAGTCATCTGACTTAGTGAGATTAGAAAAGAAAATTAACTGAAACCCAACAGGTAATTTCCTGCTTAAACTTAATGAAGTCCTACTGGACCCAAAAATAGCTACTTCACAGATCTGAAATGCAAAGAAGAGTTGAAAGAGATAAAATCCATCTTACGCTGGCTGATGTTATAGCTGCCATATTCCACCAGCAGAGGCTTCTCAGAGACCTTCGAACTGCACTGCAGCTCCACGCTGACAGCAGAACTTGTAATGTAGAACACTGTTTGGTGATCGACATAGTAACCACAGTACCTGAAAGTGTCCAGGCGAGTTCTAGAGCAGCCTTCATGGGAAAACTGCCTTACATACAATTTATATGTCAACACTACTGAACTTCAGCTCCCATAGTTTAATTAAGAACCAAAAAGAAAAATATTTCTCAGTAGTTACCCAGCCTTCATCCACCATTAACATTGAGGAAATTTACTTCTGAATGTCACACCTTCAAATAAATAGTCCTAAAAAGAATGCCTCGAGTGCATATTTACTTCAAATTGCTATTTTGGCAAAGAGGTTCCTTCGTCTTCTGCCTAGGTGCCACTTGAATCAGAGAAACCTAAATGCTTTCTGATGCCAGCAAACATTTAATCCATCAATTTTTAATGAATTTCTAACATTTCTTTCATCAAATATGCCAATTTCTACCAGGGGGTAGGCAAAAAAAAAAAAAAAAAAACTAGATGAAAAGAAAGCAAAGAAGAAAATACAAACCCCAAAGCAAAAAAACCCACACCCAAACAAAGCCTCTTTGACAAGGGAAAGGTTGTTGGATCATTATTTTAAAAATGGAGACAGTTTTAAAGGTAGTAAATCAGTGAACATCAACAGTACAGGTTGTTATAGAAGTAGAAATAAAGACTCCCTCTTCTGCTCAACAAAAATGCCTCAAAAATGCAACACTTAAAAGAAAAACATCTGGGTTTAATATTCCTGCCAAAATCAAAGTACATACAAATCTTAAGTAGATTTAAGAGCACAGGCGGCTGTATTGATTTTTAGCAGACTTGGCACACACACTTGTTTGACAGCAGTACAAGGTCACCCACTGACACAAAAATTAAGACAAAGAACAAAAGAAAAAATGGATTGTTGTATTGTTAAATGGAGCAGGGGACTATTAGCCAGAAGTAAATATTCCCCTTGTGTATTTTTCCACATCAAGCATTGCACCAGGACTACTCTTCATGTCATGGCATGGAGAAAAATTGGTCAGTGATTTCCATGTGAACAGATGTTGCCTCAGTGTCCTGAGCATCCCAGTGAGGTCTGCCAAAGGGAATGGACACATTCATATGTTTTCATGTACACCCTATTTCACTGGACTAAAATCAAACATCTTGTCAACAGATCTATGAGATTCTATTCCAGCAATGTGAAAAATAAAGGAAGAAAACAATTTTTAAAAATAAGGCTTCTCTTTGACATCCTGAAAGCAGATACAAAATTCCAAGTTAATTTTACAGCTTCTTACTATAGGAAAATGATTGTAAAAGAAGCTCTGAGCAAAGAAGCAAGCAAACAAACCCTCAAAACCCAAAAAAAACCCCCCAAAACAAAAACAAAATCCAAGACCAAACCCACCAAAACCCCCAAAAAACCAGCATCACCAAACAGCAACAAAAACCACAAAAAAGACCCCAAACCAACCAACCAACACCAAAAAACCCTAAAAAACAACAAAAAAATCCCTCCAACAAACCAAAAAACAAACAAAAAAATCCCCCAAAACAAAAAACAAACAAACAAAAAACCCCAAAAAACCAAACCAAAACAAAAAAACAAACAAAAAAACCCCAAAAAAACCAACAAAAAACTGCCCCAACCACTGTCTTGGGTTACAATGTAAGGTGCAACCAAAAGTACATATTTCTACTACCATCTATGTGAGCTGTTAAAATGAGAGAGACAGTGTTTCTTTACCTTCTCCATGACTCAGCCCTGATAACTCCTGGGAAGCAGTCACCACTCTGGGGAGGCCAACTCTGCTAAAGGACCATAAAGGACTTCCCAGAATGACTCACAGAATTACATTATCCCATTGTGGGATTCCCTGCCCTGGGGGATGTACCAAACAGTCCTGCCTGTATATAATTTGGGGCTTGGGACACCACAATACCACCACTTGATACCCAGAAGACTCTTGACAGCTGCTGCTGGATCTCCAGAGAAAGAAGAGACCTTTTCACAGGATCACTGCTTCGACAAGACTGTATCCATCCTCCAATGGGACTGCAGCCACCATTTAATCAGACTGCTACTGCCACCCTGACCAACAGGGTGTCAAGTCATATTCTGACTTTTTCTGTTTAAGCAAGTGTTTCTGTACTATTGCCTTTATTGCAATTTTCCTATTAAATTGTAGCTCTGACCTGGAAGCTCTTGCAAAATATTTGTGTGGAGTTAATTCCTCCTGCTGGTTTGCCTTCAAACCCACCAAATCTATCAGTGTTGAGTGCAGACTTCCTACGACAGGAAGTCTAATTGTCACCCATTTTAGTGTTTGTCACCAATGCTCCCAACCTAAAACAGCCTGTCAAAGTACACAGCAAAATGCCATTTACCAATCTGATTTCCTTCAAGTAGCTCACAGACATTTTCTACATTTCTTACTTCTGTCAATGACTTACACAGTCTTCCTTCCAACAAACCCTAGCAACATAAAAAACCCCAAACAAACAAAAAGCCACAAGCAAACAAACAAAAGTTGAAGTCTGCATTGACCCCTTCTTAGACAAATAAAACAAATTCATCTCACCAAAAACAGAGGAAATTACTGCCCATCTGTGGAAAAGCTGAAACAGGTACATTTCCTTTACACAGTGAGAAAGGCCATATGCTCATGGGATTGGTAAAAGAAAGTTACAGGCCCTCAGGAACCTTTTGCTGGTCTTTTACTGGTCATATATCCAGGTCCAGGGCAAATGGAAGTTGCAAAGCACCATTTGTAACTCTGTGCCATTGCTCCAGAGAGAAACTGATTGAGGGGATCCTGTCCCATATGTTGGAGAAGTGAGCAAGATAGTTTTTCAGGGGATGAGCAGATACATGCGTGCTGTAGCAGAAACAAGGGGATATTGCACTAACAGTTTCAAGACAAATAAAGCACCTCTATGTTCACATAAACGTCTACTAGTCTGCTCATAAGACACTCATTAGTATTCCTGCCTCTGAGAATTTCAGGTAAGAAGTTCATCAGCTGTAACTTCTTTGACAAGGCAGTGAAACATTGTATGTCCACTGGAAAAAAGACAAGGAAGGACTGCATGGTTGTGTTCAGTGTCTCTGGTTAGAGAAAGCTCTCCCTAGGGGTCTAATGGAACCTCATCTGCACCACCTGCTTGGTCACAGTGCTTACTAATATCAGTATCCCAAAGGTTCTTAACCATTTTAACCTAAGATAACAGAATAAACATCCCATAGGCTGCAACTGCAAGAGGCTGAAAAATGGGGGTCCCCTTCCTGCACCCCCCACCCCATTTCCAATTGAAATTTGGAAAACAAAAAAATAAAATAAAACATCACCATGTTTCATGCTTGAAGTCATACTTTTTCTCCTTCAAAAGTAAATACGGGACAGAAAATCAGAGGTTCAAAGGCCTTATTTTCAATGAAAAACACAGTCTTTCAAAGGAAAGCTTGTCTTGGTCTACTACTATAGCCAGCAACTTGCAACAGAAAGCAGGGGCATGTGTTCTTGTGCAGTACTTCAAAAGTAACCCTGAGTGCTCTTCTAAGAATCATACCATGGACATTTGATTCTGTGGAATGCTTAATTGGCAGGTTTGTCAAAAAGCTGCTCATATTCTTTCAGGATTCTCTGGCAGAGAATTCCTCATTATAATCCTATTATAATTTTTCCCTCCAGATTTTGCCTTTGTTTTTTATCTCAATCATCCCAAATATCTTTCAAAAATCTTCCAATTTCTTTTCTAAAAAGACCACCAAAAATCACACACACACACTACGTATGGTGTGTTTTTCCCATCAAGGCACAGTTGTAGAAGATTCAAACTGAATTTTCACTCTATAAATATTACATGCTACTGAAGAACAGATGAAGCTTTTTCTTCTCTCTGTAATTCTTTCAGTTGTACTCTTAAGGGCCTAATTCAATTAGTTCCAATAGTGAGTTCAGAAACCCAAGTTTCAAGACTAATCTTACTGAGGTTTCCATTTGAATGAAGTTTAAGAAAAAAAAAAAAAAGGGATGTTCTAAATCTAGCCTTGCCTCATCATCCAGTATTCCAGAGATAACTCCAAAACTGAAGAAAGTCTGGATGGACAATACGCTGCGAAAGCAGTGGTATCATAATTAAAAAACAGCCGCAACATTTTAATAAAAAATACTTCAAAAACACAGTGATTCCTTGAAAGCCACTTTGTGCAGTTTCTCTTTCAAGAGCCAGTGACTGGAATGAAGAAGCGGCTACAGTTCTATTCCCAATCATCTCATTGCAATGGCTTTCACCAAGAAGTTAATTAGATTCGCGGTCCTCTTGAGCAGTCATAGAATTAAGTTACACTTACAACTAAACAGACCTTGTTTAATGGCCCCAGAAAACACAGAGATTTATTTTAGAGTTCACAGGACATCAATTTCTCTCTCTCCAGAGGGTACCAAAGACTCTTGTCTTCATCTTTCTGGAACTTTTCAGTAGAAAATATATATATATGTACACACACATATATACATATATATACATATTTGATAAGGATTGTTACATCATCAGCTAAAATGAAAGAATGGTAGGAAACCCCAGTGAATTACTTCTTTCCTTGTGGAAGCTTTCTGAGTGAGCTGCAGTAGTAATGGGATGGTTTATCTTGGTACCATTACATTAATAATCCATGCAGAGTACTTACATGTGTTCATTAATTTTCCACCATCCTCGCTCACAGCCTTTAATATTCTTCTCACTAATAGTATAGTTATGGAACTTCAGAGCTATACCAAGGCTCTTCTGTGGAGTCTGTTGTGAGCAAGAAAGATAGTGCAAGCAGTCTTCTTTTTCCTTTTGCTGGCATAGAACACAAAAGTCTATAAACGCATTTCAGGAATTATGGAGCTCGGCATTGCCCCACCCTGGGAGCTGCGCTGGCTTCACCAGCTCAACAGCCAGCACTTTACACACTTGCCAGCTATTCCGTCCTGAGGCTAGGGTTGGCACAGGCCCACCACAGCTGCAGGCTTTCTCCCCCTCTAGCCAATAGTCTTCTCATCTTTAGAGAGCCACTGGCCATAGAAAGCAGCTTTTGTATCAAGATCAAAGCACTCAAACACATCCAAATGTACTTGTGTAGGGACACAGAGCCCCAGAGGATTTTTAGAGTTAAGATACTGCCTGGAATACTTGTGTCACATTTGTAATGCTAGGAGTTACTTCTACCACATTATTATAGTCTTCTGCTAACACCTGCTCAGCCATGTATTCTTCGGTATTTCACAAAACCTTTCTAAACCCAGCAAAATCACAAGTGTTCATACTTAATTGGAAATTCTTTTGTAAAAGGAACAGAACCTTTTTTGCATGGCAAGGCAGTGTTAAAAACAAAGACTGATTCAGGGCAAAAAAAACAGAAGTGAAAATTTTTCTCCCTCTCTCTTACAGAAAATATAACTTGGGAAATGAGCAAAGTTTCAGTATTGCACGAAAATACAACATTGAAAATGAAACTGGTTTGAGCAATAAACCTTTCTATCAGAAGTCCAGGGTGAACTGAAGACCGTAAATTTAACCCCCTCAAAAATCACCTTATCATTCTAGAAGAGGAAGAGGCTGTAGGTTATGGCTAGCTGGACTTCATTTATATTGCTGTTATTCATTGTGGTCAGTCACTAGCTTAACAAGTCATGAGTACCGTAAGCAGAAAGATGGGTAAAAAGGGGATTTTATCATATCCATTGCTACATGCCATAGAGAGGAAAACACTGAAGGGCAAAGCCTAAGTCAGGGACTTTATTTCAGCAGCACTAATAAGGAAACACTCATGTCAGAGAAAACAGAAGTACTTCAAAACAACATCAAATTTCAGCAATTTGCTTTCAGGAGAGTACATGAAAAGATGCAGAAAAAGGATACCAAATTAAAGAAACAGCATAGGATTGTGCTGATAGGACAGACCATTCTGAAGACAAATTAAGTGTATTAGGCATATGAAAAGATACCAGAGAAGTGGCAGTAATAACTTAGTTAGGGTTTTTGTACATACTTTTCATTCAGATTTCTGGGGGTAGGAAGAGAGGAGTTAAAAACAGTCAAGTCTTACATTGCCTGCCATGAAGTAATTCTGCAGGTTTAACATCAAAACTTATCTTAACTCTTCACCTTTGTAATAAGACAGCTTAGGTACTATGTTCTCTTCCTTAAAAACACATGCACAGAAAGAGAAAAAATTGATACAAAACACCTGAGCACAGCCAGCTATTCAGCAATGCCCTTTCTATAAACTACTACATCTGTGAGGATGCAGGTTACTGCCAATTCAATCACTTCTGCTTAAGCTCAAGAGTGCCTAAGAGAGAAAGAATAACGCTACCTGGAAGTTCCATGCACACAGGCATTTTGGAGGGTAATAGCTTGGGTAATATGGACTTGTGATTCTCCCTTCATAGCCGGTTTCCTCTTTTGTCACTATTGCTTTTCCACAACCTGAGGAAAAAAAAAGAAAAAGAGGCAAAATTTGGTGAACCTTGATATACTTTCAGTAAAGCTATTCAGTGGGCTAAAGCATCCAAATTTATCAGAAGTCTGTCACTACAAAGCTGGGTGGGTCAGGAATTATATTTAGCTGGATTCAAGTTGTAAAAAGAGACCCTTCCCAATAATGCACACAGAAGACAAAGGATACAGATACAGGGATGAGTGCTGGTCTCTGCAGGACCAGAAGAACACATTGCAAAGTTTATCTATGTAATTTCACAGAAGACAGTTTTGCAAACAAGAATAGCAATACATCCACACTGCAGTACTACACAGGGACCTCTAGTCTTAGAAAGCAGCCAGTTAGAAGTGAAATGGACAACATACTAAATGAATCAGCCTCCTGGAACCCAAAACTTTCTTGTATGACAGCTCAATGGATTTACAAAATTCATTAAAGACAAACTCGCACACACAGAGAAACAAAGAAAACTGAGACTTGAACTTAAAGAAAAACAAACAAACAACCCACAGCCCACGCAGAATAGAACTTGAAATTAATTATTATTTGAGAATTTATCACATGTTTTTATGATGGTATATTAATGCTTTATTACTGTCAACATGAAAAGTATGCAGCATCTTTTGGAGCAGCTTGAATTTCCTTGCACTGAGTTGTGTGAGATTTTTCTAGTGACACTAGCATGATATTCCTTGCACTGTTTGTGATTATGATCTCAGCATTTCTTGAAGATTAAAACAATAAAGTCATGAGCTTGATGCACAAATACAGACTCTTTTGTATTCCTGAGGAGGCAGGGACTGATAGCAAATTCAGAAAAAGCAACTGAAGTTTTATTTTCTGAAAACAGTTTTTAGTGCTGTCATCCTTCCCCTTTTAACATGATCCCGGAGTCCCAAGGCAGAAGGGCACTGCTACACCTGAAATAACAGCCCCATCTACTAGCATACTGCAGTCCTTGCCAACTGAATTCAGGGCTGCTTTCAGCCTCTTATCTTCATACTTCACAACTAGTCTGATCGGATTACATTACTCAATAGGAATAATGCAGAGGAGATGAAGGGGAGACAGGCACCTCTAAAAAGAAGAAACTCAGATACAGGAATCATTTTTCCATAGTCATAAACGTGACAAGCACTTCAGGATGTTAGAAGGAGCAATATAATAAAAACACTTCCAAACACAGAACAAACCTACTTTCTTGTGTAATGACTTCAAAATAGCCATTGAATTCCTTTTGCTCCTTTACTTGTGCTGCCTTAAATATTACCAGCATGAGATTATTTGTGGACACAAGTGACACCAATGAATCAGCTGGTTCACAGGCTCTGAGGGGGAAGAAAGAAGAGCAAATACATAAGCAATCACTTAAAAAGCAAAAAGCTTAACACATTACTCTAACTCTATGCATAAATTTTCCACTGGCTCAGATCTTACCTACTTCAAAGTCCAGTCAAATCTCCATGCCCTTGAGCAAAAATGTACCTGTTACAAGGGCAGTTATAAACTCAATACTGGAAATTCTTCTTTAAAAAAATAGCATGAAAATTAATATGGAATGTTTCACTCTATGAGATAATGACTTCCAGCCTTCACTCCCAGTAAAAATGAATGAAGAAAAAATTAACAAAAAGCTGGAAGAAAGAGAAATCTTATTTATTAGACCAACAATTTTATCTTCTTGTTGGGCAGTGGGAAAGACAAGGAAGTTATTCTTCAAGTCAGAAATTAAGAACCTAAGCAAATCAAGTAGTCTCATTTAAAAAAAAAAATTACTTTCCATATGCATTACCTAGCAGACATCTTCAGTCCTCTACAGATACTAACATGTAAGTGAATGCCATCCAAGTCAATTGGAGATACAGATTAGTACAGAACAGCTCTCGAAAAGGACTGACAAGCCAACGCTCTGGTTCTGAGGCTTATACACAGACTGAAATGCCAGAGAAAAGGGTTTCAGGGGTGAAAATGCTGAGCTTTTGTCTACTTCATGGAGGTGGTGTTGTTTCCATTTGATTTACAGAGTCCTATGGAATTAATTATCAGGGATTTGAAAGAAAAAGTCCCTAAACAAGCATAACAGATCATTAAAGAGAGAGAAGAAAAAGAAAAAAAGCCCTCAACCCATCACAGCTTCAAGTCAAGATTTTTATAACCCTCTTAACAAATACAGCAGATAAAAAAGCACGGAACTAGTGAGTGCCAGTAAGTGAAAATCACAAGACTTAGTTTCAGAACTTCAGTCTTTATCTGAAAAGCACTAATCTTAATACAGAATAGCTTGCTGAAGGGAGGAAATTTTGACATTCTCTTTCAGTCAGTATCATTTCCTGATAAGAAACAGAAACTTTTGCCCAGTAATGTGTGAATTTTTCATAGTTCTGTGGCTAGGTGAAGATGCACTCCAGTTTAAAAAAAAAAAAAAAAAGAGAAAAAAAAATGAAGAAAATTTCCCCTTTTATTACCAAAATAACTTATCCAAGAAATTTTTATTTGTCAGGTGTTATGTGAGTAATATATGAAGATCAGAGCAATTTTAACAAAACCAAACTAACCAAAAAATGAAGATGATAGGTCTTCAGAAAAAACCACAAAAGTTGTCAATTAATTCTTAATAGAAATTTATACTCACTGGTAGAGTATCTTATCTTTGATTGGCATCAGAGAGTCATAAATGGTGAGCGAGTCAGTTATGCAGTTATCTGCTTCAATCTGAAGGGATACTATGGAAAGGCGGACAAGGTAGCCCACAGAGGCAATAAGCTTAAAATAGCAGATTGTTCCCTCTGAGGTAGCTTGAGTATCCAGAGGAAAGTGCTCATGTAGTCGGTCAGCATAGAGATCATACATGCAATTTGTTCCTGTGAAAATGTCACATTTTCAACACTGGATGCAATCACTCCAAAACTTCTAAATCCACACAGCATTAAAATAAAAACCCCTAAACCTTGTGTTAAACTAAAGCAAAATATGAAGGCGTATCTAACTTGGAAAACAAATTAATAATATAATTATAGAGTGGTTTGGGTTGTAAGAGATCATCTAGTTCCAAACTTTCTGCCATGACTGGGATACCTTCCACTCGACCAGGTTGCCCAGAGCCCAATCCAACCCAGCCTCAGACACTTTGAAAGGGCATCTACAGCTTTTCTGGGCAACCACCCTTACAGGAAAGAATTTTTTCCTACCCTAAACCCAAACCTACCCTTTTTCAGGTTAAAGCCATTCCCCATTGACCTTGTGAAGCCTCCCTTTCTGGCTGTCTGTGTCACTCACTGTTTTCATCTTAGTTACATTTCTGTGGTCCAAGAACAGTCTATTTATAACAAGCACAGAGCATGGCCAGCAGTGCTGCTGCCAGGGTATTTTCTTGCAGGGTATTAGCACTACAGCAGTGCCATTTTGTAAAATTTGCAGTTAAAGTTCTGTGGAATTTCTAGAGGATAAATTACTTAATTCTTCACTGGGACATACTCATCTACTTTCAAAGCATAAATGTACTGCTTGCCCCTATAGACATTAGGATATTAAAAATACATAAAACAAAATCAAAGGAAAAATGCTGTTGCATGTCTGTATGCCCCCAGCTTTTTTATTCATCAAATGTCAAGGTCCTCAGTGTTTTATCATTACATGAGCTAGAAGTGGTAGCAACAAATTCAGATTCACAAAGTCCTTCAGTTTGGAAGGGATGCCAGGAGTTTTCTTGATCAACATTCTACTCAAAGCAGGATCAAAATGAATTCAGACCAGGACTTCGTTCTGCCCAGTGTTGAAAATTTTTGCAGTGCTAGAAATCACCATTAGTATGGAAACACTGTGGAAGAAAAATTATCTAACCTACCCTATACAAGATTTATTAAAAAAAGGGTAAAAATTTGTGTCATAATTTAGACTAGGATAAGAAGAATATTACCCTACTTGCATCCAATTTTCCAATTAAGCTGAAACAACTGCAATTTCCAAATAAAATATATGGTGGTCTTTTTTTTTTTAATTCAAAATTGCAGCTGGCAGTCAGCAAAAAGCTTAGGGAATTTTTGTTTGGTCATGTCTAAAACTCTTAACATAGCTCTTTAAAAGGTGAGAAGGAAGAAAAATGCAAATTAGGGAGAATAGGATCAAAAGTGAATATTTGCCTTGATTTCTGCCTATTACAAACATAATAGTTTTTAATATTGTATTCTAATATTATTATATTAGAATTATAAAATTCTGAAATAGTTACCATCATGGAACGATGTCGGAACTCAGAATGTCCCACAGACATTCTCGGATGTTCCAGACCCAGGTCAGAAGCATCTGAGACCCTGGCATGCAGCCAGAGACCCCTGTGGCTTTGAATCTGACCCATGGAACAATTTACCAACTTTGCGGGAAGAACAAGAAGTCACAAAAGTTTAGGTATTGTAGTAGAAGTAGTCACGAAGTGAAGGGTAGGATTTTTGAGTGCTGTACAGGGGGGTTTTAAGCCTTGTACGCAGGGGTCCAAGTTTTGTACATGGGGGTCAGGAGTTCTAAGATGGAGGGATTTGGGTGTGCCCTGTCCTCTTTCTTTCTCCTTCCTAACCTACATGTCTTTGGTGATGTTGGCACTCACAAATTGGTCTAGAGTAGAAAGTCACCATTCAATATAGATAGTAGGCATTGGGGAAAAAGTATAAACATGTAATACGTAGTATATGATATAAAAGATGGCACTAGCCCCCTAGGAGGGCAGTGTGCCTTTGTCTGACCTGCTGAATGGGCCACAGCAGTTCAGGAGAAGAATCTTTTAGATAACCAACAATAAACTACCTTGAAACCAGACAACAGAAGACTACTGAGTCTTTCTTTGAAAGCACGAGTTGGAGGAGAGACTTTTCAGGGTCACCCCAATCAGGGGGTGAGACCCAAAAGAACACCAGTTAGAGCACTGTGAAAATTTACTACCAATTGTTGACTCAAATTAAATGTTGACCTTTTAACCAGTAGCTAATCAAGACAGGAAGTGGCAGGCTTTGTCCAACTTCCACTTCTAAATGACAATCTTGAATGTAACATGAAACTAATGCGATGAATGTTTATGAACAATCTGTAAGGGTCACATTTAATACAAATGAATTAGTTAAAACTATTTAATTTTTTGTTTAAGTAATTGTTCTTCCTTCTTCTTATCTCTTCCCAACAATATTATTTTTATAATAGTTATTTGTGCTTATCTAGTTACCCTTAGCAGAGCCAACTTTGATCATAATCTCTAAAATTATATGTAACTACTATTAATTCTACTAAGTAATTAATAACAGGATGAGCTTGCTGCTGTTAGGGGGCACAGTCAAGAAATTCAGAGCTGACTCTAGAACTACAAGTAGTTCAAGCATACTGGCTTGAAATCAAAGCTGGAGAAAATCTTTACCCAAGCAAAACCAGCACAATCAGATATTAAGGCAATGCAAGAACCTCACATCAGCTGGATGCCCACAAGTTGCTTCTCCAGCACCACTCTTCAATAAATCTGCACTCCAGTCTGTACTTGAACCAACCACTGGGTTCATCTCCATACCCAAAGTTTACTCCATTGGTCTCAAAATACAGCCTGCCAGTGCTCATTTGATTTGTGCTGCTGCATGTTCACTTTTACCTCTGCATCATATTCCATAGTCCTAAACAGACACAGCCAAAGAACCCCAACAAATAAAATTGCACCAGTATAAGATTCTCAAGTACTGTGGCCATCCATGCTGTTTATCCCCAGGAACTTCATTACATACCCACTCCACACTTCCCAGAGATACCAGCTGACACCTGTGGGTGCCTATACAAAGTCTCTGAAAGATGTCTAGAATATGGCAGGTCATCCTTCTCCCTTTGGGTAAAAGACATCACACAAGGCCTAAAAAGTCTCAGCAAAAATATTTGTGTTGCGCTCTTCTTAATTTCTTCTGTTTTAGGGGCTGCATTCTGGAATAAATTGGAACCAAGTTCCAACTGTGCTAACTTCTCCACCCTGGAACATGGAAATGGGAAACAAAATCGCAATGCAAGTAACCACCAATACGTAAAACTCTTTATAGAAATAAAATGCACATTAACGAGATGTGGTAGAGGCCAACATTGTTATGCTTTGCAGTTCAAGTTGGGAGGCTTTTAACAAATGAATGCTGTATCAAACTCAACTTGAGTTTTGAGAAATTATGGGCTGTTAGCAATATAAACCTTGCAAATCCTGGACCATGCTCTGTGACCTGAAGTCTGCCTGTGGACCTCAGAACTAGCAGAGCTTGCCTTGGCTGCATGGCAAAAGTAGTTGTTGGATTCCAAAAAAAAATATGCAAGCTCAAACTTCTGTTACCTTTGCAAGGTAACAGAAGTAAAAAATCACAGGCAGAAGTACAACAAAATGTCTCAGGAAAGAAAAATACAAACATGGAAAGCTATAAAGCCCTTGAAAAACCAAAACAGTGTGACTTCTCGAAATGAAGAGTCAGTCTGCGTCAAGTAGCAAGGGAAGCCAACACATCCCCAGCAGATTGATAACTGTTGGTCCAATAGAGTCTTAGCAGGTGTCTCCATCAGAGGTGCAGTACTATTGCTCAGCCTAATAGCACCATTTTGTAGGTACCTACTCCATGTACTAGTGAAGGTAGACGTCCTGTACTTTTGACCTGCTTATTCAGTGCTTTGCACACTGGAAAAGAACCCTTCTGGGAGGTTTACAAAATGAAACCAAGCAGGTGTACAAATAGTGTCTCCCACAACCCTGGCAAAACTCAACTGCCTAGAGTAATTACTGTTAGGGAATTAATTCAAAAGAATAACTCACCACTAACCTTGGAGAAAGGGAGTTAAGGTGGATAAAGGATGGACAAAGGCATGGACAACATATGCTCTTGTTCAGCATATTAAATTCATTACTGTCCAGTTAAGAAAAGGTTAATCTGCTGGTCAGCACAATGAATAGCAAACACCTGATTTAGTTCGTTTCCTACTATGTCACCAGGTACATCTAAAAATTTACCAGGCAGATTAAAGGTAGATAGTTCCTCTGTTTGTTACATGCAAGATTCTTGGTCATCCTTTTAGTAAGTCAGGACTTAAATGCCAAGGCTGAATTTAGCCCTCTTAAATTAACACTGAACAGTATCTAAGTCCAAGTCATGAACTAAAAGCTTTGTTCTCCACCTCTCCTCTGCAGGAAGCTACCAAAAGGGTGAATTACCTGTTCCTGTTGTTGACCAATAATCTGATCGAAGACCTGCTGCATAGAAAAAAGAGTTGTGTGAGTCTTCCTGCTTGTCTGAAATCTAGAATTCAGGGTTTAATTCAATCACACCTCAGTCCTAAGACTGAACACACAGGACAAAACACTTTTCTCAGTATGGGGGTTGCCCTAGCCCCCTTCATTTCTGAAAATTCTGTAAGCAGCTTTGGAGGTGAGGCAAGAAGAGACTGCATGGTAATTAAGCAGTCAGAGTTAGTTGAAGGACTGAGACAGGGGTAACCCTGGATGTTATTTTCTGACTGATGTCCTTAGAATGGAAAATCATTAAACATTTTGTAGCTTAATACATTAAACATGCTTGCATCACAGGTTGTGAGTTTGTTGGCCAGACAGGAATGGCACAAGAGTTATTTAACAAATGGGCACCTTTATAGGCTGTTCTTGAATCTTTATTAAAGGTGTGATAAGAGTCATTTTCAATGAAATGATCCACCTTAACCCTTCATGTTTTTATGCTTTTAAAATCACAGACTAAGCCAAATCTGCCTACAAAGGTACTCATTTTACCTCCTGACTATGAACATAACCACTCCCAATACTGGAAGTTTTGCACTCACTGCTTACAAGAACAATTTTTACCTTGATTTGACCTCAAATCTAATTTTTATTTTTCTTCCCAGTTTTTTTTCTTCTATTACAATTTTAGTAAGCTAGAGATGTAGGATCAATATTTTATTTATAGACTTTTCTACTCCAAAGTAAAAAACATCTCCTTAATGAAGGATTTCCTCAAGGATATGGATGTGTTCTAGTACTAACCACTTAGGACAATGGAATCAATGTCGACTGCAAGGCCCTGAAGACTTCCCACTGAAGTCCGGTTAATGATACTTGTCTGAATGGAATCCTTTAAAATGGCAGCCACACAATCCTCACACAGCACTTGTCCCTTCGCCTGTGGTACCACAAATACGATCCAGAAATGAATAAGAAGGCCTCCATTGTTGTTGTTACTGAAATAAAGAGCTCGGGTTATCACCTTGGACTGTTGGAAGTCTTCTGAAGACCAGACTCTTAGCCCAAGCTTCTGAAGCACAAATTCAGAAGTGCTTGGCTCATTTCCATATTTTATAATTACTTTAACCCAGTGAATGTGTATTTTACCCTTAAAGAAACAAACAAACAAGATAAATCCCAAAACACCAAAACACACTCTTCACATCCAGTTGGGAATATTCAGTAGGCTGACTTCCTGAGGGCTCCTAACTATGGAGATCTGTGGAAATCACATTGTCTACACATGAATTAGAGCTGGACTATTTCCTAAAGATCAAAACAGAAATAGTAGAACAGAAACATTAGAATTATCATCTCCAGAAACTCAGAGCTCTGCAGTGGTATGCATCTCACCCTGCACTGTGTGTTGTAGTATGTAGGAAATGATTCCTAGACTATTTAGGTAACACATTATGTGAGGCCATGTATGACCACACTAATCTCTATCTCCTTAGTGGGGAGAAAGACCTTTAAATCAAACACAGCCTAAAAACCTCCAGTTTCTGAACCAAAACTGTATTTGGTTCTAGAGGATTGAAATAACTAAACTTCTAACATTAGCTGCAAACATTAATAATAGAGTAAGAATACTTTATTGCACAGATTTCCTACTTCTTAAGTAGAAAATGCTTTTATTCTAGTAATATTACTCACAAAATATGTGCAATTTAATCAATAACACAGAGTTGTGCTCCAACAGCATGCTTAAGTGATTAAACTTCTACATGAGCCAAAGAATCAGCAAACCTCTTTATTGACATTATTTCTGTTCATCTTGCATTGTATTTCTGGCAGACAAGGAACTGTTTATATTACTTTAGTTTGCCTTTACTTTTGTTAAGAGAATTGTATAGGTTATAAACCTATTTTTCTATCAGTTCAAGTACATAGCAAAGAAATTGAATTATAACTATTAAAAGCAATCTCGTTTTGTGGGCTTATTACATTATCTACTGCCCAGCAGAAAAGCAATTACTTTAACCACAGTTTTACCTGACTTCTGAGACAGTGGACTGCTTGTAAAATTTGGAGAAAGAAGAAGTTGTGTAGACCAAGTTCATCTGAAAGACAAAGTATAAAGATTTAGCATTCTGAAAACTAGTCACACCTAGAGATGCTATATGCCTAGGCTTTTCTAGGAACAACCTATTTTCCACCAAGATTACGCAACACACACACACACACTTCCAGACATACATCAGCCAAGCTAGGCAGAAGAGGAGATGAACAGACTATCTCTTCAACATATCTGTAACAAATCCGGTATTCCCAGGAAATATCAAATCTTTTGCCCATGGCCAGCTGGCATAAACAATAATGCTCTTTCCATTTCCAATAATGCTCTTTGACAACAGTGCACATCCTTCACCCAGAAAATCCCAAACACAGAGACCATCCCTATCCTGATGCTAAAACTTAGGGCCAAACTTCAAAAAATGCAAACACTCATAACACTTTTTTGGTGCTGTTACTAAGGTGCAGTGGACAGCACATACCAGAGCTTTTCCCACAGAATCATAGAAAGACTGAAATAGGAAAGGGCCTCTGGAGAGCATCTAGTCAAATCCCACTGCTCTAAGCAGGGTCGACTATACCATGTTGCTCAGGGCCATTTCCAGTTTTATCTTCAAGAATGGAGACTCTACACCTTCCCTGGATGAGAACCCCAGTGCTTGATTCCCCTCACAGCTAAGGAATTATTTTTTTTAATGTGTCTATGGAATTTTTTTCACTTTGATTCCTTTGCGTCTATTTTCTTCATCAACAGCTTAGTATTAATATATTTCTTTCCAATACACACAGTGTAAAACGTGGAGAAGCAAAATCTCTGCCTGCTCCCTGCCGAAGGACTGCCTTTGGGCAAAGCAAGCTCCTGATTCTCCCTGTTGCTGGGCTGTGATAATACTGGTGTGACAATAACCTTCCTCTCCCCATCCTGTTCAAAGCCACAAGGTGGCATGTACCTCAAGCTGTCCAGACCTCACTCTGCTGCTTTATGATTAAAACTAATGTTTAATCGAAGGACTGTGACACAGAATATTGTAAATGCTGTAAAAATCACATCCATATTAACCCCTAACTTTCATCATTTGAAACAGAAGTTTAAACAATAATTTTAAGGGCCTAAATAAGATGGGTAGAGCTCAATCTTGCTCTAGATTAAGGTACAAGAGATTTTATGTATTGCTGTTACTATCAAATGGAAAGAACCTATATAGAGAGCTTTTTCTACCACCACTTGGGGTCTCTGGGCCAGCAACCAGTAACAAAAGGGTTTTGAGGAGAACAAACAAAATCCCAAATCCCCCACTTCCCTTCTTACAATTTTAATCAACAGTTAAGGTTGCCGGTTTCAGCAATGCAAAATCCATTGATGAGTTCAGGCAAAGTTCACAGATAAAAAATAAATTCCAAGTAATGTTCAAGTTGGAGGTGGTGACACTGGCAGCTCAACAACTCTCTATTGCCTCTCTCCACTATGTCTGACATGGGCAGGATGCTCTGAGAGAAGAGCAAGACCCAGGAAATGCAGGACATTAGAGCTGCTTCATGGACATCAGGGAAAGGTGATGCCCTGCACTGGTTATCTGAAAGAACTTCAATGATTAATTTGCAGGACTTGGAAAGAGCTGGAAAACAGGAACATCAGTTCACATTATAAGGTGACAAAAACTTTGTAATTATTGAAAATTTCTTGGTTGCATCTAACTTTTTTGTTGTGGCTGTTGTTGTTTTTGTTTAGCAGTTTTCATACAGTTGCCTCAATCCTAATGTGGACAGCACTGCAGCTCCTGGCAAAAATGTATTTTTGCTTTCTACATCAAATGTCTTTAAAGTCAAATTCTCTTTTAAGATTCCCCCCCACCCCTTTTTTCCCCCTGTAGAGCAGCTATTGATCCAGAGTTCTATTTTTGCTTTGACTGATGCAAGGTATTTGGGAGGTATAATGGTCTTTAGAATACCTAGTATCAGAAGGAAATGTAAATTTCCTTCTGAAATATGTTTGTGATAACTAGTGTAATTACAGATGCTTTAAGGCAGAAGATACCAGTGTAAATGCAAAAGATTTTGAGATTTCATCTGTTTGATGTTTCAAAAGTGGCAATTGAGTTTAAGGACTTTTGTAGAATTTTAGTCACAGATCATAAAATGTTATCCATAAATTAAGTCAAATGTAAAAACCAGATCCATTCAAAACTGCTTGTGATTAACAAGCTGAAAGAAGTCAGTTCCTTCATACCTCCAAAAAGCCACTGCTTGCACATAGTCCTCTGAGGGGAAGAGGTAGAAGAACACCAGAGCAACCTCAATGGCATCTAAATATCACTTGTCCACAGCTCTGATCTTTTTTTGCTAACCAAGCAGCCCACCCATCTTACCACATGCTGCACAGTCTGTGCCATAGAGAGGAATTCCTTTGACTCTTTCTGCCTATATTCTGGAAGAAACTCTATGTTGGCAACACGAAACAGTCCAACAAAATACAATGCATCTTTGTTTTCCGCCTGAACTGCAAGAAACAAAGAAGACAGTTAGCCTTTTTTTAATAACAATGAAGGTTTTTTTATTAAATTCTAAACCAAATTAATCTATTTGGCCTTTGTAGTTTGAAATAACTACCCAAGAACAGAACACTTTTATAGCCAAAGTGTTCTAAATATGTACCAAATTATGGTTAATTGAGCTCCTATTACCTACACACAAGATAAGATACCACCATACAAACAAGCCAGCATAACTGAAGGCAGTATCAACATCCAGATTCTGGAGCATCCCTAAGGTATCTTAGGCAGTATTAGCATCAGGGGCCTAAAGAAGAAAATACAGCTTTTAATGCTTAATTACACACATATTTATTTTACTCCCCTTTTACTTCCTTAAATCTATTCTGAAAAATAATGTACTTATCTGAACTTCAGAAGGCCAAGAAACACAATGGAAGGCAAAATTTCTGAGGAATCAAGCTCATAAAAACCTGTCAGGTCTCTGCAAATCAGCTTGCAAATGAAAATGTTTTCCATACCTCTGAAATATAAAGTCATGCTCCCTAAAGCCAGCTTTTCTAATTACTTGTTAAGTCTTAGCAAAGACAAAAGTTTTTCAGACCCCATTTAAAAATTTCCATGTTTACTTTAGAAACAGCCTTCAGGACAACTGAGATCCTAAAGTCATCTGAAAGTACTATTGGTGATAATGATATATGGAGTTGCATGAACTTTCAGCGACTCACCAATGAAGAGCCACAGTAATGTCCAGGTTACAACTCCTAAAATGAATAGAATGAGAGTAAAGAGAATTATTTTGTTTTGAAAATTCCATAGCAACTTATCTTTTTTCTTCAATTTGTCATGCTTTTTCCTTGCCAGAATTCTCTTTGCCAACTTGTCTTCTGCAGATACCATTTGGACTGAAATACTGGTTGCCTAAAATAAGGTGAAAGACAACAGAAATCATGGAATGTTTCTAGCAGAAGCTGAGTGATCAACAAGCATCAACCAATTTGTTCCTCAGAGAAAAGTCTCGACTTCCCTTCAGGCTGTCGAGCAGTGGCTATGGGCAGGCTCCACCTGCATATCTGGCTCCCTCTGAGAAGTTACCTAGTTACCTTCAGTGAACAGGAGAGCTCAGCACAGGTCTTGCTGAGATGGGACCTGCACAAAATCATCACCTGGATATCCAAATGCTTGGCAGTTTATTTTGATATACAATCTCAAATTTTCTAAGCTGGATTCAAAATATATCCTGACCATCTCATCTAGGTACAAAAGACTACACAACCATTTCTATATTTGCAGGAGTAGTTTCCACTTCTTATAACGTCTCTACAGTTTGTCTGTTCTGGAAAGCCCATTTGTACTAGACACCACACCAGGCCTCAGGCATTTTCCTTTGCAAAAGATAATCAACACATTTAAGCAGACAAAAAATGTTTATCAGTTGCTGCAGGCACAGCAAGAGCTGCCTGAAAAAGTCTCTTGCACTTCATAAAAGTCTGTCTTTAGGGTATCTCCTATCACAGTCAAATGGTTTGCTGTGATATCAGCTAGAGATTCAATCACATTTCTCAAGTCAATTCATTGTCTTATCTTATCAGAGTTTAGCTGGCAAATTCCTGAACCTCTCAGAATATTACTGACCACGTGTTCTAGATACGAATACTGTTTTAGCTGTTACACCCAGCTGCACCAGAATAAAATAACAAGAAAAAAGAAAAAACAAAACCCCAACAACAAAACTCCAACAAACCAAAACCCACCACGCATTTCCTCCTTACATAAAAACTATAGCATAAGTTAGATAATTGATACATAAACAAGGAGCATTCAGGAAAAACACTCTAAAAACATGTTGATGGCAGTGAGAGGGAAGCTCTCAAGGAGTGGCTTTAGGAAGCTGTGGGTTGTCCATGACTGGAGGTGTTGACAAATACTAGTCAGCAATCAGCAGCAAGGGTTTCAGTGCACAGTCCTTTATGAAGCAAAGAACAGTCTTAGACAAAATGATGTGGCTCAGGAGCTCATATATATGAGGATTAAACTGAACTTCATCAAGATGAAGACTAAAACATATAGGTTTTTTCCCTTGTTTTTGGAACAGCTAGATTCATTTTAACGGCATCTTCAAAGCAGGTCTCTCTCACCTCACAGCTGAATTTATGCCACTCAGAGGCCACTCTAAGTGGTGCATCATTTCTAAGCAGTGAAAATCAAAAAGCTCTGACCACGACCTGGTCTATGACCATAGTTGGTCTATGATTTGCTCAAGATGCTGACAGCCTCACTCTGAGGGACAAACCACTGTCCTATCACCTATCCCCTTTTGTGCCCACATGAAAATACACTGAGGAATTCACACTCACACTAGAGGAGACACACTAAACAGCAGAGCCCCTGACTATGGCAGATCTAGCTGTTCCCTGTGCTCAATAGGCCTCTGCAGAGCTACAGCAGGTAGATGATGAGGATAAAGTGTGCAACAAGATGCTCACCTATTTACCAGCATTGAATTGTTTGAAGCCTCTCAGAAGGTACCCTGCAAAGAGTGTGTGATCTGTTGTTGACTAAAATGTGTGGACACAACTGTCATTTGTCATGCATACTAATTATGTAACACTTGATGAGAAAGAAGACCATGAAAGTCGGGAAGCAACCAACTGAGAATTGCACACTTGAGTTTTCAGTGTGTGATGCCAAGTTTAAAACAGTGGCTACAAAAGCTCTGTGCTGATGCAGCTTGACACACAGGAAATGACAAGCACAACTGCCAGCCATTTGCAAAAGGGGTGTTGTGAAATAACCTACAGTAAATTCTTCTTTCCTTTTGCTCAACAGTAGGAGACGCTCATCTGTGTTTTGGGCAATCAAGGTAAGAGAGATGTTGATTATCCAGAGTGATTCCAGGGGAAGATCACAGAGGTAGGGAGCTGGAGGATATGATGTACAGCAAAAAGCTGAGAGCCTTAGTGTTGTTCAGCAGGAGACAAGAAGGCAAAGACAGTGTGGGTAAATCTAATTCTAGATTTCCATTTCTAAAGTGGGCTATGGAGAAGACAGAGCCACACTTTCCTCTCAGGTGCACAACGAAGAGAGAGCCACAACAGCCACACAAAGCAGCAGGGGACATTCTAGCTGCACTATGGGAGGGGGAAGAATGTATTTCACCACAAAGGTCATGCACCTGGGCCATGCCCAGAGAGGTCAGGGAACCCCCACGCTCGGAGTTATTCAAACCTCAGAGGATCAATGTTCCAAGAAATCTGTTCTTGTTTTGATATTAGCCCTGTTCTTAAAAAAAAAATTAAAACCTGTAGAAATCTTCACAAACAGAGAATTTTTGATATTCTCTGATATTATGCACTAGTAATACTATCAAGAACAGACCTCTCTGCATCCTCAGAGGAAGCATAAGAAACATCCCCACAAATATCCTGCTGGTCCCATAGTCAAATGCACAGATAGCAATCATTGATCTCAGAGTGGAGGATGTTCTAAAAGGAGAAGAGAACTTGGTAATAACGAGTTAAAAGACTAAGTATGACCCTCTACAGTTTCCTCAAACAAAATCTTTAAACACAGAATTGGAACATTTCAGATTCATGTCTTCTATCTAGATAATGAACTGCACTTGTTTTGTGTACTCTCCACTTGATTTACATATCTTCTGTATTTTTTACAAACTTTATTGAGTCTCTTTAAGGATGAAAATGAACGTTTGTTTGTTTAAAGCTCTTGATTGTCACAAAGTTCCTTTATACTCTTAGGTGTTCAGTAGGCCAGCTTGAGGCAGTTCAATGAATACTAAGTTCTGACATCTGAAATTTCATCAAGAAATGAAATTTCATTTTTTTCACTTTCATCAAGATTGCCACAATAATATTTTATATTAATGTTTTCCCATGTAACTCCTTTTTGTGACTCTAGACCTAAACAGACAGATTTATTATTAAAAATTAAATCCTGACAAGTATTGTTAAAAATTACTCAAAATTGACATCACTGTATACGTAAGTGGGCACTTGAAACAACCGATGTCTTCATTGCATCTACTGTAATCCTCATCTTATTTTTTAAAAAAAAAGCAATTCATGTATCAAGCTTTCCCTGATGAAGTTCTCTGTTACATGGGATTCACAGGAATATTGAAAGCTGTGTGCCACATTATCAATATTTTCTTAGGTTTTATTAATTTACCATAAACATTTTATAGTAAGGAAAGCGACAGCAAAGTTAAGCTGCTCCCTTCCTTCAGTAAGGACCATAATTCTCAATCCAGCTTTCCTCTACTGCATCTTAGTTCTTGTATTCTAGAACTGGTTTCCAGCCAACACTGCAATTTGACTATCACCATACACTAAATTATTTAATTACGTCTTTGCCATGAGTTAGCACTCATACAACAATCCCCTTCTCTATCTTCTCTGGGAAAAGCAAAACACTTTGCCTCCTTTAATGTTGCCTTTCTTGCCTAGAAGTTAACTTTTTTTTAAAAAAACATGCTGCATGACACCAAGATAAGCTTTTATGTTGTCACACTGACATGTCCATTATTTCAATTGTCTGAAAATATATAATATTAGCAATCCAGGGATATGTTGACATTTTCAGACTGAGCTATAAACCAGAAAATTATATCAAAACTAACCATCATATTAAGTTTCATACTTGAGAATTAGATCACAAAGCATCTAATAATGTCAAGAAGTATAGAAAATCAAGAATGTTTAAGTCACCTACTTACATTTACTTCATCTTCAGGTTTAGCTGTTGGGGGATCATTTTTTTCATCCATTTCAGCAGAATTAATTTTATGACTTGCCCAAGCTGAGAAAGAGCCTTGCACCTTCCCTTAGGCACCCTTTCTGCTTGTGAAGCTGAAGACAGCTAATTGCAAGGTCCAGGACCAAAAGAGGCATCAATTTACTTCAATGAGTATCCAATTGTAATCTCATCTGCCTTACTGCACCTTTGCGAATGTTAGAAGACTGCTATCATGTAACTTCAGACTTCAAATTCAGACTGGATAAAATAGTCTTTTCATGGTCTTTATTAAGCTGAAATAGTAAAATACAAAACTGCAATGCTAAAATCTATACATCACTGATCCTCATGGGTCCTTCCCAATTCAGCATAGTCTATGATTCTGTGAAAATACCACAACATTACTTACATGAACAAGAAAAGTGGCAAGCAAAATGTAAAAGTGAGAGCAAAAATATGCTAAAATAAGGAAAAGAAATGTAAGCACCGTAAGTAAGAGTGTTGAAAATCGCAGATAACAACAGCAAATCAAGATGAGCCTTTGGACTATCTCCTAAAATTTTGTAATGTACACTGTTGAACAGTCAAATTTGGTTCTTTTATTATAACTAAAAAATAAACTGCTCTAGGCAACTTACTTCATATTAGTAATATAGATCAGGCTTCAAACTGAGAAGCCTTTTTGTAATCAGATGCAGGAAGTCACTTGTATTATAACAGTTTCATCCTATTGTCTTTGTTAATTAAATATTTATAGAGGATGTAAACCAGTATTTTCCTCAATGGATGCTAAGTATAGAGCTGTCTTTCCTTTTAAGTGATTAACAATCTCAATGCCTTCCTTGAGTCAACTGCAGAAATGGTACTGGAGATATACAATTATTATTTAAAAATAACCCTTCTATTAATTTATCTTTGAAGATATAAAACCTAGACTAGTAATTAAAAAAAAAAAGCACTACAATAGAGGTATAAGAGGTATAGAATAGAAAATATGTAGTTATTAAGCTCTTAAGCTCTAGGCTGTATTAAAGCATAGGAAAGTGCATCCACTCCATATTACTACGCTTAATTGCTTCAAAGTCCCTTTTTTGTTGTTGTTTGTTTTTGTTTTTATTGAATTATGCTTAACTTTTAGGGACTACTCTAGTCTCAAAGTGTTCATGTAACTCCCCAAAGTCTCCACTCCCCCATGCACAGGGAGTTACTCTGCTGTAAATGCTATTTCAGAAGCTAATCCATAGATTGAAAGAGCATTGACAGGTAAGTCCCCATCCTCCTGCACTACTTGGGTTTGGGAGGTGAAAGGGTGTGGGTAAGCAGAAGAGCAGCAAGCAAAGAAGTGGGCCTGGGAAAGCAGGAAGGAATAATGTTTTTTCAATGTTTGCCTTCTAGTTTCCCAATACCCACATTAATACTTCCATTTCTATTTGAATTTGCAATAAATTAAATAAATTTCCCCAAACTGAGTTTATTTTGCCTGTGACAGTATTTGGCAAATAATCTCCCTGTCCTCATCAGAAAACATTTTCCCTCCTTCCTGTTTCTCCCATTTTCTCCCCTGATCCTGCTGAGGAGAGGCAGTAGGGGCTGAGCAGCTGGGTGGGAGTTTGGCTGATAGCCACGGCTAAACCACAACATTGTTGAATTACCTAGTACATATTTTCACCTCCTCTCCTTTTAAAAAGCACAGGTTTGAGTTTTGTTCATGATACCTTTACTTTGAAACAGAATGCACTTAATATAAAGAGATTGACAAACTGAAATGAAGCATGAAACACATTAGAAATAAAATGAAACACATTAGAAATAAAATCTTACAAAAGGGAGCACTGTTGTTTGCTTCTGTTTAATTAATTGCATATTCTCTATATAAAAAAAACCCGAAGTCTGAAGATTAAAAAAATTTAAACTTCAACAGACTTCTCAGATCATTCACACACTGACCAAAACACTTGGTTTTGCTCACATCATTCTCACTTACGGGAGTAACTTCCTCATGCATATCTGTTTGGCAGCCTGACTTTCTTTTTCCCATCTCATCAAGACCCTCACACAACCAGGGCAGTTTGACAGTCTAATCTGTGACCTCCCATGATGGGGGAAAAAAAAAAAAAAAAGAGAGAGTGAAGAAAAGATAATTGGATCTTTGGTGCATCCTCCCTTACACATACAGACAACTCTCTCCCTTTCCACTCTGATGGGCAATGCGGTTTGTCCTAAGATGAAAACACCAGGCGGTATTTGCAGGAGGAATAGTCTGGATGCGCATGTAATGAATGCATTCCAGAGATGGGGGAGCTGTGATGTTTGGGTTGACATTGGTGCATGCTGGCTTGCAAAAGGGTATATAAAATGCCACTGGAGACCAGGCAATCTGGGCAAACTGATGTCACACACAAACACAGAATCACTAGATTGGAAGAGACCTTCAAGATCCTAGAGTCCAACCCATGCCCTTACACCTCAACTAAACCATGGCGCCAAGTGCCACATCCAGTCTTTTTTTAAACACATCCAGGGATGGAGACTCCACCACCTCCCTGAGCAGACCATTCACTCTTTCCGTAAAAAAAACTTTTTCATAATATCCAACCTATATTTCCCTTGACACAGCTTAGGATTGTGTCCTCTCATTCTGTCAGTTGTTGCCTGGAGAGAAAGATCAACCCCCTCCTAACTACAGCCACCTTTCAGGAAGTTGTAGAGAGTGATAAGGTCACCTCTGAGTCTCCTTTTCTCCAGGCTAAACAACCCCAGCTCCCTCAGTCGTTCCTCACAGGGCTCGTGTCCCAGGCCCCTCACCAGCCTTGTTGCCCTCCTCTGGATGCGCTCAAGTGTCTCAATGTCCTTCCCAAGCTGAGGAGCCAGAACTGGACACAGCAATCAAGGTGTGGCCTCACCAGTGCCGAGTACAGGGGAAGAATGACCTCCCTGCTCCTGCTGGCCACACTATTCCTGACACAGTCCAGGATGCCTTTGGCCTTCTTGGCTACCAGGGCACACTGCTGGCTCATGTTCAGGTCAACCAGTACCCCCAGGTCCCTTTCTGAGTGGGCACTGTCCAGCCACACCGTCCCCAGCCTATAATGTTGCAGGGGGTTACTATGCCCAAAATGCAGGACTCGGCACTTGGCCTTCTTAAACTTCATCTTATTGGACTCTGCCCATCCATCCAACCATTCCAGGTCTCTCTGTAGAGCCCTCCCACCTTCCAATAGATTGACACACGATCCCAGCTCCGTGTCACCTGCAAATCTACTAATTAAAGACTCAATACCCTCATCTATGTTTTCAATAAAAATATTGAACAGGACTGGCCCCAGCACAGACTCCTGGGGGACACCACTGGTGACTGACTGCCAGCTGGATGCAGCACCGTTCACCACTGCTCTCTACGCCTGGCCATCCAGCCAGTTCTTAACCCAGCAAAGAGTATCGTGTCCAAGCCGTGGTCTGCCAGCTTTTCCAGGAGTGTACTGTGAGAGACAGTGTCAAAGGCCTTGCTGAAGTCCAAATGCACAACATCCACAGCCTTTCCTGCATCCACCAGGCAGGTGACCTGGTCATAAAAGGAGACTAGGTTGGTCAAACATGACCTACCCCTCCTAAACCCATGTTGACTGGGTGTGATACCCTGGTCATCCTGCATGATGACACTCAGTACAACTGTTCCATAACCTTAACAGGTACTGAGGTAAGGCTGACTGGTCTATAATTACCAGGATCCTCCTTCCCAACCTTTTTGTGAATGGACATCAGATTGGCCATCTTCCAGTCATCTGGAACCTCACAAGTGAGCCAGGACTGTTGGTAAATGATGTAGAGCA
Organism: Motacilla alba alba; assembly: GCF_015832195.1. Taxonomy (NCBI): domain Eukaryota; kingdom Metazoa; phylum Chordata; class Aves; order Passeriformes; family Motacillidae; genus Motacilla; species Motacilla alba. The sequence continues at coordinate 29,408,295 of NC_052016.1, read as the reverse complement.
GTGATGGTTCACAAGCTCATCTGCCAGCTCCCTCATAACCCTGGGATGGATCTTATCTGATCCCATAGATTTAAGAACATCCAAGCAGCTCAGCAGTTCTCTGACTGCTTCCTCCTGGATAATAGGGGGACCATTCTGCTCCCTGACACCATCTACCAACCCCAGAGGATGGTTGTCCTGAGGACAAGTTGTCCTGAAGCTGCCAGCACTTCAGGGTGGATTCCTTTAACAGGGAAGACAGGGAACACTCACTTTTGGATGAGTGACTGAAGTGCTAATATATTGATAAAAACAGAGATACAATCTTGAATTAGCTACATAGGCGCTTTGTTGCTTTATAAGTGAGAATTCTGTAGGGCCAAAGACTGCAAACTTACACATTTCTAGGCAAACCTCCTTATATTTATAAACCTTTAGATACTATAATCCATTGTAATAGATCATAAAACTTTTAGTTATATGCTGCATGGCAATATTTATATACTGTACTAGCAATGAACCTAATCATGATCATGCACATATTGATTGTGTCCTCCTTCTCATACCTGGCTGAGAACACTCCCTCAACTTCTCTGCTACATCCCCCAGCCCACTGAGTCCCTGAGTAAGGAAAAGGTTACAGAGGATCCACACAAAAGATGTCTGTCTGTATTACACAGATGTATCCTAGAGGAAACTGGGACAGTTTTTCCAGGACAAAAAGCTTCTCTTATGCAGCACACTGAGCTGGGGTGAGGTAGGGTTCATCTCACCTGTCTTAGACTGTCTACAAGTTAGGCATGTAAATCCAAGTTTGTTTTCTAGACTGAATCTATACGTGATGGTGACAGAGAAGATGAATCACACTTCCACTACTGAGTACAAACAGAAAAGAGGCAATTATCTCACCAAACCTATCTTCTACAAAATCATTTCTGTGTAATAGAAATGATTCCCTTCTGACCAAAGCTGCCTTCATGCTCAGCTCAGAGGCCTTCTTGCTCCTTTAACTGATGGGAGCCCAGAACCAGCCTGACAGCATCAGCCCACTAACACAGCAGGGAGCGCCACAGAGCTACTAACCTCAGCATGACATTTTTTCCAAACTATACATCTGAAGTGACAGAGTTTGCTTGTATTGCAAGATCTTCCATTGCTTACCAGAAATGTCTAACAAGCTGCATGAAATCATGGAGGAAAGTCCCTGCACAACACAAAGTTAATTCTACTACAACCTGGTTTTATTACCTATAAGAATTCTCTTGCATGCTGCTCCTATCTGTTTTTCTTTAATCAAAACTCAGGTAAAGCACAGATTTTAACATGTCTGTGTAAATGAAATAAGAGTTTAAGAGGCAATTTATAGCAACTTTTCAGGAAGCATTCATGAACATCCTTAAATCAATCAATTTTCATTGGTACACAATCACACTGTCTGATTCCATACTTTGTCACTCCAGTAATTTCTTCAAATTACAGCCGAGATTACTTCCAACAGAGGAAGGAAAGGTTTTGGCTGTCCTTCCTAATAAGTCAGCTGAATTTGTTATTCAGCTTAATTTTGAACACAGGGAAAGTAAAATACTTATACCTTCAATAAGCACGTACTAATAACTACTGTGGTATTAGTAGACTGCAAAGATCTGCATACACACAGGCAAGTCATTAACATTTTGACTACATCCCTTCCACCCTTGAAGACAGAAACAGCACACAATAGATGCTATTTCAATTTTTTGAAAGCTGAAATTGTGAGCAAGATGAAGTGATACTTTTATTAAAGTATGAAAGTGGGTGACAATTGATTACTAAATACCAAATTATTAATAACTGCCTAGTAACACATATTTCAGTATCAACTTTGAACCTCTTTTCCCCTCCTCCAGTGAATGAGTACCATGTTGCTCACTCTCCAGGACTTTGTCATCTAGAAATGCAACTGGGAATCACAGTGCTTGTATTTAGTTTTCTTCTTCTTGACATCTTACTCAATTTCTGATTGCTGAAAATGCTTGACTATGCACTAGAGGTCTCTGATGTAACAAAACATTTTCCAACAGACAAATTCACCTTGGAAATTACAGGCAATTGAGCTGTCTTCAAGGACCCAGAAACAATACATACCTACATAACTGCCATTGTCAGAGCACATCGCCTGAAATGAAGCAGCTGACCATCTTGCATAGCAGTGCTAATAGAGCTATTTCATCTCAACAACAGACTGAGAATAGCTTAGTGATTTGCATCACATCAATTTAAATTAAATTTAAAACGCTAAGTAAGCACATCTTTTGGACACAACATCCGTTCATCAGTGTGTGCCATTTTAAGGACAGCAAGCCCTGCTATTGAAACAGTTAATGGTCTTGCACTATTCAACCCTCATCGGTGCAACTAGCTAATTTTACTTCCATTTCTGTCTTGCTTATATAAAATTGCTATGTGTAGCAGGGCAAGTAACAAGTCAAGCAATACTGACACAGCATACATGGAGTAATACTGCTAGATAAATGTGACTTGTTAGGACAATTACCGTGGTATGAAACCTGCTGTGTTTCAAATAAAATAATATTATAAAAAATAAAGTTTCTGCAATAATGAGGTTGACCCAGCTGAAGTAGCACTGAAACCAATAGTAACAGCCTCTACAGAGACCAAGCTAGGGCAGCTCTTCAGCCAAGCAAAAGCCACATTTGCAGCTTTTCAGGTGATTTCCTGATGTGCAAACTCCCATCTTTCAGAATGCTCAGTGACGTGTGCTTGGATAGGTCAGGCCTGAGCAGGGTCTGACAACCCAAGTCAAAGCACTTTTACTGGTGAAAGTCTCTGTGCCTGTCCTTGCAAATCACACATTCAGTTGGTGACCTGGCCCTTAACCGGTTAAAAGTGAACAAAGATAAGATTTATAAGGTCATGGCTTCAGCTTGTAGGCAGTGCTGTACAAAAGCATGGGTCCATGAGGCTAAGACATCCAGAAATTTTTATGGTTAATGGATACCCTGTTCTATATCACCAAACCCTGTGTGCCACATGGAAAGCAAAGAGGAAAACATCCCTTCTCTCACTTTCTTAGCAGTCCTATCTATTGACACAACAGATGCCAGCTGATGTGAGTCTAATGTTTAGGGCAAGCAAACCACAAACACCGTACTTATGCTTATCTCCCAGGAAACCCAAAGCCCCATGCCAGCTTAGCCTCAGTGTTTGCCACAAATGCCACAAACAAAATGCTAATGTAAACTACTTGTTCTGTCTTTCCATAGTTACATTTTCCTTGCAATTAGGGAGAGAAGATCTGGGATACCCTGATGGAAGGCCAGCACTGGAAGTTTAACTCCTTGTCTTCCCTCCTCTTTCTTTCAAAAACCTACTCATGCCATTTCCTTTCATGGTTTGATTATTTCTGATCACTTTCCAAGTGGGAGGATAGACCAAAAAAGCCTGGGGGGAAAAACCCCAACAAATCAAACCAAAATCCAATCCCTAGAGTTTTTTCTGCTTTATTACTTTTACGTAAAAGACTTCAGGAGGGCACTGATACTACCTGTGGTACTTTTATTTCCACTTCTATCAGTCCTTCCATGTTATGATGCAGGCAGGGAGAATATGGCAAGCACATACAACTTCAAACTTTAAAGAAGCAATACAGATTTTTTCTTTCTTTTCAAAGCAAGTAACTCAAACTAATCTACTAATAAACAGTTAGATTATTTGCACTTTCAACTATTAAACAAATTATTTCACTGAGTCTAGGGAGTTTGGGGTTTCAGTTTCTTTGTTCAGGAGTTATGGGCCAGCTCAACATTTCATCCTTAGAAGCAACTGACATTGCTTTCATCCCTTGCCCACTAAAGATTTTGATAAGCAGAGTACCCAGAAGCCCTAAAGAGATTGATTAAAGAGCTGAAAAACCTACTTGACAGGGAGGACCACCAGGAAGTTAATCCACATAATTTGACAAAGAAAAGTTTACACAAAAGTAATTTTAGTATTTGAATAGCATAGTGCTATTCCCAGATAACTTACAAGGAAAATCTGGTTTTCAGAATAAAAACCACATGGAAGCACAGACAAGCCTGTCAAGATTAACTGCTCATGAGGGCTGTTAGCCATGAATGTAATTGACCAAGATTTGCACTGGGTCCAGTTGACCAAACTACCCTGTTGAAATTTTCTTATTTTTTTCCAGAGATGCTCTTGATGTTCTACCTAGGTCACTGCAGTCTTCTCTAACCTTCTCTAACCTTGACATCTTTGGATACTAGCAGGCAAATTTCTTTATCTCAGCTGCAGGGATGCTAATCTTCATTAGAGGTTGATCAGTAGCTGAATACCTGCTCATGCCCTTGGGCTGAGTACCGGGAAATAACAAACTGAAGTTAAGAGGATCTGGACTGATGGAAACAAATGAAAGTCTAAATATAAAACTTGTTACTGTGAACTACACAAGCTGCTTTTTCCCCCTTGCCTGCTTCTAGGTTCTGCATTACAGAGATTGCTGTTGGTATGTTTGTTAGAGAAGCAGGACTTCAAGGGTTGGATGTGGGCATGTTCTGCATTTGGCAATGTCCTTACACATTCACTGCCCTGCGAAGAAATTGTAAGAACTGTAAACAGGAGGGAGCTACAGCCCTGTCTACTTCATTTACAGTACAATCACTTTTTAAAAAATTAAAATCTTAGTGTAGTTTGAACTAGAGCTGAAGGGATTTGGTTTTGTTTTCATGTTTTTTGTCTGCCATGTGGAAGGTCAACAGAGAGAAATACCATTTCCAGTGGCTGTATTTCCATACAGCCTCAATGCAAAGAGCTTGTGAGCCTTTCTTCAGCACCATCATGTTATCCAGCTCCATCAGTGAAAATCTTACAGTAACCCCACTTGAGCCAGCTTTTTGGACAAAAGCTTTACCTGGGATTTAAATACCATGTTATTCCATAAGCAGGTCCTATCCCATATTCTTTCAAGAAGCTTCAACTTTCCCAATGTTAGAGCCAATCACCTTGTGAAAGGTGAAATGAAGCTAATCAAGATCATTGGGGAAATCAGTCTTATCAGCAATTTGCCAAATCAGGCAAGCCACCTGAGATGTTTTTAAGGCTCAGGTGGATATCACAGCACACAAGCTGATCACACATGTACAAGTACAGTGCCTAGTAAGGGCAGCTGGTCACATAAGCTGCACCAGCCTACTGCAGCAAAATTTCAGTAGGCTTTGTTGTCTGGAAAGCATGGGATAAGATCCCCACACCAAATCCTTTGTGTACAGTAATGTCAGAACCTGCAAAGACTGCACTTCCTGCATGTAACACAGTAGTGCTGAATGTCTGTGTCTCTTGACCTTGAGAAACAGGGAGCTCCATATATTCATTTCCATGTTGGCTACCTCTCTACCTTTTGCCTGTCCAGACTTGTAGTGGATTTATTTTAACAGGCCAGATAGATTCCTTATGGTGTTTTGATGAGTCAAAAGCATCACAGAGCTAACTTAGGATCATATGAGATGCTGGCAGAGCCACAAAACAATATAAACAAGACAAAAAACACCTACACTTCTATAAGGACAGCCTGGGCCCCTCCTCACACAGCTCAGAATTTTGTGCACCCTCACATTGTCTCCTTTTTTTGCAAGTGACATGCAGGGCTGTCAATATTTCTCCTCCAGAGTATTCATTACACACTGAACCCATCACGTGTTTTGGATCCTGTTCAAGACATCAAATCTTGGAGCTTGCCTCAGCCTCATAATTTCTCAAACTTCTTTCTCATAATAGTTTAAAGAATATATTTAACTCCAATTTCCCTTTTGGGGTGGACATGGGGAGGTGAGGACATGACACATAACTATATATATATGATTTCAAATTGGTTATAGATATTGTATTTTTCAATGGGTCTTCATAATACCCCGCAGTGCAGCCCACCTCATGAAGATTATAAAGAAATCCCAGACACAATAATAGGTCTGAGAAGTGCTTTGCATTTGTAATGAATCCTAAGGAGGAAACATTAGTCATTCTGTAAAACGCTGAGCACATGGCAACAGCCACATCCTCAATCCCAAAGGACAAAGTGTAGTTAGAAGCACCAAGCTCATAAGTGATGTTCTTTACAGAATTATTTTTGGAGTTAGTTTTCCTCACTCCAAGGAGCAAAACAGTCTTCTTAAAATCAAATTTTAAATAAAATGTTCTTTTAGAGGTCCTGGTCGCCTTTTGATGGATAGACAATGATCTATATTGGAATAAAAACACTTTAGTCAGAGTACTGTCTTTTATTTCTTTGTTTTTTGAGTAGTAGCTCCTGCTGGACACAGGAACAGGTTTTCCCAGCTGAGCAGCTCTGCCTGCACAGAGGGGAGGATCTGGAGACAGCATGTGCATTTTGCTGTGCATTCAGTCGTATTTTAAGACAGCCAAGGAAATAAGCAAATGCCAGTTCTCTTCAAGCAATGTACATTACCAGTGTCCGCTATGAACAACTTCCCACTAATGTGAATAAAAATCCACCTTCCCTTGTTCCCAGCCAAGGTGACAGGACTTGCACCTTCACTTGCTATATAGAGATTTAAATTAGAAGTATTAACTGAGCCTATACAAACACTGACCAAAAGAACAACTAAAATTCGAGGTCCCTGGTGACCTTTGATAACAGAAGGGGTGGTATTGATGACATTAAATATCAGTGGCTTATGTTTCCATTTGTAGAGGTCATTCATGTCAGTCTTCTCCCAAATGAGGAAGATACTCGTTTTTTCTAAAGGAATAGCTGGTTACCCTCCACAGTAGTCTTTTGTTCCCAAGAATTTTATTCGGCCTATATTTTTCTGGCTTTATGGGTTATATTTTTCTGTATTTCATTAGATATTTCAAATCTGCTTTCAGGAAAGACAGCTTTAAAACAATTTATTCTTCCAATTTTTTCTTTCTAATTTGCATTTTTTTCCCAAAAGACCTACCACATATATAAAACACGCAAGTTAGCAGCAGGCAGGAAGTGTTTGCATTTAGTTTTTATTTGCTATCAGACTGCATCTGCTCCCCTTTTCAGAGTTAAGCAAGGTGGCCAGAAGTAGGAAGAAAACCAACAGCAACAAAAAATCCCTCTCTTGTTTGCTCTGCCCGTTAGAGGGTGTAATATTTCTCAGCCCCAGCTAGGCCAGCCATGACCACTGCTAACCACACAGCACTCTGTAAGGGCTCACATCTCACCACCATGACACAGCGAGCAAACAAATAAATCCAGCTGTTTCCATCCTGCATCTTCTCATACTCTAAAAATATCACTGAAAGATTCTGAAGTTTAAAGCATGCTAACTGTTCTCTGCTGGCCTTGATCACATGTGTTATACCTACAATACAATTAAACTATAATTTTACTGTTGTTCTCCTAAACACAAAGCTAAAATGCCCCTTTCATTTCAAAATCACTATAAAGAATGTAACAGTTTCTGAAATTCATTGTGTTTAAAACTAAAGATTCATTCTAGGTGTAGGTTAAAGTTTATGATTCATCCCATTATAGCTAGTACAGAGCCTCTTAAAGGAAGAGGACAATGTTCAGAACTAAAACCTCCTTTCTTTATCCCTCCTGCTTTTCTAAGAGCCAGCATTTACACTTAACTGCAGGAGCAGTGATGCTCTTGCCCTTTAGCTAAGTGCTCCCTGGGCCCATTTATCTCCAGCTAATAATCCAATTTGCCTGGATGTACTTGACTCCAGTAGGAGTGCAATTCGCAGAGCAACTGCAGAAGGTAGTTCTTAAAGGACTCATCATATTACTTGGAGACAGGAATTTTAAATAGAAAACATATTCTGCCAGAGTGAGGTACACTCATGCAGCCTGCTTCAGTGACATGGCAGTACTAAGGCTTGCTTTATTTCACAACTCCCACTTAAAAACCAAGCAGCACAAAAACTGTTTAATCATTCATGGATTAATTGTACAGAATGCAGAGACTGTAAACAGTAATTCTGTTTTTGATTCTCATCCTACACCATGTATAAAGAAAGTGAAAAAGACAGCGGTAATAATAAAAATAAGAAAAATAGCCACTTACTGTAAAAGCATCACTCTTTTTTTTCTACTTACTTTGATTCAATGGGCTGCACATCCAGAAAACACAGAAATACACCACAACAATCACTTTCACATACTTCTCTTCATATTCTTTCTTGAAAGGTTATGAAAAAGCATGACTTATTCATGCATAACCCTCCCCACCACCACAAAAACAAACAAACAAAGAAATTGTCTCTGTTCTAGCCATTGTATTTGGCACCTCATGGTCCAGCTCACATTATGGCAATGCTTCTGGGGGAAGGATTTATGTAATTAAACATGTCACAACACAAAAAGATTTATGCTTTTAAGCAAAACTTCAAGACCCAAGTAAATTTCTTAGAAAACACAGTATGATTTTAGTGGATTTTTGGGGCCCAAGCAGAAATGGTTTTTAATTGCAGTAAGAAGCCCTACAGAGAAGACCTCCAAGAAAAAAGGTAGAGAATGAAACTGAATGCATAGGAGCCTCAAAAAAAAAGAAATCCCCAGTACTCAGAAACTGCAGGTCTGTTCCCTAAAACTCACTGCACTGACCTTCACAGCGGCAGGCCAGCACTGCGAGCAGACCGGGCTGGTGCAAGGGAGCCAGCTCGTCCCTCGGGACTCACCCCTGGCACAGACTCCTGCAGGGCTCACCTTCAGCTGTGCTACTGCCCTGGTTAACAACAGCCCCATCGACATCCAGCAAAAAACCACACTTGGTAACAAACAGCCAGGGAGGATTAGCAGCTGCTTTCTACAGTCCCAGCAGCGCCTGCCCCTGCTGAGCCCTTCTAGAGCTCCCTAGAGCAAAATCCCCCACAAAGTTCACTCCAGCTTACACACAGGAGGCTGGGGATTGTTTACCTCACCTTCTCTCTGCTCAGGAAGGGCTGAACCTTCCACTGCAGGTCCTTCATGCACTCCAGCTACCAAATTCACCTGGCTACAGCTCAAGCTCTTGCTTTTCAGCAGCAAAATCTTCAGCTGTTATTTGCGTGGCGACCCAGCTGTAGCTCATCTCACAGAATCATACAATCATTTAGGCTGGAAAATACCCTAATATTGAGAATTTTAATTGAATCTGACCGATATCCATGTTCCAAAATACACTTCTGAGGTAGGAGAATCTAAGAAATACTGCTTTGATTTAACACCACTGTCAGAGCTTTTGTGGCAGATCTGGGGAAAAGGTCTTTTTAAGAATGCCAGGAGATGATGAACATTCCTGGCTTATGCACAGAGTCCCTTGATCTCCCACTTGCACCTTCCAAACCCGAATTACTGATTTTTCCTCCATGAACCAAAAAGGTTTAGCTATTCTCCTGGAAAACTAATGTTGCCAGACCTGAATTTATGTGACTTTTCCTGAAGATGAGGAAGGGGATTTGCCCCCTTTAACCAAGAATGACACCGACGAAGAATACATCCCGTGCTCAGCAGCCCTGGGAGAGCTGGGGCATACCCATGGGTGCAAGCACTCCTCCAGCACATTTGAGAACCTGGTCAAAACAGTGCTTGGGCTGAGTGCTGGAAGAAGTTGGAAGCAGCAGAGTTACCCTTACATTTACATTATGCGTGGGAGGTAATACAAAGACACTTAGAATGAAGTGTTGACTCATAATGACACTAATGCAAAACCTGCTCCTAGAAAAAAAACCTGTTCATTTTTGCTGGCCTTTCTGTGTCTTAACAAGAAATGAGAGAAACAGAGCACTTAGGTGATTCTTGTGCAAACAAAAAAGTTTTCATCCAACTCACATTTTTGCTGACAGGATAACAATGCATGCCCTTTCTTAAAATTCAGTTTGAAAGTACCCAGCAGTGATGCCTGAAGGTTTTTGCTTTTCATATATTTTTCACATACTTGTAGTTTTGTAGACCATTAATACATAGTTATATAGCTTCCAGTACTTTTCCTGCCCTTTTTCTCACATTTTAGAAAAATAAGCTAATCCTGTCTAACACATTCCTAAAATTCTGTTTAGTCTTATTTTCAATGAGAGGAATTCTAACAAGGACATTGTTTTGCACTAGAACTTAGAAGACATACCAAGAAAAAGGACACAGACATCACTGGAACAACTCCAAGGGGCAGACCCCAAGGGTAAGTTACTGGGGCAGCTGGTCTCTTATTGGAAGTATCTGCTAGATATACTAATTAATTAACCTTATGAAATTTGTAGTAACTCAATTGTGCTTGTGCGCAGAGCCGTGTTTGTGCATCTGAAGCTTTCATTAAAGATCTGCTTTTAATAGAAGCACTCTTAATATTGTTTGGAAATTTTTGTCGTTGAATCTAGGCAACAGCAGTCACCAGCCCATCTCAGACACGTGCTGCTGCCAGCCCCCGAAAGCCTGAGGCTGCCTGCTCCTTCCCTCTAGCACTGCCTGTCCCTTCACCAGGAGAACACTCTCCTGAGTTTCTGGACATCACTTCTTCTGAACCTAGACATAAACATTGAAGCTGCCACATGGTCTGCAGAGCACTGGCTCACTGGAGCATAAGATTTTCTGCTGCCCAATAACAGAGTAACATTTTGACCTAAGTCAAAATGAGCCCTTTAACAGAAATTTCATTAGGGAGAAAGGTCACCTGTCTAATATCCCCTATAAATCCAATAGTACCACAGACACATCTATTTCTACATCTGAGGAATGGCCTTATAACTTCACTTGAATGTCACAGCAACACACACTGTGTGGTAGTGCAAACAATGCAGGTGAAAGCAGAAGAATTTCCTTCAATCCAAGGCAGTGATTTTCCCTCTGTGGTAACAATTAATATTTTTTTTTGCCCCCATCTGCCATTTTATCTCATCGTTTTGTACTGCTCAGCCTTAGTTGTAGAACTGTGGTGGTTTTATTTTGGAGATTTATGAGGGCAGAGCAACCTCAGCAAAGTTAAAATAGATCCATCGATTTTTTAGGGTGTGGAGTAGTGGCTGCTTCTGAATGTTTTCCTGCTAGTGGCTTGTGCTGTCTTCTTGCCTGCCTTTTCTGCAGGATGGCAAGCCCCATAGAAGAGGAAAATAGTTTGTTTCCTGTCAAGAGCATACTGTGCACAAAACTCATGTTGACAAAATTGTCTGTTACTGTCTGTTTGGTGATAGCCTTAAATTTATGGTGTTGCAGATTGTTTCCTTTGGTAGCTCATGCATGCATTAAAACAATCAGCTTTTATGTTTCTCTTAAAGTTTATATAAGACAAAATAGCTGTAGGAAGGTCTGTGTACACAGGCTTATCTTCAGCCTTGGTAACTGCTCGCTCCATTGCTCAGGACCTACCATGGCAATCACATAACAGGCTTAGAGTAAATGACTAAATTTCTTTCCTCTAAAGGTGCTCACTTCTCAACATATTTAAAGCTTATTTCTAGTTAGGATACATTACCATATCAGGGATGCTATTAATATCTGAGCTGTTCAAACCACCACTAGTGTTAGTATTTTGCATTAGAAGAATGGAGCTAGCCAATCCCAACAATGCAGCCAGAGCCAAATGCAATTACATAGAAATGAAACTTTTATGTCCTGAGTCCTTATCCTTGCTCCTTGGGGGCTCTATTTGGACCTAAGAAGTCAGTAAAAAAAGGAAGCTTGGTCTGAATGTATTGTGGCCTGTGAACAGCCCACACAGACAGCTCCCAGGTGAAAGGGACAGGGCTGCTGCTGCCTATTGCTACAAGGAGCACCTTTCTTCTACTCTCATCCCTACTGAGTGTGGGAGATGCTGTTTAGCACAGGCATCTTAGAAAGGCATCTCTTTACTGGAGAGCAAAGCCTCTTCATGCTGTTCACCCTCATTAGTTTTTATTTTAAACAGATCTTGTTATGTTAGCCTGACAGCCCTCAAACTCCACCTTAATTGAACTGACTGAACTTAATACTGACTTTCTGTTCACCGTATTTTCCTTCTGCTCTTCTTATACATGGAGATAGACTTTGATCCCATACTCATGTATGCAGTTCTTCCACCCTCACAAAGCTGTTGAGCATCCTTCCAGAAGGCCATTAGATGCCAACTTAATGTTAAAAATAAGTTATTTAGCAATTGTCCATAATGAGGTCACGGTCTCAAAACCTCTGTAAAGGCAGATAAATGCCATTTACTTGTCTACAAGAGTGGCAAACTGAAGCTCAAGGGTGACAATATCTAAGGTGTTTCTGATCCAGCCTGCTCTGATGGGGCTTTCTCTAGCTACTGAAGGGGATGATATCACAATGTTTTTTATTTTTAATCACAAAAATATTCTATTCTATTCTATTCTATTCTATTCTATTCTATTCTATTCTATTCTATTCTATTCTATTCTATTCTATTCTATTCTATTCTATTCTATTCTATTCCTGGGATAGCTCATCAAGTTACAGCCAGGCTTCAAACAGGATTATAGGCAGTGTGTGGGGAATCTTGTTTTAGCTCATCCTTGCTGTCAAACTGAGTCCAAAGCCTTCAGTGAGATGCTGTTCATCATCTGCAGGGAAACTCTCCCCTAAGCATTAGAGAGGTAGGAGAGGAAACACATAAACCCCTCCTCCCAAACACACACTCTACCCCTTAGTGTTCAAAGGTTGTCAAATAAATTAATTAGCCTTCTGGGAGACCTGCATAGGTGCTTTTGATGCAGTAGAAGAAAATTTACAATGGCTTACTGTTAATATAAGAGAAGTGATGATGTTTTCTGTTAACTTGGTGGCAAATAACATGGTACTGTATTAATATGCTTCTTAGCTTGGGATGTTTGTAAACTTAGTAGTAAGGATATTTTAATAGAAGAACATCGGTAGGCCAGAGCATATTACCATGTAATTAACAATAACATTAATATTTCCACATCTGCTATATGGGAATATAAAAGGATAAAGCTAACTCCCAGAATAAAGTATACTTTGCAGCATTGACTGCCAGATACTAACATCTAGATTAGTTTGATGGAATTAAGGTAATGAAAGAATACGTTATGATCTTGGGCATTGGTTGCCAGAAATAAGATTCTGGAGAATCAGTATTTTTGGTCATTGTTCCCACACCAACCAGGTCCTGTGTCTGGAACTACATGGTATAGATTTTCTTTCCTGGAGCACTTAGCTGTTTTTCCCTAATATGGTTGGTTACATTTCTTTTTTTTTTTTTTTTTTTTTAATTCCTTTTTTTTTTTTTATATATGCAAGCACACAATGTTTTCTATAACTTCAATGAGGCTGTTAGCATCAGAAATAGGGAAAGCAATATATCCTGGGAATTTAATTGTCATGCAGCTCTTAAAATGGTGTTTTCAGAGAGGATATATGAATGGAAAATGGAATGAAAAATTCTGCAGCCAGAGAGGGGAGGCCAAGGTCACAAAATTTGGGATTGATCCTGCAAGCTGTGTCCCATGTGAGGGTGCTGTGGGGCAGAAGATCCGGTTAGGACCTCTCAGACCTCCTACCAGCCTGAAGGCAGTTCTTCCAGCTCCTCCCATCCAGCCATTTTGCTCACTGTGGCTATGACTTTGTAGTTTCTGTTAGAGGATGGTGGCTGCTGTTCACATTCACCAAGGTGAAATTTCTGGTGGCAGGTATTTGTCTTGCCATCAGCCCAAATTTCTTTAATCATCTTTGTTTTTAGTAAGAAAACCTGCTGGTCTCTTCATGCTACAATTATTGTCATATCTAGGGGGAAGTTATGTACTGTACTTTGCTGTACTTATGTACTATACTGAACTACTGCCCTACCACAGCTGAAATGTGAGCTCCTCTATTTGATATGCACCCTCTGGAGTTGTCATCTGCTCCTCTGCTGAGCTAATTCACCTAAGTAACAGAAGAATAGCCCTGAACAGGTTGTAAACACAAACTAGTGTGACAGTAGGACAGTAGAGGAGCCAAGATGTCCTGGCAGCTGTAAGAGGAGGTACAAGTGGGACCTTTTCAGTGGCAGCTACTGCAGATCCACTCAGCCCCAACGATATAATGACCTTCACATACTTTCTATGCAGTGCTTGGCCTAAGTGGGGAGATGTTATTCTCTTCTCCTGACAGGAAAGATAGAGCTTCCCATGGGCTGAAGGAACCACCTTTTCAGTTTCCTTGGTGGTAGAAATTTTTGAAGCCACATGAACCTGTGTGTGGCCGGCCCTAGGGCTACTTAGTAAGCACTGAGCTGTCAGCACGTGTCACTGGGTTCAAAGCCAGACAGAAATCACTCCATCTATATATGTAGGCACTCAGAAAGCTGTCAGAACATATTAATCTTCATTTATTACCTGCCTAGATATTATGTTTTCAGGCCTTCTTGGAAGACTTTCATGAATTAAAAAGAAAAAACCCAAAGAACTCACAAGGTTCAATTATCATGTTTCCCTTCCCTCTTGCTTGTGGGGAAGAGGTGAATGGTGAATGGGCTTTGTGAGTGAAAGCCCAGAGACAGTCAATAGCAAGGAAACCTGCATAGAAAATAGTGTGCACCCCTCAAGTGTGTGTGGGGCACAGCCCCAAGGCAGTTGTGTTGACTGGCAAGTCAAGTACTCAGAGAATGCTCTGGTAGCCTTTGGTGGCTAGATGACTGTGTCAGCCACTTCTTCTATTGACACTCCAGCAAACTGTCTCCAAATGAGCCACTAGCCACATTTACAGCCCTTCATAAATGAGCATAACAGATTATTTGAATTTGAACTGTGGGGGTTTTCAGGTCAAGGAGCATTCTAGTACTTTTGTTCTATTTCTTGCTTTGCATTTGAAACACAACTTGTTTTGTGCTTTGCTTGGTATAGTAGCAATAATCACAAGATGAAGCCTGTTCTCACCTCTGTCGGACAGACTGTTCATTCACAGTGGAGAATTCCCAAAGTTTGGAGACTCACCTGCTGGTGGGTGTACCAAGTCTGGCTAGGTGCTGTGCTTTGGACTGGGGACTAAAGAAGTTGATAATTCACCAGTAGTGGCTACTGCTAAACTGCCTGCACAGTGCCAAGATTTTTTTCTCATTCTCATTCTGTCCCCCCAACTGTGAGTGGGCAAGAAGCTGGGAGATGCCTAGCTGGAACAGCTGACCCCACCTGGCCAAAGGCTATCCCATACATATTTTGTCATGCTCAGCAGCAAAAGCTCAGGGAAGAGGAAGAAGAGAATTACTGAGGTGAAAAGTAACCATCCTGCATACTGAGGCCATGCTTTCCAGGAAGCGGATAAATGTCTACCTGCCAATGGGAAATAGTGAATTAATCCTTACTTTGCTTTGTTTTCATACAGTTTTTTGCTTTCCCTGTAAAACCGATTTTAGCTTGCTCCACAAATTTGTGGGCTGCAGATGACTCAGCATACTAGGTCAAGAAAAATCTGAGCTAAATTGGCTAGGACTACATGAATCAGACTCAGTGGATAATAAATCTTCTCTTCTTTTTAGGAAAATACTTTGGGTGTGCCTTTAGACAAACACTAAATTGAACATGTAACACAGACTGTAAGCACTATAGCAGGGAGTCAGTCAGAGAGTGCTCTGGGTTAGAGATAAGAGAGATTGACCATTGAAAATATTTAACTCATCTGCACTGTACCCTGTGGTTGTTGGTTTCAGCTTTTACCTCCTTTAAATAATGAGTCTTTGAGGTATCTTTATTTTGTCTTTATTCTTCAGTCAAACAATATCATCACTGGTTGAAGAACGAGGTTACTGGTTGAAATACAAGTGCAGTGTGAGACAAATATGGAAGATAACACTTTGCAAATAAATTAATACAGAATAATTGTCTTTGCATAGTTCAGAAGTGAAAAGTAGGAGGCAGCAGTGCACACGTGCTGTGAACTGACACACACCACCACAAAAACCCAAGTTCCTAGGCAAACTCTTGCAGCTGCAAAGAACACAAACCAAACCAAAAATACCCCAAACCTTAGAGAGCACTAAATATTAAAAACCAGGCAGAAAAGAAACTAATAAGCATTTTTTCTTTCTTTTTTTTTTTTTTTTTTTTTTTTTTTTTTTCCCTTAACAGACCATGCTGCAGAAAGAGTGTTTTCTCCACAGACAGAGATGCTTTTAGATAATCTGCCTTGGCATCCCATAGCCTGTCATACCCGACTGTGATGCTCCTTTGTTGCTGCCCATCTGAAGGCCTATTACATTCTGTCCCTGCCGAAGCTGCTCTTCTGAAAATCCTCGTCGATTCTGCTGTGCTTTCCTGTCCAGATACACACAAAAAAAGCAACATACATACATATCATCATTCTGTGTAGGATCATGAATTCACACAGGGATTGTGATAATGAAAATCAATCTGAAATTGGCTCATATCCCTTGTAATGCATTAAGTCGTTTGCCCCATCCCATGTGCTGGACAATACTGGCAGGGCTAATTGCTTTCCTGCAGATAGAAGTAATGCTCTAGTCAAACCCACAATACTTTGGACTTTTACTGTCCCCGTTATTGCAGAACCCCAAGGGACTTCCCCAGAAGCTGTGACAGGTAAACTATTTATGCAGCATTGTATATAAAACACAAAATAGGGTTAAATAGTGTTGAGCACTATAGCTGTTAACAGCTGTAGTCCATGGGATCTGATCCATGAGACACTTACCTGTGTTGTACTACAAGTAGATACCCATCTAGAGCAACAGTAAAAACTGGTGTGATTTAACACAGTCGAGTAAATAAAAGCCGAGTGTACCCAGAGCAGCAGTGGGTCAGAGAAGAGACTTGATCATTTCTGTAGAGGGGATATTGGTTGTTGGCAGGACAGAATGTTTGCCTTGTTGCCATTTCCACATCTCTCACCTCCTAAGCGATAGGCTTTGCCTTTTGCACCTGTGTCTTAACTGTATGACAGTTCCTTATCTTCTGTCAAAACATACTGACCACTTTTGTTCTGTGTCCCTGGTCTCAAAAGCCCTTTGGATCAATGAACCTTTGTTGGAGCATAAAAGAAGCCTTTTTCTCCCTGAAAATAGCACTGAAGGCCAAAGTGGCAGCTAAGAAGGAGAAAAGTGTGCACTCTGCTGCCTCGCAAGAAACTGTTCATCTTGGATTCATCTTTCATTTCTACTAGGTGGGGAAAACAAGCAATTTACAATGGAGAAGGCTCAGTCTGTTGTTATCAAATGAGCCATATGAATCGGCAGAGTCCCAGACTGAGGGATGCTTTTCATCAACCAGACCCTACTCCCACATGGGTAGAATCTATTTCCCTGTTGTGTCGGTTTGTCCTGTGATTAGGTTACAAATTACGCAGCAATATGGCATCGAGTTACAGTTCCCCTTTTCTTCCCCACTCCTCCACTAGATGAGAATACTAGGTTAGGTACCTGCTGTGATTGAAAACCATCAACATGATCTTCTCTGTGAGGGTCAGATCCTGCACTGTGCTGACAACCCTGGCTCAAGTCTGAAAAAGCACTTAAACCCTCTGCTAGGCTCAGGGTGTTCAGGAAATTGCAGGAGACAAACTCACATCCACGTGAAAGCCCAGCAAAGTAGAAGGGGGAGAAAGATCCACAGGACACCAGGACTGACCAGCCATTTTCCAGAATGAGTCCTCAAGTGGTGAAGTATAGACTAGTAAGAGGGCTTATAGAGGCCCACCGCAGGCTCTCACAGCTCTTGCCAGAAAACTCACTGTTTTGGGGTAGGCACACAGAACTGCGGTGCCTCAGAAAGCACGGCTTTCTCTCCCTCTCACTGCTGCTTAATTTCTTTTCCAGAATACTTACACAGGCAGCAAACTACTGCCAGGATCTCCATGAGAGAATGTTTTTAGAACAACTCCTATTACCTAATTGAGTCTCAGGTTCACTGTGTCTGCCTCTATTTTAATTTAAAAAATGAGGAAAGTATTCCACAGTTCTTTTTTCTTTCCTCCTAGAATTTTTTGCTATGTTGATGAGTACTTCCACAGAAAGTCAAAAAGTAATTAAACAGGGAAAAAATGAGAACCGCAAAGAAGAAATAGAAGGAGAGACTAAAGGATAGCCTGGATAGGCTAATAAAAGTTGATTACATATATAGCTTGGATCATATAGTGTTATTTTTACCATCACAAGCCCCACATTTAGTATATGATGGTCTTATAGATAACATGTACGAGATTTGTTTTTAGATGAGTGAAAATGGCCTTAACTGAGACTAAGAAAAGAGACAAAGGCAAGTCTACTCACCTGCCATGTCTCACGCTATGTCAAGTTCTGTTTGGCCTGTCTGGCATCACTGTCACCTCAAACTGAGCACACTAGGTCTGTCAAATTTTTGTGCCAATGTTACACTAGTGCTTGTGTTTGCCAAGCCACAGAATAACAAACAGCTATGGATCCATGAATCTTGCTATGCAAGGACAGGGACATCAGTCTGATGGCGATGGGACTGTGAGACACTGGCAATAGAAAGTTAAATGGCTTACCTCAAGTGTGGTATTATCCTAATCACTGTAGACCCCTGCATGGATTCTCTTACGCCATTTGCTACTGGTCTCTCAATTCAACTTAAGGGACTTAAGAATCACCCTAAAAGCCCTGAATTATGAGTAACACTGGGTGGCAGTGAGGGGGTTTGTTCTGCCTGAAGGGATAGGGAAGCTACTCCAGAAACAGCTCCTGACTGGCAACATGCTTTCCTTAAGGCAGCAACTGTAACATGGTATTTCACAAGGGACTGCAATGGATATGGGTTGGCTATCCAAGCAGTACGCGCTGGAAAGACAGCTTAGAAGAGAACGGAGGTGATCACATCTTCATCCATGCCAACAAAAACTGTTCCCACCCACAATGAGAAGTCCAGATGAAAATTAACTTTTCCATGTGGGACTTTGTTTTAGTTACATAAAGAAATAAGCCTGTCTGGGTCATAGTGATTTCATGTCTGGTTTATATTAAAGAATGTAACTGGATTTGAAATAAATTTTAAACTTAATTATATTCCATAAATATAAATCTATTTGTGCAGTATTTTAAGTTAATGCAACCTGATTTAATAGAAACAATGCATAGGAGTTTGCATTTATTCCCCTAAAATTCAAATCTCAGATTCAGTTTAACCAGCTCAGTGTTTAAGTCAAACAAAGTGAAGTTTGCTTTATTTTTGCTGAGCCTCACCTAGACATCAGAAAATTCAAGCAAAGAAAAGACAAGCAGTCAGAACTCTTTTTGCTAACCTGCCTTTGACATTTCTGTGTGAGAGATACTCTTGGATGCAGAAACTTATGTCAATATTATGCCTGTGGGGCAGAAGAGTAACTGCAGGAGGATTTCCTTTTCTTCCTATCCCTGCTTTACAGCCTCCCTAGCCAAAATAAATGGAACTTCAGAACAAATAAACAGCTTTGCCAAGACAGAGAATTCTTCACAGATAAGCAGTGCTCCCCAAGAATAAAGAAGCCTACAAAATTAAATAATTTTTGGTTTGATGAAAAAAGTAAAGAGACTTCATGCCTTCTCTTTGCTAAGTGAAGGGGTTGATACTTGGGGGTTCACAGACATCCTTGACAGCCTAGTTTTCCTTAGTCTTTCTGTCTGTTATCTGATGTGAGAGAGCAAACCTGATGACAAATGTACACTTTTCCTGCTTCCCTTCTCTAGCCTCCAGAGAGAAAAACCTCCCTATTACACGGAAACTTGGGAAATACTCTTCCCTTCCTTTCCCAGTAAATTTCCTTAAAGACTAAAGGCAGATATTACCAGCTTCCCAGGGAAGACAGTCCTGAGCAGCTGAGCTCTGGACTTTACCTGTGGAACCAGGACGGATCTCCTTTGTAGCAGCCATCATCCTTGGTGACCGCCAAACTGCCCAAAGCCATTAAGGTTCTCTGCACTGCTGCCATGTCCTTCCCTAGAAAGCCAGACAGTGAAATTAATGTAGGAAATCCTTGCTCAACAAATAGCTTGGCACACTGAAAACCAGTTTTATCCGATGTATTAACTAACTCCCCCAGGTCCCTGAAGATGTGCATTAATAGAATTATAAATGCTATTTTACCATTGCTGAAATGAAAGTACTGACATACAAGAGCTTATTAAAGTCAACAAAGGGATGGAGTTAAAGCAAAACTTAATTTTCAGGCATTTCTAGGTTTCCAGGCCTTTGATTATTTTAATGCCTTCCTCCATACCATTTTAAATCTATAGAATCACTTTGACAAAATTTTCTCCTAAGGAAAGATTATTTTGGTATGCAAATAATGGTAATATAGTCAGTAAAATGTAGCTGAAGGAGAATAGTGTGTTAAATAACAGTGTTGTGTCTCAATTTATTCAGAGTCAGTTTAATCCCTGTGCTAACAGAGCTCACAGCAGTTCTGGGAGCTCCTGTGCAGATAAATTCTATCAGTCCTCCCCAAATTAACCATCAAAACACCTTCCTAAACCTTCCTACTTACTATGATGCTATTCAGTTTCATACCTTTAACTTCTCCCATTTGGTCCACTATTTTCCCATGGTCTCCCTATGCTATCTTACTTCATTCCTCAGTTCAGAAAGTCAGGGCTTGTCTCAGCTTTAGCCAAATAAAAGTTAAACAACTCATTACCCAATTCAGACATGCTACCTTTGGAATACTTTCTAGAGAAAATAAGTTGCAGCAGGTATTTCCAATTGTGTGAGGTAGTAGGTTATTGGAAATCTACCTTTTGCTTCTCCCTTATGAAATCCTTCCATAAGCATTTCTATTACTCCTCTCGCCTCTTTCATTCCAGTTCTTCCTCTTTCCTAAAGTAATGTATCTAGTTAACAGATCTGATTCTGGCTCTTCACACGTGAAAACAAGCAATTCAGAAAAAAGGAGACACCAGAGACACAACAATAACAGAATTCAGAAATTCCTCCAGTGGACCAATATTAATGGGCACCACTGTAGATGAGCTGGAGTGTAGAGGGAAAGGAGCAGTGCACACTCTGTGTTTCTGTAGTGCATCACCCTGATTACAGGCAGATGCAGTCCAGGGCTCTGTAACAGAGTGGCTGAAGTGAGGACAGCACACTAAAGCTGAAAACATCTATCAGCTTCCAGCTGTGGCTGTCATACAGACTACTAAAGTTTATAAAAATCCTATCTGCAGGGGACTATTTGCTCATAAAATAAATTGTCAGCCCCCCAGAACTGATGCATTTTACTGTATTTAAAGCAAACTGCATCAGAGGGGTCCTTGCTGGAGAAGGCAGCCGCAGAGCTGACATTCCCCATGCACATGTCCGCAGGCGCACCCAGAGAAGCATTAGGCAGGAACCCCGAGAGCTCCCACAGCAGCAGATGTACCATATGCTGTAACAGATGCCACATACAACGTCCTTGGAATGCCTCCAGTATAGCAGGAGAGCAGTGACTGCCTGGGATGAAAAGAGATGGCGGAGAAGGATTTAAAAGTGAATCAGCTGAATAATGATGGCAAGCGAAGGAAAAAAGCAAAAGGAACAAAAGACAGGCAGTGAAATATGATGATCAGCCTTGCAGAGCCATCTGGCAGCACCTTCACGCACTGTGCTCAGCTCTGCCTTATTTGTTACATTTGACAAGTGGGAGATGCCGCAGGGGGAAAACTGAGTGAGTGGGAGCTGAATGACATGTGACAAAACAAAGCCACAGCTCTGTTCTCCAGAGACTCCTTGCTACATATGAGGAGTGGTGTGGGTGAGGGAAGACCTGAATCCAAGTGGTCTTGTGTCACTTGCCCTCCTCCAGCAAAGGATACAAAGGGCTTGATGGTCAGCATAAAAAAAAAAAAAGCAGGGAAAAAATTTAAATGTTCAGTGCAGTCACCTGACAGAAGGGATCATGCACCTTCCCTGAAGGTGGGTTTGACTCTGGTATTGCAGCAAATTGTAGTCAGTGCCTTCCGTCAGCTCCAATACTTGTTTATTGACAGTCATGTGGGCCGCCCACCTGGTCCACAGCTTCAGCCTCTCTTCAGGGACCCACTCCTGCATCTCCGTGTCCTCTGCAGTGTGCTTTAAATAGCACAGCCTTGTAGAGGAACTTGGCACTGTTTTTAAAACAAGGAGGAAGGGGTCTCTGCTCACTTCTTGTTCCAAGCTTTTCTCTTTAGGCGAAACCTATCTGGAAGGACTTCCTCTCCAGGTCCAGAAAGGAGAAGGTTCAAACACAAAGATGGAGAACTGCTCTGCAGAGTACTCCTGAAATGCTTTTTTGTAAATGTTGAAAAAATACACAGTGGTTCACCTGCCTCTTGCCTGCTTGGAAATATATCAAGGAGGGATCTGTAAAAGGCAGTGAACATGTCTTGAGTGTGGATCAGGGAAAGCTGCTCAGCATAGTACGTTTACGTTAAGAAGGGGCCAAAAAAGAGGTGGTATTTCCCCAAGATCAAGAAGCCAAAGAGATGAAGAAAAGTGTAACAGATGGACTGAGAGAGTTTGAAACAGCCAACAGCAGCTCATAGCCTAAAATATTTTCATTAATCATTGCTAAGAATTTCAAAGCAAAAGCTCATGGAAAACAATTAGTGCCAGGGGAAAGCTGTTTCTCAGTCACACTTTTCTTTCCCTATAAACATACATTGACATTTCTCTTTCTAAAGAGATTACGGTGTGAAGTGTAGGAGTGCTGCCATTATGAAACAGTGAAATAGAGATTGTCCTTTCTGCCCAGCTAAGGCATCCTTGTTCAGACAATTCAGCCCTGAAGCAGCACAGATGCCAGCGATCAGAGTTACAGTGAGACACAAGGAGCTCTTACTGCTGGAGAGACATATTATGTCCTTCCAGCACTGAAATGAGGAGCAGGAAGGATGAAAAAGGAGTAGGAAAGTGAGGAGTCACAGATTAGCTTTGGGAAGTCTTAAAGTAGCAGTGAAGAAAAGCCTTGCATGTCTTCTTCCTAGGTTGCAAGTTGTGTTTTGACTTCCTGTCCTCTAGAAGTTACTATCTTTTCACCTTATGTCTGTTGAGAAAAGGTGATGAGTGAAAGGAAATTAGGGGACAGCCACAAGCAGTAAGAGCATTGTGTCTTCAAAGCAAGTCCTTTTCCTCATAAGGATCAATGAACCATATTTTCATATGCATGGTGGGAAGCCATTATGAGTTGCAAAAGACAGTAAGAACAATATCTGAAATGAGCGATTATCATCCGTTACAAGTTAGATGGAGCTTCTCTCTCAACAGTCTGCTAGGCTGAGGGTGGAGAGATGCTATTTCAGGGAAGCGAAAATCCCTTCATTTAAGACATGTAAAGATAGATTGCATAAAACACTAAAGACTGAACTTGAATAAACAATCCTACCTTTGTGCCCAAGGTACGGATTTGTCAAGCAAATCTGGCACTCTGAGATATTTACAGATCCTAGTAACACCATCTGTCAGTATCTCCTTTCCCTCTAACCCATTCATGAAGAGCTCCCTAGTCTTTCATTTCTCCACCTGTCCTTCAGAGGAGTGATCTCTTCCACATATATTCTGACTGCCTGTGAAAACACACCCCACTTTTTTCTCTTGATGCATACTCCAACACAAACTATGCTGGCCAGCTTTCTCAGTGGATTGTTTTCCTATTTCCACTGTTTGATTCTCATGGAAGATTTTTGACCCTTTCATATGTGCCTTTCACTGCTTGGCAGCTGTCTTTGCTCTGAGCACTTAGCCAAAGCATTGCATCACCTTGTCCGGGGAGATGCAGGATATACAGCGTGTTTTGTTAGAGCACCAGGATGGGATGTACCACCATAGAAGTGGGCAAAACCAGCCCCATGAATGCACAAATGACTCAGCTCTTCAGCAACTAGAACAAGCAGTTTCCATTTCGAGCCTAGGATGGAGACAGACTTCACCTGCCTTACTGTAAAACCACAGGAGCACCCTGAGGTTTTTTGCCATTGCCATAGTGACCTCTCCTAAAAGACTGTCTCCTTAGAGAGAGAAGGTCAGCTAACATGGCATTGAGCAGTTTTGTTTCTCAGTAGTCATAAATGAACCCTCATGAGCTTCACAGAGGCACATATGCTCCTGGGAATGCATTTCTTAGCTCCAATGTAAGCTTTGCTTACAATTTGAAGACTGCATTAAAATTTTGTCATCAGAAAATCAGGGGTTTCCATGTTCTTATTAGGAGCTATTTACTTTGAAATAATTAGCAGAGAGAACAGTTGTTTTATTAGGCCTGTGAATTTCTATCAGAATGATGGGGTTTTGGATAACACATGACCTTGGAAAGGTTCTGTTATACCCTCAGTGTAATATAAATCCCTAGAGGAAATAATGCAGCACTGGAAGAACATGGTAATGAGGTAAGGCAAAGAGAAACAAAAGATAATTACATTAGAGAATATGCCAAGACAAAATGCACATCAAAGCAAAGTAAAATGAAGACTGTAAACTGACTTTCAGTTTATTATTTTTACCTTCCCATAAATCCACTGTCTGGAAAATATCTGTTGTCCTCACTCCATAGATTTCAGCAGCTTTTAAGAACTGAGATATTTGTTCCATCTGCTTGAAAGCCATTTTTGATTCAGAGATCTTTGCAATAGGCTCATTTCCCTTTGGATGCAAACTGTTTATTAACTTGCATAACAGCTAAGAGATAAAGACAGAAACAAAATTAGAAAGCAGGCACCAAACTAGAAGGCAATTTGTGCTCATGAAATGATGCAAAATGCTTTTGACCTGGCCGGTTTCTGTTAGGGACATTATTTCTTTAGTTAAAAACAAAAGAGTGAACTTATAATAATCTAAGTACATTTGAAAAGCATTAAAGCTTTCATTAGGTGAGGCAAAAGCATAACCATATAAATCCTAATCTGCTAAAAAACAACAAAGCAATCACTGGTAGAGGTTATATAACAACTGACAGAGAAGAAGCCTAATGCCCAAGCCAAAAAATAAGCAATGTCAATTGAAATGTTGTTAAAGTCACTTTGGCAGAGATTCAATTATTAGCATAGTCTTACAGCCTCTGCAAACAGCAGCATCTGCCTGCTGTTCAATAAACCAATGGAATACAATGTTTTAGCTACAGAATTATTCCCAAGAAGATAGTTATGACACACAATCCTCTCCTTCAAATTTGCTGTATCTCTTTGCCTTTCCTTGTCAACACTGATTATTTCTTTAAGATAAAAGTATATATCTTGTTTTAAAAAAAGATCTCATTTAACTGCATGAGAGAAAAAGCTGAAGGAATGAGTCATGCTTATATATAAAACATGCATGACTCATAAGAATCATAAATATTGTACTGATCTCAGTGCACTAGTAGGATAATTTATCTTCTGAGATTAAGATTCTTGGTCAAAAGGAAATAAATCAGATACTAAGACATATATTTCTGCACTGACCATAAGCTCTGATCAATTTATCTAAATGAAGACAGAAAACAGGAGCACTGTGCACATAAAAACAGGAAAGTGGGCAATTGGACAAAACACTCACTGTTCCATCCATCAACCAGGTCTGAAAATGTTGCCTTCCAGGAGGAGGGTGCTCTATCTGTTCTCCACACTGTACAATAATCCAGTTCACCAGTCTAGACTCTAATTCTGCGTCATACTTCTGTTCAATCTTTTCCTGAACTTCTCGGCTTAAGCCATAGCTTGGTCCTCTGTTAGCCATCTCTGGAAACAAGGGAGAACTTACTCAGTGGGCAGAGTCCCAGTCCACACCTTTGAAGTATGCACAGGAAAATTAAAGGATAAAAGAGTGAGCAGCCTGCCCTAAATGTTAAGACAGTTGAACAGATGTTCATCAACACTGCAAGTCACTGTATGGCACTGGATAATAGCTCCACAGAACAGGGGAGGGATCAACGAGGGAATATCCTTTTCCAAAAGCACAAATCAGCTACATCTTTTTTAAAAGGAAGGAAAAAATCAGCAGTCCCCCCTGCCCAACCACAAAAACAGAAAAAAAATCAAGATTTAAAACACAGTAGGTTTTAAAGAGAAATTTCTGCTATGTTTACAGAGAATACAACAGGGTTGTCAGATCAACATTACAGCTGCCTGCAAATCCAAAAGCACTTTAAAATTGCCTACCTAATACTTGCTAATAAGAAGAAGGTTGTGCATGGGAGCTCAAGCAATCCGATTAAAGATGCAGTCAGAGTCTTCCTCAGCAAAGATGCAAGGATGGATATCCAGAGATCAGCACACTGAAAAGCGAAGATGAATTTAAGAGACAAAGGCTGCCACAATGCCCTGCTGCTGCTGCAGCATTGTGGTTTGAAGAACAGTGTATTGATTTGATTTCCCTCACATATGAGGAGGGTCAGAGCAGGGGCGTTGCTAAGAGCCATTAAAGAGACCTGCCTCCTCAGTCACAGCCCAGGGACCCTGTTTATCTTGCCCATCTGTGGTCTGTTTTCATGCATCTTTCCTCAGCCTTGCGCTGCTCACCCCACCGGCTCAGATTCACTCCACCTAGTCTGCATCAACCCAAATTGCATCAAGCATCCCGGTAACCAATAGGCAGAAACACAAATAGAGGCACTCTGTTAAATGCATGTGACTGAAATTACCACACATCTAGTTTATTTTTAGTCATAAGCCAAAAACAAACCTTTTTTCTCCCTGTTCTGCACCTCAATAACAGGCTGAGAGTATGACAAATAATTTTTCCTCTTCCCTGTTCTAATGCTGATAAAAAGTTTAAACAAGGAGACATTAGGATGAAAAGAGAAGGAAGAGAAGGCAGCTAGCAGAATATTATTATCGCCCTCTCATCAGTATATATTAGGCTATCAAATAGTGGAACGGTGTCCTGAAACACAAGTCAAACCACTGAAACCAAGGGGAAACCACTGAAAAGCAGAAAACCTGCTATAAAGCACAAGGATTTTACTTTCTGCTGCTATGAGTCAGCTAACTTCCAGCGATAGAAAGGGAGCTATGCCCATGTACAGTCATTTAAATTTTGATTATACCACTCATACAATGTGGAAGGGGAGAGAAGAGTTAAGATGAGACTTTTCTTGTGGTCTGATTTAATCCTATATTAAATAAGTCACTTTGCTTCTTTCTGAGCTATGCAAGACTGTCAAATACCTTTCATTCATGCTGCATTAGCCACCCTAGTAGGAACTAATTTCCTTTTAGCAAATGATCAATGTTCAGCTCGATATGCAAGGAGGTTGATAAACCCAAGATGGACACATAATCAGTTTAGCAAACAAAAGTCCTGCTGCTGTATTCAGAAAGGAAAAAAAAAGGGAGAAAAGCAATACAGCTCTATGTATATCTGTTTCATAATGGGCTCTTCATCCATTTCTTTCTCATTTTAAGATTCTGAATTCTCAGACTTACACTGCTTCTGATGCTGCTGGACTTGAACAGACTCAAGAGATGAAAAATTCAATAGATGACCTAATCCATTGTTGTCCTCCACAGGCATTTCATTTAGTGCTTTTTCTTCTCTGCACTGGTAGTTCTAAACCCCTATAAAGCACTTGATTACATAACTCAGAGCATGCTACGTGACAAGGCCACCACTTGAGCACTTTCTGTCTCAGTGAGCATGGGACTGAAGGCACAGCGGATGTGCAGGAACCAAGGCTGCAAGCCCAGCCTGGAGATCAGAGAAGGAACAGGCTGCAGCTGTAACAGGAAGAGGTAGTATATGAATTTGACATTCTTTCCCTTCAAACAGCTGTTGAGGGCTGGGCTTCACACATTTTGGCCAGTGGCACAACCAATTAGCTTTATTTTGCACTTTCAGATCTTTTTGTGTTCTTCTGTTTAGAAGGGAGCTACCTAGAGTGCCTGGCTGCTTCTGGTCATCTGGGGGCTCAGTGCTCCTTGGCAACAAGATTTCGTGAAAGTCACCTACCTTTGCATCAACCTCTGTTTCCTAACTTGGGGGCAGGGATGAGTAATATAACTCTCCAAAGCTGCAGAGCAGAGGTTTCCCCCTTCACAGACGCTGGCTGTGCAATCTGTTCTCGAGGCACCATTCCACACTGGGAAAGCTGAAAAGCCTGCCCATCAACATCAATTTTTAATAAGGCTTTGAAAAACTGGGAAATTGCAGAGGATTGGAAAAATGCCAGCTCCCCACCAATATTTTCCTAAGTACCACTAAACAAATAATAAGTCTGTTTTCTGTGCCATCAATCCTGGGGAAAACAATAGAATAATTTTTTAAGTGATAGTGTTGATGCAATTTACTCAATGTTCTGTAATATATTAGAGTTGGCTACTCCATGACATGTTGATTAGGGAACTAAACCAATTCTGACACAACATGAAACATTAGAGAGATTAAAGCTGGGTAACTACTAGATCCTGTAATATGACTGTCACTGAAAAATCAATAATGATGGTGTATATTTTATTCAGTTTATACACGAATATGTTCCCAGGCCTGTATTGATTTATGTTATTGGGAGTCAACAAAACCCCCTCCCCAGGCTCCTAAGAAGATCCCAGCTCATGTAAGTGAGCAAAAAAGATAAACATCTTTGAAAGCAGTCTATGTGAAAGCAGACAAAAAGTGTCTTATTGCAGCCAAAGTCCAGCCATCATTGAAAAAGTACTTTTAAGAATGCAGCACTCAGTCCTATGACAAAACAGATGTGAAAAAAAACGCAGAGGACGATGAAGATGTTGGGTAAGACACTATGATTGAAGGGCTTGGCTGAATAAAACATGGGAGGTGCACCAACAGCAATGGGAGTATCATATCAAGTTCTGACAATTAATCTTCATAAAAAGGAGTGGAAGAGTAAAGTAAATTTAAATAGTGATTCCAGTAACTGGAGGACTGAAAATTAATTTATCTCACCAAAACCAGAAGTTGAGAAATGCAAGGACATGCGCCTACAAGTTAAAGAAAAACTGAAGAAGCTCAAGTTCCTTATGTCAGACACAGGCAGATTAAAGCCTGATGGTTAGAAATGTGATGTGGAATAAAGAGGCAGGTTTACAGAACAAAGGTACTACCATCAGAACATGTCACCTACTGCTTCTAATGGACTCTGTCCTCTTATTTT
This sequence comes from Motacilla alba alba, assembly GCF_015832195.1. Taxonomy (NCBI): domain Eukaryota; kingdom Metazoa; phylum Chordata; class Aves; order Passeriformes; family Motacillidae; genus Motacilla; species Motacilla alba. The sequence goes on along the minus strand of NC_052016.1, from coordinate 29,379,377 downwards.
TCTTGGCAACACAAGACTAGAATTTATGACTAAAAACTAGGGCTGAAGCTTGAATAATTGAAGAAGCATTTCATGCCTGTAAGCACCATGATTCCCTTTATGCTCCTAGATATTATCCTATAAATTGAAAAAAGTCTTTGTAAGCCTATAAATAAATGCTGCCAAAACCGACAACTGACATTAACTAGTTCACTACCCACGTGTAGATCCAGGATAACTCAATAGCTTTCAATGTATTCCAACTAGAATACATAAGAAAATGTGAAACCTATCCTACCACAGAGCAATCATTAACCTTTGTCAGATTCACTGTTTGGCAATTCATTCCTTAGAAAGAGCCTGGTATTTCAGCTACCCCAAGCACAATCTTACAAAGTATGGTGGGTTGAATCCCATCACACAAAGCTGTCGAGCAGTAAGAATAACTGTGAAGCCCAGGCTCCATTTCCCTGGTATGCCACTGTACAATAATGGACCTTTCACTATTAAGTAAAAAAAAAACAAACCAAACAAACAAACCCAACCAAAACAAAAAGTGGGAATTTTCCAAAACTTTTAGTTTACAGCACCTCCCTTCAAAAGGAAACCTCCAAAGAGCTCTCAAAGATCCTCCGTGCATGAAATTCCATGTGTGTGATGTCAGGTTTTCTAGAGTGCGGAGGGGATGCTCAGGTCCAGTACAAGCTCAGTTCAAGTACAGGGCCTTTTTCTGGGAGCTTCAAGTGCTCTGCAGAGCCTTGGTTTTATGCATGGCCTTGCTTTGTCATAAGATGTAGATGTTCTACACAAGAGAACTAGTCAGACTAGGGGAAAAAGGTAATATTGGAATATTGCCCTCCTTTTAACTGTGCAAAAACAGGTGGCAGAGTTATCAGAACCAGGGGACAACATTAATTTTAGAAATTCTAACTTCCTCATTACTTTGACATCTACAATTTAGATGTCCTTGAAGACAAAACATGCTAACTTAAGCAAGTATCTTCCCTTCCACCCTCAAGAAGGTTTCTTTGCCAGCTCTGAAGATGTTATGCCCCAAGCGAGAGCATACTTGGAACACCTCAAATTTGGGTTTAAAAGAAAAGTAATTCAGTAAAGAAGGACATTCCTATTTGTGTGACAAAAGAGAATGCACCAATACTCCAGCCTGCAGAACAAGGCAGTTTCTAAGGCTGCCATGAACAGGAGTGTTTCTGGAACTTGTAAGTCACTGACTGTCATCACAGGCCCCCAGACGAGTAAGAATTAGCATTGACTCCATGATTGCAGAAGGCTGATGAATTGCTTAATTTTACTAGATTATACTATATTTCTTATTAAGAAACTCATCACCCTCACAGACAGTACTGATCCAATTGGTCAATCAATCCAAACACCATCACCAGTGTCCAATTAAGAAATCACCCTCTGGTAAACAAATCTCCTTAACACATTCCACATGTGCACAACAACAGGTGCAGCAAGTGGAGATAAGAATTGTTTCTCATGCTTTTCTCTGATCTTCTCACAGCCTTCCCCAGGAAAAGGCCTGGGAAAATCATGCTGGCTGCTCTCTATGGAGAGAGCTGTAGCTACAACTGACCACCTTCCAAGCAGCTTGCCAGCAGAAACAGTTACCACTTAGCACTGGAAACCAATTCCTGTGGATATAGTTGTCAGCATTCCCAGTACTCAACATGACCTTGGAGGTAAATTGTGCATTTGAATTCTCAGGACCTCTTAAGTTTTGTGCTGGACTCTCCTTTGAAAGAAACCCAGGTTTCATATCAGTTGCTTATCTCTCCCCAACTAAAACAGTACCTCATGAGAACTACCTTGGTTTGAAAATTATACATTGCAATACACATTCACAGTAGAACAGAAAGGAAGTAGCATCTCTATTTCACTGAAATATAGGTCAAAACAGACAGCAGAATTTACAAACAAAAGCCCCCTAAAAGATCAAATCCTCTAACTACATAAATGCTGCTTCTTATGGTTAGGGATTTAGCTTTGCTCTAAGGAACTTTTTCAAGAGATACTGAACCAAGGACTAGCACATTCTGGCACACTTTCTGCTAGCAAGCCATAACCAATTAAGCCCCAAACACAAGGATTCTTGTGCAATTGAGATCTGATCCTAGGCAGGCTTCAGGGAATGCTTTTCCCAAGCTACAGTCTGGGCAGCCCACTTGCATCACTCCAACCCCTAAGCGTGCTACTGTTCAGCAGACCTTTGCCACTGACATGAGCACCTGCTTCCATCCCAGCAGGCAGCAGTGACCTTCTCATGTTGCCAAGTGGGAGGCAAGTAGACAGCATGGTGCAGATCAGAAGGCCCAAAAGGGACACAACCTTTCACATGCTAGCCTAGAAAGATTTCAAATATGTATTTTAATTTCAGAACCAAATGACTGGAAGTTTTAGGAATTGTCATTTGCTTTTCCTTCCAAATATAAATGCAGAGCTAGCTGAAGCTCCTTGCCAGGCACAAATCAAGAGACTGTAGCAGGTTGAAAATGTGTCTACCTGTGAGGTGCTATTACTGCATCATAAGGAGGATGTCCATTTCTCTTTAATGGAAAAGAAGCACTGGACCACATAACATATACATGCAGGACTTGAAAGAGAAATACAAGGTCAAGCCTACAACCAGTCTGCAGTAAGTCCTGTAATTTATATTTATGTATTACATGACCAAGGCTGTAATGTTTTTCTGTTCTAGGCAAATATATATTGAAGAGAGATGAGGTGCTACAGTTACAAAGCAAATGTGAGCTATAAAAACTGACCAACATGCAGTAAATCTATGAGCAGTGCATTTCTGAAATCTCTTCATCTCTGTCTCTCTTTCCCAACAGTAAAATCTTCCCTTAGAAAATACTTGCCAGAAGCAAAGTGCCATTGACAGGGGCATTAAAACTTCATGCTCAGCAAGATGGCTGTTATTTAATGTAATGCGTGAGTTCCCTCTGCCTTTCTTGTCCCTGCTGGGCTTGAGAACAAACTTAGAAGGGTGAGAGTGCACACTGATGTTTGGTATTTCTTTCTGCATTCCTTACACAGCTGATGAATTTCCACCAAGCGTTGGTGAAATTTTACATTCATACACATCTTAATCAATTTGGTCATCAACACAAAGCAGAGAGAATGCTCATCTCAAAGACAGGTCAAGCACAGAGCCCTCTTCTATTTCCCCAGAAGCCTTTAGTATAATGTAACTTTTCAGCATTTAAGAAAGCTAAAAAATGTGAAAGGGTAAGGTAGGTCTCTCTGTAACAGCACAACTGAGCTTAGAAAAAAATTTCAAATCTCATTGTTCCCCAGGACACAATTTTCCCTCCCACTTGTTGAGGTTTTTTTCCTGCCAGAGGAGAAAGAAATTACAAGCACAAACCTAATGTAGAAACTCTGACCACAGCACCGGTTCAGAAAATGTTACAACTCTATATTGCATCATGACTGGAGCACTGAAGATACTTGAGCAGCTGCAGACAAGTCACCAGTTGAACGTTCCTCTCTAAGCACATTTTAATTTGATATGAAAAGTATGGTACCATAAATCTTTTAGCCCCACTGAATAACAGCATGTCTAAGAGAGCATGTAACCAAAATTAACATAAAAATGAAACAGCAGGAGGTGGTTCTTCTAAGGCCTATCCAGCCAGGCTTTTTTGTGAACACTGCTTTTTTTTTGCATTTAGTGCTGATGCAAGAGAAAACAGCTTAGCTAAACTGAAACTACATGAAACACTTAACACCAATTAAGTTAAAAAACCCCCCAGAACAAAAAACCCAAACCAGATGGTGTATAATACAAAGCCAAACAAGAGGACAGACAAAACAAGTAGAATATTCAACAAGATAAAAATACATGTATCTAAAACTGTACAGCTCAATATAAGCAGAATAAAAGTACAGCTCAATATAAGCAGAATAAAAGCACTTGTTTAATAGGAAACGAGTAAGCTTTAGAAACTGAGTATTTCATGCATATCAAGCTTATTGTTGAGGAAGTGTACACTATTGTTCACAAAATGCTTTGCAATTGTCAACAAATCAGCAGTTTGTTAAAAATACCCCAAGGCAGAACATAATTAATTACAAAGGATTTTAAAAATCTGCATAATGCAGATCTTTCCAAGTGTGTAATATCCTGTTTTAATACAGTATCTCTACAGAGGAATGAAATACTAGTTTTTAAACATGACTAATACTGAAAATAATTACTACGTAGGCATCTACTGGCAAAGAAAAAAGCAATGCCCCAGGCATTAACGCAGAGGACAAAACACTACCAATTTGGAATGACACAGTAATATGTGAATACCGCTTTATTTGAGATGGTCAAAACTTCCTGGAAGGTCAACAGCTGCTCAGAGGTAGGATGTAAATCTCCCTAGTTTTCACTATCCCTTCTTTCAGGCACCTAACACACAAAGTTGCCAACAGTCAAAACTCTGGTAATTTCCAGCATGAACACAGGGAAAATGCTTATGTTTGCAAAGATAAATATCAATGGAATTACTACATCAAAGGCAGAGAAAAAAGTCTGTCTGCACAAGGTCTACCTCTTCCTATTTAAGCAAACCAGATTTACAAAAACAAAAAGTGAGCACAGAGAGAAGGACACTAGCATTCCCTGAATTTCAAAATACTACCTGGAATATCGCCTTTATGAAGAAAGTACCATCTCTGCCTTTGCATTTAGGCCATATGTAACAAAGTTTGGGTGTACCTGTACTGTAAATGCTACCACTGATTTCCATTTAGCCAGCAAAGAAGGAAAATAGGACTTTTCAGGAATGCTGTGGTTTCAGCAACTGATGCTGCAGTTTTGTATTCCCAACAATTATGACAACCCTGTTACACTGAATTCTCCCACCTCATATTATTATATCAGAATAATGGAAGGGGCAACAACACAAAACACCAACAGCAAACACGGAAAAAACCCTCCTGAAAACTCTTTATACAACTGCTCCATTTCACATTTGCTTTCACCTATCTTGCTCTAAGGCATTGCAACAGACACCTTACCTGTAAAATATCAATTATTTAATAAAGGCTAACATGAAGCATGAATACAATGCAACTCTTTCAAGACGAATACACAGCTACAGTTTATGCAGGCACACAAAGCCTTTACCTTGTCTGAAGTATTAAATTAAATATTTATGGGTATAACTCCCTATTAAAAAAAAAAGCTCAAAACTTTTCAGTCACTGAGGTAACCTGATTATATGTGAAAGTATATCTATTACAACCGGTAACTCTTGGCATTAATTAAAAGTAATTACTTTGGAATTATTGCAGTCCACTTGTTTCAGCCTCTTCTTCCATTATGAGCCAAACCAATCTAAGATGTGGCAAAACTGGATTTAAAAACCTATCATGGCTTAGGGCACAAAGTTTTGAAATAATTTTGATTTGACTGCATCTTTAAAACCCACAAAATTTGTTTTTTAGGTATTATCAGATGCAAGTCATACAAACACATATAAAGATGACAACTGCTTAACAGTACATAAACCTGAACACAGCTTCAACTCCAGGAATGCCATTTGCATTAACTTCCTCAAAAGTTAGAAACATATTTCAGAGGTTTTAAAGCTAAAGTGAATTGCATAGTGATACAAACGTAACAACAGTCTATGCCAGAAATACTTGGGAAGAAGATTTCAAGAAATGTTCTGATTTCCTCAAGCAACGATCCCAATCTAGATCATCCTGAGCTGTATAGAGACTATTTATAAGAGCATGTTTTTACAGAACAAGGGGAAGAATGGGTTCAAACTTAGGGAGTAGGTTTAAATCAGGTAATTAGGGAAAAATTATGGGTTCAAACT